>NW_022111373.1:142568062-142570130 GCF_000313985.2 Echinops telfairi
GTGATTGTTAAAGAGTGATGGTCCTTTTTTAGCCCAGTTCTGGGCCATGTGTGATTTGGGAGCAATCCTCCCTATTCTACACTGCCATCTGGAACCCATGAGCATGGATTCCAGGCAGGACTCTCCGTGGGACTGGCCTGCTGGGTAGAAACAGGTGTCCAGGCCTAGTTTAAGGGTGGTGTGGCTAGGGGTGAAAAGGAGAAAGCAGCTGGGAAGATCCAGTAGGAAATGTCTGGCCAGCTGTTTTTTATTACATAAGAAATTATGCGACAGATGTTCTCCTGAATGAAATTTTAAGAAGCAAAACATGGTAAACAGCCCCTAGATGCTATGCTGAAGGTCCCTGTACCCTAGTGCTGCTGTAAAAACAATACCAGAAGTGGATGACCTTGGCGAACAAAAATGAACTTTCTCACAGTTCTGGGGGCTGAATGTCCAGAGGAGGGTCTCCGTCATGCTGAATTTGTCCTTGGCAAGACCTCTAAGCAATCGTTGGTTCCTTGTTGTTGCTGGGTGCCATCAAGTCAGTTCCGACCCATAGTGACCCTGTGTACAGCAGAAGGAAACACTGCCCGGCCCTGGCCATTCTCACCCTTGCTCCAGTGCCTGGGCCCATTGTTGCAGCCACTGTGTCCATCCGTCTCCTTGAGGGCCTTCCTCTTTCTTGCTGCCCCTCTACTTGACCCAACATGATGTCCTGCTCCAGGGTGAGGTCTCTCCTGACAACCTGTCTGCAGTATGGCGGATGCCGCATTGCCATCCTCACCCATAAGGAGCGCTCTGGCTGTGGCTCTTCTGAGATGTATTTGCTTGGCCTTCGGGAGTCCATGGTACTTTGATTCCTGGGCGATCCTCAAACCTACTCCAAGACATCTATTGGACAGAAATGTGTACACATGTTCTCCAAAGGATATGCATGAGAATACAGGAAACAGCCCTGCTCAGAGTTGCCATGCCTTATGCCTGCCAGCGGGGGAGGAGCTCATCAGCTTGGCGTGGGTTCCAACAAAGGGATTCTACTCCACAATAAGCAGAAACAAGCTACCATCTCACTCGATAGCCGGTGGATCTAAGGGCCTTCATGTTGAACAGAGAGAAGCCAGACACCAAAGAGAACACGCCATTTGGCTCTAGTCACACATACTGTAGTTCCAAACACAGACCCGAGGCTGTCAGGAGTCAAGGTAGTGGAGATTCTTGGCGTGGGCTGGGACTAGGAGGCCACGTGGAAATAGGGAGCAGTTTCCCTGCTGCTGCTGCTCCATTTCTCTATAGGGACACTGGTTGCAAGGGTGTGTTCAGGAAGTGAGAATGCATTGAGCTTCATTGATGGCACGTATACTTTCTACTCCCGTAAAGAGTGACAGTCTCAAAAACGCACAGGGGCAGTTCTACCCAGTCCTGTAGGGTCACTCTGAGTTGGACCTGACTCGATGGGAGTGTGTTACTTTTGTTTGTTTGTTTCTGAGGTCTCAGGAGTGCTTTGTGGATTTCAGGACTAGGATGTGGGGTTCCAGGCCCCACAATGGAATGGGTCCAAGGGGTGGTTGTGTCATTGAGGGGTAAAATTAGAGAGACAAGATAAAGCATGTGATTGCTCACTTCTGGGATCATCTTGACTTCAGCAGCTAGATCCACGTGAAGAGAGAGAAAATATTTCCAACCAAAGCTTATATATACTCAGAGGGCGTGCAAGCCCCTCTAATTACAGGTAACTAAAGGTGAAGCTGAGGCATGGGGAAACAGACAAAGTATACAACAAAGAAGAGCAGAAACAGAAATGGTTTCATTAGGGGAAGTTCCCAGATGAGGTTCCATGACCTAGGCCAACAGGTCATGGAAGTTGTACCCAGCAGTGGGGGGTGCAAATTTTTAAGGGATGGTAAGGAATGTCTGGCATTTATGGATAGGGTTTGGCTGCTCCGATGATTGCTTGTCGACTCCTTGCAGCTTTCTTTGAACCTGGAGCATCTGGTTTTACTTCCTGATACCGGTTATCTTATCTGGCGCAGGCTGGTCTGGCTTGCTTTTGACCTTGTGCTTCGGTCAGCCCTTGCCTTACCGTTCC
>NW_022111373.1:142570604-142573090 GCF_000313985.2 Echinops telfairi
TTGGCTGTTAACAAATCCAATGCATGACAGTTCTGAAGGGTCACCTGTGCCAAGTTTGTAAGCTGTCACTGCAAGGTGATGAGAGACTCTGAGGTGGATTCCATGATCAACTGGAGTCTTTTGTCAAAGTGTTGTGTTTGGAGAATGCTGTGCCCCAATGTTCCACTAGAAATCCCTGCCACTGCCAGGGAAGAGGCAAAACTGAGGCCTACCAGGACAGGTAAGAATATGACCCTGCGGTCGTGGGGAACAGAACTAGCTTTTAAATTCCACAGCCATGCGAACTCTGCTTGTCCATAACATGGTAAATTGTGGTACTGTGGTAACCGGGAGACGGGGCGTGGTGTAGAACTACACCACGTGTAGGGTCCCGTTGTGAGGGTCCCGTTGCACCAAAAAACATACCTGGGGAGGCTCTGAGAGTCCCTGTGACATCGTGAGTAGAGTTACACGCTGGGTTTCCAGGAGCGTAGGGTGGTTTATAGCACGTAGGATAAGTAACGCTTAAATTCCCTTCAGGAGTATACAAGGGGGCACTTAAAAGAGGAGCTGAGCAGCTCATACTTTTGTTGGAAAGGGAGAAAGACAGCAGGGGTGCAGCAGCCAGCAATGGACATTGTAGGGAGGCACAGAGATAACAGGAAGTGTTGTCAACTCCCGAGGCATTAAGGAGTGTAGCGGCCTCCTGGATTACTTTTACGCAGGTGAATGAGTTGTCAGGATATTTTGTTTGCGCGGAGCCCTCAATTGCCGGTAGCTGGTTGCCTAAGGATTGTTCACTGTCCTGGATGTCCTGTGCCACTTGGTCTAAGTTATCAAAACTTCCAGGGAGAATTTTTACATATTGACGATGAATCCTAAGGGTGCCGGAAGGCTTGCTGCTGTGCCACCAAGGATATAGTTTGCCCTCTACTCCTGACAGCGATCTTTTGTCCCAGGGGTCTCTGATATTAAGGTGAAAGTTTCCGCTTCCATCCCCTACAAAAAAATGCCTGCTCTACTTACGCTGAACTCTGCATCCCAATCCAGCACTATGTGTATTTTGCAGGAGTATGGGCATCCACCATAGATGTCTGGCTACCGTAGGCACTACTCTTCCATTTGGTCAAAAGGGAAACACAGGGCAGGTATGGAGGCCCAGGTAGCTATTGATTGTAGGGTGCCAGGGAGAAGGTATATCGAAACTTGTGACTGGCACCCTGCCAGGGCACAATATCCTTTTCCAGCCACATGTGCTTGTGCAGCATTGTTAGCCAAATAGATTTCCTGGACAACAAATTCCCACACAAAAGGGTTTACTCTGGGCTTTGGAGCGTTACCTTGGCTTAGGGTGGCTTTCAGGAGGCACCCTAGTAAAGCAAATACGAGTGGGCCCCATGACTTGGGTGGAATCTAGGGAACCATGATTTGGGGTTGTTTGCTTGACTCGGCTGAGATGATGCCATTTGGGGTCCCCGAGTACCTTAACCACTATAGGAGTAGTGAGAATTACAGTGTCAGGTCCTCTCCGCTTTGGCTGGAGGGGCTGTGGTTGTAGTTTTTCAGGAGAACTGAGTCTCCAGGGCTGACATCCAGCAGGTCAGGTTGCGTAGGGTCTGAGGTGGGCAGGCATCTTTCTGTGTGCTCCCGGGGCAGCTTCCTCAAAGGGGAAAGGAAAGGTAAATAGTTTGCTAATGGTGGTGGTTGGAGCAGCAGATTATGGTTGATGAGAAAGGGCCTGCCATACATTCGCTCAAAGGGACTTAAGAAGGAGGGAGAGCAGGGGGTGGGTGGGGTGGCACAAATTCCAGTTAAGGGGAGAGGCAGCAGGTCTACCCATGAATGATGGAGCCCTAGGGACAGTTTTTACAAATGATTTTTATAATCCCATTCATTCTTTTAACCTTTCCTGAGGCCTGAGGTCTGTACGGGATGTGTAGGCGCCACTTGATGTCCAGAACTGACGAAACCTGTTGTGTGATTTGGGACACAAAGCCTGGGCCATTATCAGACTGAATAGAGTTGGGGAGACCAAACCTGGGGATGATTTGGGTAAATAGGATGTTAGTGACCGTATCTGCTGTCTCCTGTTTGGTAGGGAAGGCTTCTCCCCATCCTGTAAAAGCATCTACCAATGTGAGGACAAACTGAAGACCTTTGTGGCGAGGCATATGAGGGAAGTCAATTTGACAGTCTTGGTCGGGTAGATAACCACGTAGGTGGTGTGTGGGGACTTTTGGCTTGAGGGGTCCCTGAGCACTGATGGTTTTGCACGTGGAACAAGAGGAGCTAACAGTGAATGAGCTGGGTCAGTGTGGGGCGGTAAAAGATTGGCTGCAAGAACTGGGATAGGGCATGGGGCTGTATGTGTAAAGAGTGATGTATTTGGTGTATGAGGTCCTGGGCTTGCTGTGTTGGTAATGCTATTTTGTTATGAAAAACTATCCACCCCTCAGGGTTTTTCCCCCCTCCATTTTGGCTTAGGGCGGCTTCTTCCTGAGGTGTAT
>NW_022111373.1:142573310-142575643 GCF_000313985.2 Echinops telfairi
AAGAAATTGGCTATTCATTTACCATTTATAATGGGAGATCCTTTAGTGGTAAGGAATCCCCTTTCCTTCCAGATACTGGCGTGACAGTGGGCAATAAGGCAAGAATATTTAGAATCCGTAAAAATATGAACTGTCTTTCCCTTAGCCAAATGGAGTGCCTGAGCTAGAGCAATGAGCTCTGCTTTTGGGGAGGTGGTGCTGTCCAGGAGGCGCTGGGCTTCCCAGACTCGGTCAAGTGAGACTACAGCATAGGCAGCCCACCGCTGTCCTTGCATGTCAACAACAGAACTGCCATCAACAAATCAAATTAGATCAGGGTTGATCTGAAAGTCTGAGACGAGGCAGCGTTAATTCCTCAACCACTTGTGGGCAGGAGTGACTGTCGGGTGCTGACATTTCCTGAGGCAGGAGAGTCGCTGGGTTTAAGAAGGGAGACTAACGCAGATGTACGTCAGGGTTTTCAATAAACACATGATGGATTTCTTGCACGCGGCCGGGAGAGAGGAAAGACGGGGGCGTGGTGTGAGAGAAGGTCATGTAACCTGTGAGTAGATACAGTTTGGAGAGGTTCTCCTAAAGTCAATTTGGGAGCATCCTTGGTGAAAGCAGCTGCAGCCACTAGGGCCCGGAGGCAAGGTTGCCATTCCGATTGTCCTATCTAATTGGATAGATAAGCTATCAGTGAGTGGGTGGGTCCCAAGGTTTGAGTGATGACCCCAACTGCCACACCTGTCTTTCATCAGTGTAAAGGAAAACAGGCTTTTCGGGGTTTGGTGAATGTAAAGGTGGAGACTGGAGGAGGGTTTTTCGGAGCTTGTCAAAGGCTATCTTGTCTGACTGGGAGGAATCTAGGGGCCCGGTAGGGGTGGCTCTAGCAGCTTCGTACAGAGGCTTAGCAAGCAGGGAAAAGTTTGGGATCCAGTGTCTGAAAAATCCTACAAAGCCTAAGAAGGAAAGTATTTGGTCTGCGGTTTCAGGGACTTGGAGTCCCTCTACCGCCAGGCAACAGTCAGCTGTGAGCTCCCGGTGGTGGGGGTGAGGCGCAAGCCCAGGTAGGTGACAGATGTGTAGGAGAGCTGAGCTTTGGCGTGTGACACCGGATGGCCTTTAGAAGCTAAAAGTTTAAAAGCCGGGCCGTGTATTCTAGCGAGCTGGCCTCAGATGGAGTATACAACAGCAAATCATCTACATGTTGCAGCAAGGTAGATGGCGAGAGGGGACAGTTTAGCAAATCTGTGGCCAGTGGTTGGCCAAAAATAGGGGGCGAATATCGGAATCCTTGGGGGAGGATATCCCAAGAGTATTGGGAGGTAGTACCAGCGTCTGGGTCTTCCCAAGTAAAAGTGAACAGGTACTGACAAGCGGGATCCAGCAAAATTGTGAAGAAAGCGTCTTTCAGATCAAGTACGGAAAAGTGGGTAGTACTAGGGGTAATACGGGACAGGAGGGTGTAGGGGTGAGGGACGATGAGGTGAATGGGGACTACAGCTTTGTTGATAAGACGTAAATCCTGCACTAAGCGATAGGAACCATCTGCTTTTCTAACCGGCAAGATAGGGGTGTTGCAGGGAGAGTGTACAGGTATAAAAAGCCGCTTAGCAAGGAGGTGCTGAATGATAGGTTTTAGGCCTTTACGTGGGTGAGCGAAATTGGGAACTGGGGGTGGGACGGGAAGGTGAAAGGGTCTTTAAGGCAGATAAGGATGGGTTGATGATGTGTAGCGATGACAGGCCGGGAAGTGTTCCATACTTCTGGGTTTACCCAGTGCGGTAGCAGAGTCAAAGCGGGTGTGGTGAGGGAGCGGTGCTGGAGGGTGTTAACAAAAAGGGAGCTGAGGAAGGAGAGGTGGGTCGCAGGCAGTTCCACTGAAGGCTGACTCCTAGCTTAGAGAGCAGATCTCTACCCAGTAACGGCGCAGGGCATGAAGGCATTACTAGGAAGGAGTGGGAAAGAGGGGAGCCCCCATGTCCAAGAACAAAGGGGGAGTTATTAGGGGTTTTGAGGGTTTGCCATCTATTCCCATAACCGTGACTCGGGAAGGAGAAGTTGGGCCCGAGGAGGAAGGGAGAACTGAGAAGGTAGCCCCCGTGTCCACGAGGAAAGAGAATGGTTTGCCCGCTACCTTGATGGTCACCTTTGGTTCAGCGAGGGTTACTGGGGTCATTGAGTCCAGGTTCCATCAGTCTTCGTTGGTTACTGGAACCAGCAGAGCCAACGGCGTGTCGGGGTTTGGAGGGACGGTCCCTCCACAGCTAGGCATCGAGGGGCAGTCGCTTCTCCAATGGCCCTGCTGACCACACACTGGGCAAGGCTTACTGGGTGGTCAGGGCTGC
>NW_022111373.1:142576430-142583162 GCF_000313985.2 Echinops telfairi
TAGGATCCTGTGAGAAAATACCTAGACGCTTTGCTATCTGAGAGAGGTCTGTTATGGAAAATGGTGCGTGGACTCGGACAGGTCCCTCAGCTCCTATAACTTCACCGAGAGGGCAGACGAGAGGGCGGTGGGAACCGGTGTGGCTGGCAACAGGAGATGACAATGGAGGAGGCTGGGGTGGTTGGGAAAGCGGAGTTTGGGAGGAGGGCTGGGAGGAGGAAGAGGTCTGGGAAGAAGTAAGCAGTGTTTTGGGAGATGTGGAGTAAGAGGGAGGACGAGAAGGAGGGAAAGAGAGAGCGTCCAGGGAGTCCGATGGACTTGGGCTTACAGGGGCAGCAGATGGAGGAGGAGCTGGTGCCCCATCTTGAGCTGTGCAGGCATGGGGGACTGAGCTAGGAGAACGTGTGTAGGTTGGCACGAGGAACAGAGGGAGAGGCTGGAGCAAAGGAAAAAGAAGGTCTGAACATACGGGACTTCTGACCATTTGTGGGCTCGCTGACAAAAATTGTCAAGGTTGAGGAGAATGTTAACATTGAAAGTCTCATTGTCTGGCCAGTGCGGCCCGTTGTCCAATTGGTATCGTGGCCACACTCGGTTACAGAAAAAGACCAGACGCTTAGGGCAAATGCCTGGAGCCAGGCCCAGGTTAGCAAGGTTAGCCAACAGGCATCCCAAGGGGCTGTCCCCGGGAGGCCCAGAGAAGGTGCTTCCCATGGTGTCTTAAACTGCAGGGGGTACAAGAGGAGAAAGACATCTCCTAGTCCCTGCCCACAACCATCAGTCAGGAGGTGGCCCGATAACCCTGAGAGGCATCCCGGTCCGAGCTAGGGACCCAGGGGGAGAGTCCTGGACTCTCTGGAACAGGCCTGTGGCTTTAACCGGCAGACAGGGACCTTAGATCAGTGAAAGACACCACGCACGGGGAGCTGAGGAGAGGGACCTGGCTTCCGAGACCTTTGTTCAGGGTGGGGGGGGAAGGAAGTAGAAAAGAGGGAGTAGAAGAGTTTTAGAGAAAGCAGCGCAGAGCTGCAAACACAAAACACACGAACAGGTAGAGAAAACTCAGACACACCCCTTGCCCCTTAGTCCAGTCAGAAGGTGCAGTGCCTGCCAGGCCCAGTGCCAGGAGTCCTGTTATCAGCAGGAATCCCAGGAAGTAAACACAGAGACAAAAGGCTGCAGGCTACCTGAGAGAAGATAGACACAGAGAAAAGATGGACATGAGAAACTGTCCGTATCGTTGCACCCCTTTTGGGGAAAGGCCGTTATTTCCAGCCCCTCTTGGTACGAGGGTTGCAGAACAAACCCCTGCAGCGGCGCCACGTTCAGCTCCCTAGCGTACTTGATTTTCAGGGCTTTCAGCCAGTTAGCCTCCCGCGGACCCTATGTTCCCGTATGAGTTTGCTGGTGCTCGGTGTCCAGAGCGACAAACAAGACAAATGAAACAGAACAAACATACACAGAGAGATACTGACCAGAAGTCGCTCATTCAGACAGGCTCTGGCGGTTCAAGAGGAGAGGAGGGGTGGGCTACATCCCTGCCAAAGCAGGGCCAGGACAGCACCGGAGCCCATGCCCTACCTCTCCTGGGTTTTCAGGCACCAAATGTAAAGGGAAGCTGAGGCATGGGGAGACAGACAAAGTACATGACAAAGGAGAGCAGAAACAGAAATAGCTTTATTAGGGGAAGCTCCGGACGAGGTTCTATGACCTAGGCCAACAGGTCATGGAAGTTGTACCCAGCAGTGGAGGGCATGAATTTTTAAAGGGATGGTAAGGAATGCCCGGCATTTATGGATAGGGTTTGGCTGCTCCGTGGATTGCTTGTCGACTCCTTGCAGCTTTCCTTGGGAGCATCTGGTTTTACTTCCCGATACCGGTTATCTTATCTGGCGCAGGCTGGTCTGGCTTGCTTTTGACCTTGTGCTTCAGTCAGCCCTTGCCTTACAGTTCCCGCCAGACAGTAACCACGTGCATAACAGGTAGGGGTTGTACAATAGGCATACGTGAGACAGGAAAGGAACAAGCAGGGATATACACACAATAGGAAGGGGAGGACTAAGGGCACACATGTGACAGGAAGGCATAAATGTAATGAGATGGGCAAGCTCTAGAGTCAAGATGGAAGCCTAACCTTGGTCATCCCTGAGTTGGCTTGACCTTAGGTATTTTGGGGCTCTCCTACAGGAGAACAATCCATTATCCTTATCAAAAGAGAGTGGGCTCTACTTCAGGTGGGACAGACTATAGGGTCTGATTGCTCTAGATGGCTGATAGCCTTGAGGCAGGTAATTTTTAAGCAGTTGACCTCCCAGTCAGCGTTAGGCAGCGAGAAGCAGGAATGTCTACGGGGCATGCTCCAGATTCAGCCTCACCCCCACCCCCACCCCAGCAAGGTGGACGGTACACCTGGGTTGGCCCAAACTAGGCCAGGTGGGCTTAATTCAGCCAATGGGGTCAACCAGTACCATCGACCACACCTCCCAGCCAAAGGCCCTAAAGGCCAGAACCTGGAGACCACCACTCTCTTTCCCGTTGGCTGCTTCTCTGCTTTCTGCTCGGTCATGCTGTGGTCTCTCTCTCTGGCCTCAGGCCGCCAAGTGTGGGTGCAGTCCCATGCGGTTGCCTGTGTTCAGTGACTGTAAAACCTGAAACTTCTTCTGTCCTTTATAAAAACTCACTTGGATCACAAGCCAGACTTCCGCGTGTATTTTTTCTTGTGCAAAGCCAAGAACCGAAGTATTTCCCACCTGAGAAACCTAACATCAGTGCCTTAGGTTTGGCATATATTATGGGGGGACAACCACAGGCATAACTATTCTGTTTCCTATGTATGGACCAGGGTTAATCACCTTGTCAGAAGGTGGGTGACGTCATGTGTCACGTGACCAGAAAGGGCCATCTGGTGCCTAGAGCACACCCTTTCTCATGATGAGTCATTTCCACTGAGACTTGGACGCCAGAAAGGACATGGGTGGCCCCTAACAGCAGCCCAGACTGTAGACCACACCCCAGAATGTCAGCAGCATCTGCAGACCTCCCTGGCACAGCCTCACTAGGGACCTGAGGTGTCCCCACCAGCCTTCCTCCAGCTCTGTCTCTCCCCACCTCCCATGGAACCTGGCCAGCCCTACAGGTCACTGTGTGGGTTGATAAGATGCCCAGTGGAATTCCACTACAATGAATACTTTTTTTAAAAAAAATCATTTTATTGGGCGCTCATACAACTCTTATCACAATCCATCCATCCATCCATTGTGTATGTCAAGCACATTTGTACATTTGTTGCCATCATCATTCTGAAAACATTTGCTTTCTACTTGAGCCCTTGGTATCAGCTCCTCATTTTTTCTCCTCCCTCCCCGCTCCCCACTCCCTCATGAACCCTTTATAATTTATAAATTATTATTATTTTGTCGACAAATCCACAGTATTGCTATTAAATCATAGAAACTTCTATTCAATGAAAACATCACAGTGGGAAGCTATTGTTTCTTGACAGAGCCTCTCTCTAGGTCCTTACCCTTCTGAAGACGATGTTTCCATCTCTCTTACCCTCCTTACCTGGTGGATTTTGTGCTTTTCCACTGACATGACTTCAAAGAGACAGCTGGGACAACCCTGCTGGCACTCATGGTTACTGAGCTGATTCCAACTCATAGAGACCCTGTCGGACAGGGTAGGCCTGCCCCTGCGGGCTTCCAAGACTGTCAATCTTTTTGGTATTCCCTTTCAATGTTCTTTGAGTTTGGGGATCAAAAAGAAATCTACCAGGGCAAGATAAGGGCTGCAGGTTGGATAGGAGAAAGCTTCCCATTTAAATTCTTATCAGACAGCTCTTGCAACTCCCAGAAAATGAGCAGGGGCGTCGTTGTGATGGGTGGAGAGGAGGGTAGGGCGGCGGGTGGGGGGATTCCTCTGGGCAACTTTCCTGGACTATTTCTCACTGGTGCAGTTTTCCATCTCCTTCAAAACATCATTGTCCTGCGTCCCTGGAGAGAATCTATCGAGATGATACTGTTGGACCAGAAGCCAACAGCAGCTGCCATCACCTTCTGAGCTGACTGCCCCCTCAGCTTAGACCTGAACAGGTCCAGCAGATCCCCCTGGAAGGCACTGAATGGGCCTTTTTTGGGAGAGTGAACTCTAGTGAGATTTAGACCAGTATCTGACTGAGAGAACTGGTCTGCAGCATCAGCAGATCCCAGAGACATGTTTAAACGCATCTCCCTGGGAATAATAAACCGCATGTCTATGAACTGGAACCCCAGTCAGAGTGCTTTTGATTACCTGGCACACTCGGCTAAAAATGTACTCCCTGCTGATCTGGAATGCTCACCAGCGGGAGTCTCGCATCTCACCTGGCCGCGCGCCAATGTGTGGGGCGTCAGACGATCCTGGAAACCTGCTGAACCAAGGAAAAGAGCAGGCCTGGGAGAGACGCGGAAGGATGCGGGAACTGAGGGACAGGTGTGCTGGACCAGGAAGCTGGGTTTCAAGAGTGGGAACGAGCTCTTTGTCTTCCTCTCTCAGGACAAGGAAACCAAGACCTTCACAGTTATATAAAGAGATTTTATTCATCTGCTTAGTCCATTGCGGTCTAGTTGATTTCAACTGTCGCAGCCCCGTGGAGCAGAGGGCAGCTGCTCCACTGCGTTGTCCAGACTGTGCATCTCTGCTGAACCAGATGGCTTTGTCTTTCTCCTGTGGAGCAGCTGGTGGGTTCAAACCACTGACCTTTCAGTTAGCAGCCAAGTGCTCACTCACTGCTCCTTACTTATCTAGCTGTCTGTGTATTCTATCTATCTATCTATTGCCCATGTTTCTATGATTTCCATTTATTATCTACTTACCTAGGAGCCCTGATGGCATGATGGTTACACACTGAGATGCTAACCCCAAGGTCAGTAGTTTGTAACCACCCTATGCTTCATGGAAGAAAGACAAGGCTTTCTACTCTTGTAAACAATTAGTCTTGCAAACCCACAGGGGCCGTTCTACCCTGTCCTATAGGGTCAATGCGGCAGAACTGACTCAATGGCGGTGAGTTGAGTTACTTAACCTACCCACCTGCAACTCCACAATTCACTGTTATCAAGTAAATGCTGATTCATAGCACGCATCTACCTATCTATTATCTATCTATCATCTGGAGAGACCAGGCCCTGAAGAAGGAATGCAAGCTTGGGAAAGTGGAGGGGCAGTGAAAAAGAGCAAGTCCCTCAACAAGAAGGATTGACATGGTGGCTGTAGCAATGGGCTCAAGCACAGGAACAATTGTGAGGCTAGAACAGGACTGCGCAATGTTGCCTTCAGTTGTGCAGTGTCGATATGAGTTAGAACCAGCTCCATGGCACCTAGCAACCTCCATCCATCTATCATCTATCTAGCAAGTCTATCCACTCATCTATCTGCCACCTATCAACTCCTCTTGGTTCTCTTTCTCTGTACTCGAGAGCTTGGTGTCCAGAGCAGCTGCAAACAAACCAGTCTGTCACTCTTGCTCTGAGAAAGCAAGGTCCTCAACTGGGACCTCCTGACAGCCGGACTTGGCCATCCTTGGCGCTGGGGGCCGCTCCGGCCATTGTGGGGTCTTTAGCAATATCTCCACCCACTAGATGTCAGTAGCATCCCACCACCACTCCCAAGCACGACGATCAAAAATAAAATAAAAATTCCCAGACATTACCAACTATCCATGGGGGACAAAAATGACCCCAAGAGAGAACTCCATTCCCAAAGCGTCTGAATTCACCTCTCTCTGTAAACCAGTAGTAGAATGCGTGAAGGGTTCCCGTTTGATCTGGGAAGGAGGTTTGTTGTTTTTTTTTGCAACAGCTAACACCACCAGAATTAAGACTCAAAATAAAGCATGTCCTAGTTGGGCAGCTAACCAAAAGGCCAACAGTTCAAAACCAGCAGTTTCTCCATGGGAGAAAAATGAGACTCTCTACACTCTTAAAGACCTGTTGTTGTTCGATGCTATCTAGTAGTTTCTGATCCACAACGACCCTATGCACAACAGAAGGAAACACTGCCTGGTTCTGAGCCAGCCTCATAATTGCTCCTATGCCTGAGCCCATGGTTGTGGCCACTTGAAAACCCGCAAGGGCAGTTCCACGCTGCCCTATAAGGTCGCTATGAGTCAAAATTGACTTGATGGAAGTGAGTTTGTTTTTGGTATAGACTGAGTCAAGGGGGTATGGTGATGCAATGGTTAAGCACTTGGCTGGTCAAAGCCATCGGCCAGTGTACAGGAGTGGCCATCTTCTGTGGGCATCCATAGGGGGCAGCTCCAGGCTGTCCTAGAGGGTCTCTATGAGTCAGAATCCACTGGGCGGTGGCAGGTGGGCTTGTTTTGGAACAGGTTGAGGCAGCAAAGACCCTCCGCCCTCCACGTGCTTTCCTCTAAGTGAACGAGTTCGCTGCTGGGGTCACTCAAACTTTGTTTCCTTCCGTGTGGAGAGTTGAGACAACCCTTGTTTCCAGGCCAGGAACTCACTTCAGGGGTTCAACTGAGAGCTTGTTGGGCAGCGCCGGGGAAAGGAAGGACATGGATGAGTCCCTCAGTGGTGCACAGGATTAAGCACCCGGCTAGTAACCAGGTCCTCCAGAGGCCTCTGTTTTCAGAAAGTGCCTGCTACAAAAGCCCCCCAACCTTATGGAGCACAGGGCTCCCTTGACACCCGTGGAGTTGTCTCATCAACTCGTCGCCAGCGGGGATCTTACATA
>NW_022111373.1:142584078-142591208 GCF_000313985.2 Echinops telfairi
GGATGGGCTTTGGCATCATGGTGAAAAACTACCATAAGGAAAGGCATTGACCAAGAGGAAACGCCATTTCCTCTACTTCTAGACGCAGAGCTGTGGGACGGGGCCAATGAGTCAGAAGGAGGGGACCAGGAGATGGCCGCCAAAGAAAGGGGACCATATTCTTAATGTCTCCTTCAGTATCAGCCCTTAAAAGCCTCTGCGGTTTAGAGCCAGGTTTGAGAAATTGTCTACAATATCCAGAGATAAGTCAGGTCACTAAGGCAGGTGACCAGTCTGAATTCCATCTCAGGAGACAAAGCAAATGTGACAAGCATGATGGTCTTGATCCCTTCCTGAGTGTGTGCAATAGACAGCCTCATCTTCCTCTTCATTCTCACTCACACACGGGTCAAGGTGCACCCAGGAGACCCTATAGGGCAGGGGTAGAACTGTCCCTGTGGGTTTCTGAGACTGTAACTCATTACAGGAGTAGAAAGCCTCATTTTTCTCCCTCGGAGCACCTGGTGGTTTCAAACTGTTGACCTTGCAGTTAACAACAATCTTCACTTGGCCTTCTCTTCTTGTCCAGCTCCCTCCCCCTCCTTCTCGTAAGGACATAGGTGATGTATTTGGGAACGCTCAGTTCATGGTAATCTCCCCATGTCAAGATCTTTCACCATTGCATTTTAAGGTAAAAACATGCACACCTGCAGCTAGCAAGCCATTCGGACTTGCAGCGCCCTACATTGGGACATCTGACAGAGCAGCCAGTCACCTCTTTCTACAACGTGTGGCTAGTGGATTTGAACCTCCACCCTTTGCGTTAAGCAGCTCCACGCTTACCCCACAACGCCACCAGGTGTCCTTGCACAGTTTCCTTCACGCTACCACAACATTCTGCAGGAGAGCAACCTGTGCCGGTCACATGTTGATGTGCATTGTGTACATGTGTGTTATCTTTGTGGGTATAGTCCATGTCAAAAATAGAGTAAGCACAGTTGCTAGGTCTGTGTCCAGGGATAAACGCCTGGCCTCTCTGGGACCACTCTCCAGCCAGCCTCTGAGGGTGTGGACTGTGGGCAGGGCAATGCTGACCACATGGAGCCTTTCAGGCTGACAGGTGGACTTGGCGGGAGCCTCCCCGCCTCTCCCTGCAGCGGTTGCCATGTGAACACACCTGGTGTCTGCAGGGTGTGAGCACTTGAACCAGGCCAGGTTCTGCTGAATCCTCCTCAGCCTGTCCAGGACAGAACACCCAGACCAGCCAACTTGGGGATTCCCACAACCTCTTCTCCAGGCTCCCAGGGTCTGCATTCTAAAACCTGGCCCCTCTAAGTGGTGCCAGGACCAGCCACTACGACCTCACCCCCATGGAGCCAATGGGGCATGCAGATTCTCAGGGCCCTGCCAAAACTTCTAGTCCGAATCTGCATCTTGACAAGATGCCCAGGAGGCGGGCTGGGATCTCTTTCCTTCTCCTCCCGGCCCCCCCCCACCCCCCCGTCAGGCTCTGCGCTTTGCTCCCTCATTCCCGCCTGCCTCCCCAGGGATCCCCGGGCTGTTAGCAAGCTGAGCTGGCCTGACTTGGTTTATTTATCTTCCTGAGACTTCATCTAGTTTGAATTTCAAATCATGTTTAAAGAGGACTGGATTTGTTATTCTTACTAGAGGAGGCACGAGCAGGCTGGTGAACCAAGTACAGAAACATTTCCCCTGACTGGCTGCTCCCACCCTCAGCCTTTCGCTCCTCCCCACCCCTTGGCTGCAGGCCTAACAATCTCTAAAGCCAGCCGGATCCAGTTCCTTCCTGGGGTGAACCGCTATTGTTTGTCAGCCTAGCCTCTGTTCGCTTTCCTGGGGGTGGGGAGCTTCCCTTGGGAGGGGAGCCAATCACTGAAAATCCACCTCCATTTCCCCACAATCACATGACCCAAGTCATGGGAGAATCATATGACCCGAGACCGCCTATGGAGAGAGCCTTCTGTGCCACTGCAATTGGCCCAGTGTTGGACATGTGACTGGAACTAGACCAATCGGAGGCCTTCTCTGGAAGTGGGGTCTGTGATCTTCAGAGAAAGGAGGCCGGTGGAGCAGTGATTCAGCAAGCATTCGGCTGTGAACCCAAAGGTTCGAGGTTCCAACCAGGACAGCAAACCGCGTCTTCCTGCTTCGCCCGTGGCTGATGAAGCAAACCACAGCAGATCCAGTGCGTAAAATACTCGTGTGCCAGAATGCGAACTGGAGTTGGGAAAATTGCAGGTTGATGAACGGCTAGAAATCTCATCGCCCTCTTAGGAAAGCAAGAGAGGCACGAGCATTGCCTAGCAGCCACATCTCTTGAACGACAGCGTTGAAAACAGTGATCAGGTCAAAGACGGCAGCCAACCAGCGGGCTTTGGATGAGGGAGGCTTCTATTCTCAAAGTTCGTGGGAAAATGTCATCTTCTAAATCCATTCAACACGTTTGCCCATAGAATCTGATGAGCGCGGAGGACACCAAGAACATCACACAGGAAGAAAGAACAGGTCATTTAAAAGACTGGAAAGAAAGAAAGAGCCTGTGAAGCATTCTCTCATCGTAGAAGAGCTAAAGCAAATGGAAGAAATGATAAAGTCAAAGAGCCGAAGAGGGACAACTCAAAGGACAGTTCAAGAACACAAAGTAAAACATTATAATGAAAGGTACACAAACCGAAAGCTAGAAAACCAAAAAGGACGGACACACTCAGCATCCCTTAATGGAAAGAACTCAAGAAACAATGCAAGCCTTCAGTTGCAATATGGAAAGATTCTATGGGCAAACGTGTTGAATGATGCAGGAAACATCGAGTGAAGATGGAAAGAATACAGTCATTACACCAAAAAAGAGCTAGCCGACATTCCACCATTTCATGAGGTGGCATCTGAGCAAGAATCAACGACAATGACGGAAGTTCCAGCTACAGTGCAAGCATTCATCTAAAACAAGACTCCAAGAACTGATGGAAAACTAATAGAAATGTTTCAGTAAACTGATGGAAAACTGGAAGCACTCACTCCACTATGCTAGGAAATTTGAAAGATAGCTACTTGGCCAACAGACTGGAAGAGATGTATATTTGTACTCATTCCAAAGGAAGGGGACCCAACAGAATGCAATGATATTATAGTTGATATCAAATATAAGTAAAATTTTCCTGAAGATCATCCAACAACAATTGCAGCAGTACATTGACAGGGAGCTGCCAGAGGTGTAGGCCCAACTGAGAAGAGGACGTGGAACAAGGGATAGCATTGCTGATGTCAGATGGATCTTGGCTCAGAGAGTACCAGGAAGATGTTTACTTGTATTTTATTGACTATGGCAGGACATTCGACCGTGTAGACCATAATAAACTATGAAGAGAAGAATGCAAATTCCAAAATACTTCATTGTGCTCATGCAGAACCTGTACGTGGATCAAGAGGCAGTTATGCAAACAGAACAAAAGAATCCTGCACAGCTTAAAATCAGGAAAGGTGGGTGTCAGGGCTGTACCCCCTCCCTTACTTATTCCATCTGTGTGCTGACAAATCCTCAGAGAAGAGGGATTATATGAAGAGTCCGACATCAGGATTGGAGGAAGAACTAGCAAGAACCTGCAATATGCAGATGACACAACCTTGTTTGCTGAATCCAGGAGGACTTGAAGCCCTTGCTGATGAAGGTCAAGGATTACAGCCTTCAGTACGGATTAAACTCAAGGTAAAGAAGACCAAACTCCTCACAACTGGACTCGTAGGTAACATCATGATACATAGAGAAAAGACTGAAGTTTCCAAGGATCTTGCCTTGCTTGGATCCGCAATCACTGCTCACGGAAGCAGCAGTCAAAAGATCAAAAGATAAGTTGCATCAGGTCAATGTGCTGCACGAGACCACTTTAAAGTGTTGAAAAGTAAGGAGGTGACTTTGAGGACTAAGGTGCACCTGACCCAAGCCATGCATTTTCCATCACCTCATGTGCGTGTGAACGTTGGACACTGAGTAAGGAAGACTGAGGAGAATGGATGCATTTGAATTGTGGGGCTGGAGACGCATATTGAAAGGACCACGGACTGCCCAAAGAGCAAGCAGATCTGTCTCGGAAGAAGTACAGCCAGAATGCTCCTCAGAGGGGAGGATGGTGAGACTTCGTGCTCCACGCTTTGGACAACTTGTCAGGAGACACTAGTCCTTAGGGAAGGACATCATGCTTGGTAAAGTAGAGGGAGGTGAAAAAGAGAAAGGCCCTCAACCAGTTGGGTGGACACCATGGCTGCAACCATGAGCTCAGGCAAAGCAACTGTTGTGAGGACGGGGCAGGTTTCCTTCTGTGGTGCACGGGGTCGCTATGGGTGGGAGCCAGCGGAGTGGGATGGTGCCACCGGCCATCATTCAATCTCCGACTTCCACATGAAGCTGCTAAGGGGACTCACTGTACTTCTTCCAAGCCTCCCATTCCCGGTTTGCACTGTAACTTTTCTCATTCTGGGTATCATCCCTGCACACCCACGTTTTACACCTGTAGTCCTCTCCCCAGGCTCCTGCACCACCCAGGATGTAAAAGCTCTGGGTCCAGTCCACCAGCCACTGCCCAGTAGGCAGATGTGAAAATAGCAGAGCTGGAAGCACTGTGGGGCCATAGGGCTGGTGTGAGTCAGAACAGTGGCAGGGTAGTGGACTTCTGTTTGGCTTTTAGTCTGCTGAGAAGCCCCTGGGGGGCGGGGGTGGAGTGGGGGTACAGACAGTTCAGATCTGGGCTACCTGCGGAAAGATGGACATTTTTAACCAGCACCAACTCAGAAGAAAAGCCTGGTGCTCAACTTCCAAAACAACTAGCCACTGACTACCGATACGACACAGTTCCCTGGAGACATGCCTGTGCCGCCAGGGCTCAGCACCAGCTCCGTGGGATCTGCTTTGGGGGCGGGGGCAGTGCTGCGGGGATCTCTAAGCTGAGATGATGCTGATCAGTACCCCACAGGGAGGTCTCTACCTGTGGCTCTCTGCCGCTCCAGGACTCTGCCTGTCTGCTGTGGGGGGAATTACCCCAGGCACAAAGAAGCTCAGGCCAAAGCCAGAATGGAAGAGGGAGTCCAGGCTCTGTGCCCAAGCCCGTGCTGGGTCCGGAGGCCCTGGGGTTACTAGGATTTTCTCAATTCCATAAAGCAGTGGTCCTCAACCTTCCTAATGCTGTGACCATTTAATACAGTTCCTCGTGTGGTGGTGACCCCCAACCATACAATTATTTTCGTTGCTACTTCATAACTGTCACTTTGCTACTGTTATGAATCGTCATGTAAATATCTGATATGCAGGATGTATTTTCACTGTTACAAACTGAACATAATTAAAGCATAGTGATGAATCACAAAATGATATGTAATGATATATTGTGAAATATTTATTTCTAATGAAAAATCAATGACATTTTGTCTTGAAGCATGGTATAGCATGGGTAACAGTCTTCACGCCGGGTACACCTATGTGGGCGTATCTGCATGTGGGCAGACCCACCTGGAAACAGATAGAGGAGCAGTGTCTCGGTTCCTAAGACCATCGGAAATATGTGTTTTCCCGATGGTCTTGGGCGACCCCTGTAAAAGGATCGTTTGACACACAAAGGGGTTGCAACCCACAGGTTGAGAACCACTGCCTTAGAGTCCTCCTCAACACATCTTTTTCTGGCTAAGCAAATGCACACCTGTTGTCTGTCCTTCACAACAGTCCTGCCACACTCCTATTTCAGAGCCTTTAACGTCTGACTGACTCCCAGAGGCAGCATCGAGCAATCTCGCTAGCATTCAGGGGCCTCCCTCCCACCTGTTTTCAGGTCCTCTATTAGCCCCCCTCCCCCACACCCTCGGCCCCAGCACTCAAAACTCTTCAGAGGTGTGGGCGCTTGGGGGCTTTTCTGGACCCCTACCTAGGTGTGTCCTGGTTCCGGTGTCTTCCAGGCCCTTGGTCGCACACAATCCACCTGTGTGCCCATGGGAGAGCACTGCATCCCACTGCCCCATGGCCACCGGCTCCTCTGTTCCCTTGACGGGCTGTGAGCATCCCAGCTTGCTCTCTGCTGTGTCCCAGGGGGTCCAGCTTCTTCAGAACAATTGTTGTCGTCGTTAGGTGCCATCAGATCGGTTCCGACTCCTCGCAGCCTGTGAACAACAGAAGGAAACACTGCCCGGTCCTACACCATCCTCACAACGGATATTGTATTGGAGCGCATGGTTGCAGCCACGGCGTCCCTCTGCCTTGAGGACGGCCTTCCTCCTTTCCACTGCCCCTCCGCTTTACCAAGCGTGAGCGCCTTTTCCAGGGACTGGTCTCTCCTGACAACACGTCCAAAGTGCTTGTTGTTGTTGTTGTCGTCATCTGGTGTTGCCAAGTCAGTTCCAACTCACAGGCACCCGATGTACAGCAGGAAGAGACACGGCGGTCGGTGGGTCCGTCGGTCCTGCACCATCCTCCCAGCTGTTACGTTCCCGCCCAGTGTCGGAGCCACGGGGACAATCCATCACTCATTCTCGCTGTCCCGGTACTTTACCAAGCATGATGTCCTTCTCTGGGGGATCGGTCTCCCCTGGCAACATAGCCAAAGTCTGGAAGACAAAGACTTGCCATCCTTGCCCGTAAGGAAGCACTCTGGCCTGCCTTCCCTCAAGACAGACTCGTTGGTCCCTTTGGCAGTGCATGGGATTGTCAATATTCCTCCAAAGGGGCAAAACGAGTCCATTCTTTATTTTACTCGAGTCTCCCTAGTCCTCTGGCCTCCGTCTCCCGTCTACACAAGAGCAAAAAGAGACAAGCATTT
Source organism: Echinops telfairi (assembly GCF_000313985.2). Classification (NCBI taxonomy): domain Eukaryota; kingdom Metazoa; phylum Chordata; class Mammalia; order Afrosoricida; family Tenrecidae; genus Echinops; species Echinops telfairi. The sequence continues at coordinate 142,590,873 of NW_022111373.1, forward strand.
CCACTCTTTGTTCTTCCACAGATGAGAACGTCAACCTCACTGCTGCCAACTCATGGTGGCCCGACAGGAAGGGTGGAATTAATCGCCCCTGTGGGTTTCTGAGACTGTACCTCTTTAGAAGAGGAGAACGCCCCATATTTCTCCGGAGGATTGTCTGGTGATTTCGAGCTGCCAGTGGGTAACTACGGTGCCCTGCCACCTTTACAACAGACTCACCACTTTCTCCACTTGTGCTCGTCTGGGTGGACTAGAGAAACAAAGTCACAGATACTCATGTGTACAGAAAGAGCTTTATGTAAAAGGGCAATTGAACATTGAGAAAACAACCCAGCCCAA
>NW_022111373.1:142592281-142593298 GCF_000313985.2 Echinops telfairi
GCAGGGATCTGCTCTGTGATGGTAGAGTTGGTGGGGGTCTGTTCTGTGATGGTGGGGAGGCTGGTGGAGTTGGGGGGCAGGGGTTTGCTCTGTGATGGTGGGGAGGCTGGTGGAGTTGGCAGGGGGACAGGGAGAGCTGAGAGCGACCCTCCACTCAGCATCCTGCACCACTTCTCCCCCCAACTGGCCGGACCTCCCTTGCAGCGACGTCTGTTCATGTGACTAAGGCCACCCCTCCCATGTTCTTGTGCAGTCCAGTCGTGCCCATCCTCTGCTCCCACCGTGGGACGAGGGTGCTGCCCTCAGCGTGAGGCTCCACAGCGGCCGGAAGCTGGGTCCCTGGATGACCAGTGGAGCCGTGCAGGCCATCACCCTGGACCATGTGAACCCATACACACGTCTCTGTCCCACTGGGCCCACTCCTCTAAAAGAACCCAAACTAAGGCAGAGGGCACGTCCAGAGAGGACCTGGGGGCCTGCCTGTTCCCTGCCCTCAGCACCCAGGACCCTGACGCTGGAAGTGACACAGAGAACAGGAGGCTGACGTTGGGTGATGGCTTGCTCCTCCTGCCCAGGCGGGGGCTCTGCAGCCCAGGGGCAAAACAGGTGGGCTGGGGAGAGCCCAGTGTCCCCTGAGAATCACTGGAACAGCTGGACGCCGTGTCTAGTGGACAGCATCTCTTCATTTGCAAATAGGGTTGGGGACGCTGGGTGGACCCACCAGGTGAGCAGAGGTGAGCTGATGAACCCAGCAAACATCCAAGGGCCACCCAACTGGTGACAATCTTAGAGATGACCTGGGCAGGAACCGCCCACAATGACCCTCACTGCCATAGGGGTGATTCTGACACAGTAGGGACTGTGGGGAACAGAAGGATTTCTCTTGTCTCCCCAAAATATTTACCAGACTTAACTGCTTTAGCGTGACTGTACAATAGGCAGCGAAAGTAGGTCAGAGGTTATTCTCCTTAACATTGGCCATCTGTAGTGGCTAGACTATTAGTCTGACTCACCCTG
>NW_022111373.1:142594612-142607659 GCF_000313985.2 Echinops telfairi
GCCACTCCAAGGGCGAAGAGGCTTTCTACTCCTGTAAAGAGTTACAACTTCAGAAACCTGCTGAGGAAGCTCTACCCTGTCCTATAGCATCACTATGAGTTGGCATCGACTTGGTGGTAGTGAGTTTGGTTTGGGTTACTAGCTTGGCATTGGGCTTAGTTGCTGGTGGTACTGTAGTGGGTTATGCTTTAGGCTGCTAACCACAAAACTAAGAGTTCAAAATCACTGGCCACTCTGCAGGAGAAAGATGCTTTCTACTCCCAAACCCACAGGGGTTGTTACTCTATCCTGCAGGAGCACTCTGAGTCAGAAGTGACGTGAACCCAGTGAGTGTGTGAGTGAGTAAGCGAGCTTAGTTGAGACTGCCCCAGGGGCTGCAGGGGGCAAAAACGATACAAACAAACAAAACAAAAACTCACTGCCATTGAGTCGATCCTGATTCACAGCAACCCTATGGGGCAGAGTAGAACTGCCCCTGTAAGTTTCCAAGATGACAATTCTGTTCAGGAGTGGACAACCTCGTCTTTCTCCTGTGGAGTGGCTAGTGGTTTTGAACTTCTCACCTGTAGTGAGCAGCCCAACAAGCAGCCCACTCCGCCAGCCGCTGGGGGGGCCCCTGCTGCACTCCTGATGTCTGGATTTGGGATTGGAGGCTGGCCTCAGGCAGGTGCCCGGCTCTGGCCCTGGATGCCCAGTCAGTCCCAGTGGGGCCACATTCCGGTTCAGAAGGGTGATTTCTAGGGTCCCCTCCAGCTCCCCCCTGGGGCTGGTGGCATGCTTCTTTTCTAAGATGTTTTTCAGCGAGTCATCCCCAACTAGGGTGTGCTTACACCTGTGGCCCATGAAACTACACATTAACATCTTCCACCTAAGCAGGGCATGACATAAACACACATCTATTTAAAATACGTAAGGAGCCCTGGTGGCCTAGTAGTTATATGTTGGGCTGCTAACCACAGTACTGGCAGTTCAAAACCACCAGCTGCTCGACTGGAGAGAGACAAGGCTTTCAAATCTCCAGTAAAGAGGGTTGGTATGGGCTCTGCAGAACCAAACCCAAAGGAAGACTCTCACTTCTGTGGAATCAATGCCGACTCTAGGCGACCCAGACTGTGACTGTTGACGGGAGTAGAAAACCCAGTCTGTGTCCCGCCTGGGGCTGCAAGGTGACTGCAAATTCTCTCTGCTGACTGCCATGTCTGGAGGAGCCAGCAGAGGGCACCAACACGCAGAGAGAAGCAGCAAACCACCCACCGCCGCAGCCCCCACCACCCGAGGCTCACACACACACACACACACACACACACACACACACACACACACACACACCAACTTGTCTGGGGTCCCTGGAGAAGGAGTGTGAAATGTCTGGGGCACAGGAACAAACGGGCTCTACGGAGAAACTGTGAGGAGCCAAGCCCAGAGGTGAGATCTCAGAGGGGTCTAAGGTCTCAGAAGGGATGTGTCGCCCCCCCATACCCCCCACTCCCCCAAGGTTGATCACAGACACGGTCCCCATCCCCACTCTCAGTGACCCCATGGTGGGGTTCCAAGGCTGAAAGGAGTCCTGGCAGGACCGTGGTTACGGGTTCGGCGCTGACCGCAAGGCTCGTCCGCCCCAGGAGAAAGACAAAGCTTTCTACTCCCAAAGTGCTAGGGTCCCGGAGGCCACAGGGGCAGTTCCACCCTGCCCTCCAGGGTCGCTGTGAGTCAGCATCGACTGGGGGCAGTGAGTTTGTTGGTTTGGTTTGCTTTCTTCGAGAAATAATCTGTAAGGCAGCAGAAAACAGCACCTTTCTCCTGTGGAGCAGCTGGTGGTTTTGAACTTCCAACCTTCCAGTTAGCAGACCAACACTTACCCGCCACTACCACCGGGGTTTGCAGTTCAACTTGGGTCCCGAGATCACTGAGGGTGCTTTTGAAATGACAGTCTTCGCTTTTCTCTCTCTGCTTCTGTCTGAATCTCTCATCTCCCTGTCTGTCTGTACCTCTCTCTGTCTCCCTGTCTCTGTCCCTGTGTGTCTCCCTGCCTATCTCCCTGTCTCTGTCTCTCCCTACCTCTGTCTCTCCTTATCTCTACCCCCATCTCTGTCTCCCTATCTCTCCCTCCCTGTCTCTGTCTCTCCCTATCTCTCCCTCCATCTCTGTCTCTCCCTATCTCTACCTCCCTGTCTCCGTCTCTCCCTATCTCTACCCCTTATCTCTACCTCCATGTCTTCCTGGGTCTCCATCTCTGGCTCTCTGACTGACTCTCCTTCCAGCAGGCACCCCAGCCTCAGCTCACATTCATAGGGGTGAAATTAAACTGGGTTTTCTCGTTACTGCATGGAGCCTTGAGGGTCATCCTGCCCAGCGGTCCCCACACCTCCCTGCTCTCCTCGGGGCCCCTAGGGCTCTGGAGAACCAGGGACTGAACTGGACGACATCAGGTCACACTAGCACTGCCCACTTCCTTCACACAGTGGAGACCTGAGGAGCGCCCTCTGGAAGTTTCATAATCTGTTGTCAATTTGAGATTTAAGAGTGAATGGGGTGGAGTTTAGCCTGTCAGTCAGGTCCCAGCTTGACCTCATTTGCAGGCACTAAGGAGATAAATAGCTCGCTGGAGGGGGGATGAAGAGCCTGATGGAGCTATGCTGATGCCGCCAGACCTCTGGAGCGGGAGGAGCCACGTGGAAACCCCTGCCAGTGCTGAACTGCATCCGCTGCCTAGATCCACAGGACATTCCACCCACTGGCCCGTGGTCTTCCTGCACTCGGCATCATTGCATGTGTTTTGTGAGTCTTTAGAGGACTTTATAGATTGGTATAGGACAGATGGGCTAATATTAGACTTAGGGACATGATCGGGACTGGGCTGGGATGTTTTCTCAATATAGAATTGCTCTTTCATATAAAACTCTTTTTTAAACACATATGAGTGTCTATGGATTTTTTTCCCTCTAGTCTACCGAGGCGAACACCCCCGCCCCCCAAAACCTGGCTTTTTTCCCTGCAGAATAGGTGTGGATTCTGGGGGTGGCGGCAGATGAAGGATGGTCCCAGCAGAGGAAGTGTCAATGGCGGGGACCGAGGGAGGCAGTGAAGTTGGTGGCTTGATAGAGGAGGAGCCAGCACACCCACGAAAGGGCTGGGCCAGGCAGGGCAGGACAGCAGCCTCATCTGTGCACACCTAACCCCTGCTCCCTGCCCCCAAGCCCAGCAAACACCTCCAAGTGAGCTCACCCATCATCTGCCTCCCTGACCCTTGGTGGGTTGCTGGGGCACCTCCTTTGCCCGGAAGGGTGGGCCCAGGCAGGGCATGAGGTCATGGCATCCACTCCAGCAGCCCCAGAGCTGGCATCTCCAGCTGCTAATCTGAGACTCAGGAGGCCACAGGCTACGGCCACAGAGCTGCGTCAGGAGCTCAGGGGGGACTGGTCTGGGCCGGAGCAGGCTGCTGCCAAGGGCCACCACCTGTGCATCATGTCATTGCCTGAGAGACAGTTCTGCTACAGCCTCCAAGGAAGGTCCTGGGCAGCCCCTATCAGCCCCACATCAGGTCAGTGGGGATCACAGCCGGGCTCCCCCAGCAAGGCTGTGCAGGAGAAGGGGACCCTCACTTCTAGCCCCCTCCATTGTGGCCCAAGATCCCCAGGCTGTCCCAGATACCCCCAAAAATACGGTCACCCCCCAAACCCAGCCAGACCACAGCCTGGTGGTCCCCTGTCCTGTAGGGACAGAGGATGGTACCAGAGACCTAGGGGATCCCTCCCCTCCCCCCTGGGCACTGAAACCAACCAGGGTGTGGACAGTACCTGAGGTCACTGGTCTGCCTGCAGAAGACTCCTGGAACTGTGTGGAGCAGAGTCCAGCCCGCAGGCCCAGCCCAGACCTTCCCAGCCTGTGTCTGTAAAACGATTTGCCTGGGACAGGATACAGTGCCCAGCACCGCTCCCTAAATGCCAGGTGCCCCCCACCCTCCCACCAGGTCCCTGCATGGGAATCAGCGGGGTCTGAGACCCAGGTGCAACTTCTGGACCCTGGAGCCTGGTCCCAGGACTTCCTGGGGGGCGGGGTGAGGAGGGCACATGTGGGGACTGGGGGCAGAGGGCAGAGCGCTTACATGGTGATCTCACACAGACGTAAGACCCCTATGACATCATAGGGGGAGGCATGGAGAACACTCATGGGGACTGTGGGGTGGGAGGGTGAAGATTCACACAATGACCTCCCACAGATGTCAGGACTTCCTGCGGGCGAGCCCTGAAGGTTGCCCAGGAGGACTGGTTTTGGGGTGGGGGGCTCTCACACGATGACCTCATACAGAGCAAACAAAGACCTCATACAGACTCAGGACCCCCAGGATGTGGGGAGTGGGGGTACCCACAGGGACCGGGAGTGAGGAGAGAGGGGGCAGGTATTCCCTGATAGTATTGGCTCTGTCCATATCTGAGTGTCTAGACCTGCCCAAGGGGCACAGCCTCTGTGGCTCCTGAAGAGATATCTGGCCCTACAGAATGGGGAGCCACCACCCTGAACTACAGAGAGGAATAACGACAGCCTGTGGGTCCCCATAGGGGTGTCAGGCAATGGTGCTTTGGGGCACCATCAGGACTGGCTCTTATGTGATCAGGAACCTCCCTCCCCTCGCCCCCCCACCCCACCCCATCCGTCAGCCCAGAAACAGGCTCGCTTCTCAGGACCTGCACCAGGGGAGTTCCTGACGTGATGCAAAAAATGTGACCTGGAAGAGAGGAGATAAAGGAGGCCCCAGGTGCCTCAGGGCTCCAGCAGGGTGGCTGGGGAGGACAGACATGGACATGGCTGTGGGCTGGGCATGCCCCACAGACAGGGTCCCTAGAGGCCTCCACCTGAGCCGCAGCAGGAGAAGGCAGGTGGGATCTCTGCTTGCTGCCCCCAAAGTCCCCGTGGTCACAGTAACTTCACAAGCCAGACTCTGTGAAGGGTCCACTCTGGGGTCTGGGGCCAACCTCTGTGGGGACTTGGGCTCTGCCTGTGTGGGACCAGGACCTCAGGGAGGACATTGGGTCCTGACACCCTGACATGCCTACCTAGAATACTCACCATGTAGCTCCTCAAGGCACCTGGGTTCCCCCTCCAACCCCAACCGGCCCTGGGGCCCCCAACCTGTGCAATAAAGTAATTCTCCAACCCTCGGGGAGACCAGAACCTTCCCACAAAACCATGGCAGCTAGAAGCTCCCTTCCTCACAGCGCCGCCTGGAGCCATGGTGGGCTTGGAGGCTGCCCTGCGGCCCTTCAGCAGGGTTAGGTCCTGCCCGGCTGAGCCCCTTCCAGAGGGCAGAGACTGAGGGGCCCTAAGGAAGGGGCCCACGCACGTGCTCCCTTCAGACTGAACTCTAGGCAGGGAGGGCTGTCGCCTTGCCCCTTTAGTTTTCGTCTGGTGAGTTGTTAATTTGGGGGATGCAGGCAAATGAGACCGTGAAACCAAAAATGCTCCTATTGGAACGCCAGGACTCCGCAGCCACTCCTAAGGAAAACACACAGAGCACCAGAAACAGAAGGGACAGACAGACGGGGAACAACCTGGGGAATTCTGATCAAAAACCTAGAGCCAGCTTCTTCTTTGTAGCCAAAAAAAAGAAGAAAACTGCTTCAATGGAAATTAAGTCCTCGGCAGCAAAGCGTGCTGCCTTCTGATTGACTGTATGGGGGATTTGAGAAAATACCAGGGGAGTGGGCAATCAAGCAAAAAGGCACTGATACCGAAATAGAATAGCCTGTTTGGTTTAATACTTAGGAAACTGATACTACTGTCAGAAAACTACGGTCATCATTAAGATAGTTTCCTCAGAAGCCTGAATGCAATTGAAAACTGGCAAATCCATCATGTTTTTCTCTACTTTGGCCATAAAAATCCAGACACGGAAACAGGGGAGAGATTTTGTTTGGGGTTGAGATAAAAAAAAATGATTGGGGGGAAAAATCCCCAAAACACAAAAGGCAGGAGTGAATATAACAGGCGCGGGAGCCCCCAACACAAAGGAAATGATGTCTTGTTTGGATCCTGTAAGAAAATCTGACTACAAGTCAAAACATACCATGTTCATGGAGGGCAAAGCTAAGGGTCATGACAAAGGTTCAGACTGTCAACTCTAACACTCACATCTCGAGTTCCTCCAGTGAGAACTTCAGTGGGAACCCTTCTTGCGATGGTCTGAAGTGCTATAATTTCTGTGGAAGAAAAAGCATCAAGGCCGGTCTTGGGAGGGAATAAAGGCCATTGGAATGGGAGAGGAGGGCTGCAGAATCTCTCCTCATAAAAAAAAGGGAAATTAAGAAGATGTTACAACGATGGGACAATTTAAAAACATGCATGAAGCAAAATAAAGCCCACACATATATGTGCATATGAAGTTAATAGACAGATGATAGCTTTTGAGTGAGAGACGTTTGTATTACTGAGGGATATGTCAGCAGGGGGGCTGATGTTCATGGCTGGGAGGCGCTCTTAATATAAGACATTAAAATGGGATTCCAACAGGAAAAGTGTAAATCCGATTGGTCACCAAACAGAGAGATGACTGAATGTCCTAGGAGCCAATGAATTAAAATTTAAGCAACAGTGATATCCCACTTGACATCCATCAGATTGGCAGAAACACAAGAACCACAACTCTAGTATGATTGGCAGGGATTGGGCTGTGGTGGAGGGTCCTCATACACACTGCGGATTGAAATGGACCCAGCAGCATCTACTGGGATGGCCTGTGGCTGTCCAGGGTTCCTGGCCCTGGACTGAGGGCCTCCCCTGGGGGACTGGAAGGCTCCACATGGAGCTCAGTGCTCATGTTTTCCTTGGGGCTATCTGATTGATGTCCTTGGAATGGTACTGCTCCAGGATGACTTGCTTGCTCAGCTCCTCCTCCTGCTTGCTGCTGTTGGTGAGATGGGGCACGGAGCCTGGCACAAGCTGGTGTTTCTGGGGTGGTACGTTTGTCAGGGTGGGGCTCAGTGAGTACAGAAGCATGAGGCTGTTCATGGCCATCGTCCAAGGAGGGAGCTCCATGGAGGAGGTGGCCTCCAAGTTGAAGGACTCCTCTGTCAGTGAGCATGACTCCATTCCTGCAGAGAAAAGGTTCTATCAACATGGGAGGTTGTGCGCGTGGGACCCTGTCTTAGGAGGGCAGGTCAAGCCCCTGGTACGTGGTGCTGGCTCCCACCTGGTAAGGTAGAGAACAATAGGCACTTGTGGGCGTCTTTGACCAAAGTGGAACATGAGGTGTCGCTGCTGTTAGGTGCAGCCGAGTTGGTTCCAACTCATAGTGACCCTGTGTGCAACAGAACGAAACACTGCCCACTGCTGTCCCACCCTCACAATGGTCCTCATGTTTGTGGCCACCTGTGTAGCCACTGTGTCACTTGTCAGAGGTCCTCCTCCTGGCCTCTCCAGACAAAGTCTCCCCGTCCCGGCCTCTAAGGAGCATTCTGGTGGTACTTCTTTCAAGGCAGATTTGGTTGTTCTTTTGGAAGCCCGTGGGACTATCAATATTCTTCACTGATAATCCAGTGCATCAAGTCATATGCATCACTTCTTCAGTCTCCCTTCTTCAGTGCCCAACCCTCATTTGCATGTGAGGCGATTGAGGTACTGCGGTTTCGGTCAGGCACACGTTAGTCCGCATCGGGACATCCTTGCTCTTCACGACTGAAGAAGTCTTGTGCAGCAGATGGACCGAATGCAGTGCAACATTCGATCTCTTGACTGCTGCTTCACGAGCATTGAGTGTGGACCCAAGCAAGACAACAGCCTTGACAACGTCAACCTTTTCTCCCTTTATCATGATGTTACCTACTGGTCCAGTTGTGAGGATTCTGATTTTCTTGACATTGGGCTTTGGTCCACATTGAAGACGGTAATCCCTGATCTTCATCAGCAAGTGCTTCAAGACCTCCTCACTTTCACCAGGTAAGGTGGTGTCATCTACGTATCACAGATTGTTCAAAAGCCTTCCTCCAATCCTGACGCCACATTCTTCTCCAGATAATCCAGCTCCACTGATGATTTGTTCACCATACAGATTGGATAAGTATGGCAAGAGCATGCAAGTCTGACACGCACCTTTCCTGGTTTTAAACTATGCAATAGTCCCTGGTTCTGTTCCCACAACTGCCTCTTGATCCGTGTACAAGTTGCATAGAAGTACAAGGTCATGTTCTGGGATTCCCGTTCTACTCAAGATGATTCATCGCTTGTTCTAATCCACACAGTCATATGCTTCAGCACAGCCAAGAGAACACAAGTACACGTGCTTCTGAGAGTCTCTGCTTTCCGCCAAGATCTGTCTAATGTCAGCAATGATATCCCTCGGTCCACACCCTCTTCGTCTTTTTTTGGATAGGATTTGCATTTTTAAAAAATTTTCATAAATATATTTGCAACAGAAGTAAATCCACATACACAAATATCCTCTGTCAAATAGTCATGGGTATACAATGTAAAGAGATATTTTCCAATAAATTTGCCTGATTTCATTCATTATTTGATTTCTTTTCTTAAAATCACTTTATTAGGGGCTCATACAACTCTTATCACAATCCATACATACATCAGTTGCCACACCCTCTTCTAAATGTTATCTGAGCTTCTGGCAATTCCATGTCAATGTAAAGCTGCAACCATTGTTGGAATAGATTCACAACATTTTTATTTTCATGTGATATTGATGATATTGTTCTATAATTTGTACATTTTGCTGGGTCACCTTTCATTTGGATAGGTATGAATACAGATGGATCTCTTCCCGTCACTTGGCCAAATAGCTATTTTCCAAACTTCCTGGCATAGATGAGTCAGTGCTTCCAGCGTTTCGTCAGCTTGTTGAAACATTCCAATGAGCATCCCATCAATGCCTCAAGTACCTGGAACCTTATTTTTGGCTAATGCTTTCAGTGCAGTTTGAGGTTCTTCCTGCATTACCACAAGTGATCGCTCATGGGCTACCTCCTCAAATGGTGGGCTGTCAACCAGCTCTTTTTAGTACAGCGACTCTGTGTGTTCCTCCCATCTTCTTTTGATGATTTTGCTGAACATGAGGGAGCTCCCTCCATTTCCTAGACAGGTGTTCTAGAGTCTAGAAAGACCCCTGGGTGTGCACCAAGAGCCCCGTTTATAGCAGGTCTCAGCAAGAACTGTCCCAGTCCTGAACCAGGCTGCCCTTGGGCACACCGATGGTCCCCTAGGTATTGTTACACATGGGTGAATTCACACGACTGTTATTGAGAAACATGCAGAAGGGAGCAAAACATTCCTGCACAGCATCTTCAGAAGCCACGAGTAGAGAAAGCTCCCCACGAGCTGCCATCCAGGGTAAAATGCTGGACAGCAGAGTGGTCGATGCAGTTGAGCTGTAGTGCTGGTAAGAAATACTTAAAGTACCAAGCTGTCAGTGCTAGCTGCCCTCCAGTTGGTTCCGACCCAGAGCAAGCCTGTGCACAACACAAGGGAACACTGCGCAGCCCCGCACCATCCTCACCACTGCTCCGATGCCCGAGGCCATGGATGCCGCCACCATGTCAATCCATCTCCTGAGGGCTTCCGTCGCAAAGTCACTTGTTTCGAAGGAGGGAGTTTTCTGTTTTGTCTTCTCTTTCATCTCAGCCCGCGGTTCTCAACCTGTGGGTCGCAACCCCATTAGGGGTCGAACGACCTTTTCACAGGTGTCGCCCAATTCATCACAGTAGCAAAGTCACAGTGATGAAGCAGCAAGGAAAATAATTTTATGGTTGGGGGATCACCACTGTATTCAAGGGTCGAAGCATTAGGAAGGTTGAGAACCGCTGATCTTCCATCATTTTTGCCAACCTCCCTCTTATTGGACAGCCAGGGTGCTCCTGAGAGGCAAAGACGGCGAGACTTCATCTCACAGACTTTGGACATATTGTTAGGAGAGACCAATCCCTGGGGAAGCACATCATGCTCAGTAAAGGAGAGGGGCAGCACAGAAGAGGCAGGCCGTCAAGGAGATGGATTGACACAGTGGCAGCAACAATGGGCGCAGGCATCGGAACGATGGTGAGGGTGGCACGGAAGCGGCAGTGTTTCCTTGTATTGTGCACAGGGCCGCTCGGGGTCAGAACCAACTCTGTGACACCTAACAAGAACAACAACAACGCCGGTATTGGATACTGCCTTCCCAAGTTTACACGTGTCTTTACTTAAATCGGTGACTTCCCTCCCTGTCCACTCCCACCCCTGGTCATCATCAGAGACTTCTTTTTCTTTCAAGTGTGAAAAACTTCCTTGACTTTTTACAGTAGCGGTCTCATACAATATTTGTCTTCCTGTGGTTGATCAGTTTCACTCGGTATAATGTCTTCCAGGTTCGTTCAGTGGTGTTCCAGTGTGTGCATGCACTATAGTTGATTTATCTACTCTTCCATTGACTGGGCATTTTGTTTGCGTCCATCTTTTTGTGAAGACTGCTTCCGAAATGGTGCATTTGAACTCTGGTGCCATGAAGAATATTAAGAGTACCGTGGACTGCCAAAAGAACACACAGCTCTGTCTTGGAAGAAGTACAGCCAATATGCTCCTTGGAAGTGAGAATGGCAAGACTTCATCTCACGTACTTTGGGCCTGTTGTCAGGAGAGACCAGTCTTGGACACTGGACATTAGGCTTAGTAAAGTGGAAGGACCGTGAAAAGGGGGAGCTCTCTGACAAGATGGATGGACACAGTGGCTGCCACAAACAATCACATTCCTGAGGCTGCCGCAGGACTGGGCAGTGCTTCCTCGAGGCTCGCGACGAGTCAGCACTGATTCCAAAGCACTTCACAGCATTTCTGAATGCTGCCACTGTCGGTTGTGGTTCCCGGTGACCCTACGCAACAAGAGAAAGAAGCACTGGCCAGTCCTGCGGCATCCGCACCGTTGTTCTTAGGCTCTTAGGCTGGAGCCCCTTGTTGCACCCACTGTATCGCTCCATCTCCTTGAGGGTCTTCCTCTTTTTGGCTACCCATCTACTTTACCAAATTCCACAGGCCTCACACAGGCTAGCTCCTCCCTGAATGGAGAAGGAGCCTGGGTGTTGCAGTGGTTATGAGTTGGGCTGCTTAATTGCAAGGTCAGCAGTTCAAAACCACAAGCCACTGCGTGGGAGAAAGAAGAGGCTTTCTACTTCTGCGGAGTTACGGCCCCAGAAAGCCACAGCGGCAGTTCTGCTCTGTCCCATGGGGTCTTAGGAGTCACAGACGACTGGATGGCAGTGAGTTTGAGTCCGTTCATGGTCACCGTCGCGGTGTCAGTTGCCTTTGTGTTCTGTGGATCCCTTTACATGTTTCAGTGGGAGGGCTAGGATTGGCAAAGGAGCCCTGCCGTTGCAGTGGAAAAGCACTCGACTCCTAGGTCGGTGGTTCAAACCCATTAGCCACTCTATGGGAGAAAGATGCGGCAGTCAGCTTCCATAAATTTTCACAGCCTGGGAAACCCCATGGGGCGGTTCTACTCCATTCAATAGGGTCCCCATGAGTCAGAATCAACTCACGGGTGGTTGGACGTTGTTTTAGGAGAGGCAAGGTCAGGGGCTTTTACCCAGAAGCTGTCTTAACCTGCAGATGTTCATCATTAAAAAAAATGTCCTAGATGTGTCAGATTGGGGAAATGAATTATTGAACTAACCCAAGGAGTCCCGGCGGCAAATTGGTGGTCTGTGATCACCAATGCTGGTGGTTGGAAACCACTGGCCGTTTCTCGGGAGAAAGGCGGGGCTTTCTAGTCCCGTCAACAGTTACAGTCTTGGAAACTCAAAGGGTGGCATTTCTACCCCGTCCTAGAGGGTTGCGATGAGTCGGCACTGACTGGACAGCAGTGAGCTTGGTCCGCGGGTCTAGGAAAATAATAGATGTAGACCCATGTCTTCGCATGCTTGTGCATGGTGCATCTGTAGGAAGAGGATAGGGACCTGCCGTCTTTCGGATGAGTGCTGCCATCAGGAGACAAGTCCTTGGCAGTATGTTCACCTTTGACTTTCTGCCTTTCTTATCTAGAAGAAATTTTGCTCTCTGGAGAATCACCTTAGTTCTCAGCATGGCTCAAGCTGCGAGGTCTGTCACCTATGGATGAGCCTCCATTTCCTGCATCCTTTTCTACCTCACACTTGGTGGTTTCTTCGTGTTCAGCATCTTTATTCTGCAGAAAGAGAACAGGGAGCTACACTGAGTCCGTGTCATGCTGCCAAGAGGACATGATGTCGGAACACAGGTGCGTTCCAGAGGGGCCTCGACCCAGCTCTCCCACTGGTCGCCTCTCGGGTTGGGGCTCCACCTCACCTCTCTGAGCCCCAGACATCCCCAGGGAATCTGGACAGCACCAGACAGAAGGCATACCATCCTTGGGGGTCCTACAATAGAGCATCCAGGTTGTTTCTCATCTAGTGCAGCCTATCATTAAGCCAGCCACCTTCTGTCATAGAATTCCCTACCAGCTTCCAAGGGCCAGATGACTAGCTAGAACTCAACAGCCAAAGATCGCCAGGTGTGAGAGGAGATTTGCAGGATGAGAAAAAGGGCCTCCGGCCACCCACCGCCAGTCCGATTACGAAAGGGCATGGGTGAAGCAGGCCGAGCAGGGAATGGCAGAAGACTTAAATTCAAACCTATCATTCATGTGCTCAGAAAGACCGGACTCTGGAAAGATAGTAGTGGCAGCATGGTTTAAGATTTTTTTCAAGGATCAACCTAGAACCCCTCCCAAGAGGACAAGTAATGGAAAAGTGGGGGAAAGGCAACGGAGGACCATGTAAGATATGGAAAAAATCATCTATAACTTATCAAGGATTCGTTTCACGCACTTTACATTCGTGGAGAGCCTGGTGCTAAACCATTCATAGATGACTGCTTCTGGGTCGGGGTTTCTTTTTTTTTTTTTAATCGTTTAATTAGGGGCTCATATAGCTCTTATCACAACCCATACATACATCAATTGTATAAAGCACATTTGTACATTCATTGTCCTCATCATTCTCAAAACATTTGCTCTCCACCTAAACCCCTGGCATCAGGTCCTCATTTTCCCCCCTCTCC
>NW_022111373.1:142608405-142611430 GCF_000313985.2 Echinops telfairi
TTCCATGTGGGCTTTGTTGCTTCTGAGCTAGATGGCCGCTTGTTTACCTTCAAGCTTTTAAGCTGGACTGGGGTTTCATACATAGCAGAGCGGCTCCCTCACTGTGTCTATTGAAAGTCAGCCCTCGACACAAGGGTTTATAAAAAAAGGAAGAAAGAAAACTTATCAAGGGTTCAGAGGGAGGATGGGTGGGGAGGGAGGAGGAAGAAACAGGGAGCTGATATCAGGGGGCTCAAGTGAGAAGAGAATGCTTTGAAAATGATGATGGTGACATATGTGCAAATGTGCTTGACACACTGGACGAATGTATGGATTGTGATAAGAGATGTAAGAGTCCCCAATAAAAGTATTTTTTAAAAGACTTAAATTATGAGCGCACATGCAGCCACAGAGTAAACGGGAATATGACTTTCAAGAAGCCACCAATAGGGAATATATTGGTGATAGGCTGGATGTAAATAGAAAGTAAATAAAAAGTAATATTTAATCTTAAATTTTTTTCCCACCCCCCAGCACTCCCCCCCTCACCATAGCAAAAATAGGACTAGAATTGCAAATCCAGAAACCTACCCATCAGTATCCACAAATAAGTCAAGTGACAAATTACCCTCTGTGAGACCCACAAAAAACACCAGGGGACAGAGAGACACCTGGACAGCTATGAGTCCACATCTGGAAGAGATGCAAGGGGACTTCTGATAGCCCAGAGAGCGCTGGTGACCCCTCAAATTGGTAATGCATTGAGGGTATGGGGCCAATTTCAGAACAGAGGTTGATACAGGGCAGATTTTTCATATTCCAAGTTCTGGATGTGTTCAAGGAGTGGGTGCCTGGGGTAGAGCCTGCGGGTGCTCAAGTAGTCTGGTGCCCATGAACTCCCACAGAACTACCAGCGGAACTTCTGTCCAGAACTAACTCTACAGTGAGGAGAAACTGTGGCAAATGGAATACGTACTGGGCAATACACGGGTAATAGGGGAAATGAAAGAGAAGATCCAGATATAACTGGGAGAAGGGGACAGAGTTAGAGCCTGCAGAAAATGAGCCCATGCTTTTTACCTGAGATTCAGAAAGCAGGAAAAGCTATCTTAGACCTCCTGTCCTCATGAAAAATACAGGGGAAGTGATTTCATGAAAAAGGGAGCAACTGAAAATGATGGTAGTCATATGATAAAAGAAATGGAAACCGTGGAATATATGGAAGAACAAGATATATTAGAATTAGTAAAGTTGAGCAGTGATATGCTAGAAGTCAGAAAAGGATTGGAAACAAAAGAATATTTCAAAAGCCTGGATTAAAGTAGAGGGAAGAAAAGGGAAATAAACTCAACAGACAATGCCCAAGGTAAGTACAGAGACACCTAAGAGGGACACTACCTGAGACAAGAGGAGGGAATTAAAAAGGGACCAGTAGAAGGGATAACTACTGAAAAAAGGCAAAGTGTCCAACATATATGGCTAATAGGAGTTCCTGAAGAAAAACAACAACACAATGGAAAGTAGATACAAAAAGCTAGAATTCAAAGGGAAAGGCTTGAAACTATGAATTGGAAGATGGATTATCTTGGGAACCAACTCGGAACGCTGGAACTCCACAGGACTGCCTTGGTTTTCTGTATTGCTCATGTTTTCTGCCTGTGGTAGTTATCTAATCGTTTGTCGACTTGAGAGGATTAAGAGTGAAGGGGTGGAGTCTAGCCTGTCAATCAGGTCACAGACAATGAGGCCTCTGTGTGGACATGACCTTCTCCTGAGGATTCTGGGAACTCCTGTATTCCTCCTTGGAGACGGGAGACACTCTCTCTCTGCTCACTCCCTGGGAGACTTTTCAACCGACAAGACACATGGAACTACGCTAGTGCTGCCCTGAGCCGGAGGAGCCACATGGAGACGCCTGCCAGCACTGAGATGCTTACAATGCCACTGGCTCCACAAGACTCCCCACCCACTGGCCTGTGATCTGCCTGCATTCGGCATCATTGCATGTGTTTTATGAGTCTGAGGAGGGCTTTACAGATTGGTATCCAACATATGGGCTAATGTCAGACTTATGGACTTGATCTGGACTGGGCTGGAATGTTTTCATAATGTACAATTACTCTTGATATAAAGCTCTTTCTTATACACATATGAGTGCCCATGGATTTGTTTCTCTAGTCTACCCAGACTAACACACTGCCCTTGACAGAATGTGCTGTCCCAGTACTTCTCTATCATTCTACAGTATGAATCTTACCTCATAAACACCTGATGAGTTTTTCTTCTCCGGGGTGTTTCTGCCTTATGCAGATTCTAGCTTTGATGGGTTTTTACTGTACACACACACACACACACACACACACACACATACATATAAACTCCAGTTTCTGTGGAGTTAACATCAACTCATGATGGCAGTAAGTGTTTTAATGGGTAAAGCTAGCCTTCAATGCACCCTGCTGAGGCTCCTGCTCAAGAGAAGTTCAACTGGGTCCCTTGGTTAGGACAGAAAGACTGAGATCTAGTTGTACAGCCTCCCCCTCGCCTGTAGAACTTTCTCCAAAAATGAGCACCCCAAAAGACCTGGGGACATGTGACCCATTTAGTCTATGGTAACTGCATCTCCTGTCCTCTCCTCAGGGGCTCCCACACTCACCTGATCCTTCCTCTGTCCTACTGGAACCAGCTGTCTTTGAAGGGGAGGGTCCTTCCCTGGGCACGTCTTCTGTGAATTTTCCAGGCTTACTTGTGTGCTACTGATGTGTCTGTCCTACCACACTGTCTCATTCAAAATGTTCACCCTCCACCTGTCTTTAATGCTTCTCACCAACACACTCACATACTCCACCTATCTTTTCACACACACACACTCACCCACATACACAAACACACGCAGACACCCGTACACATAAATTGCTACTGATGTGTCTGTCCTACCACACTGTCTCATTCAAAATGTTCACCCTCCACCTGTCTATTGCTCCTCACCAACACACTCACATACTCCACCTATCTTTTCACACACACACACACACACACACACACA
>NW_022111373.1:142612321-142665215 GCF_000313985.2 Echinops telfairi
CACACACACACACACACACTCACACACACACACACTCACCCACATACACAAACACACGCAGACACCCGTACACATAAATTCACATACACAAACACACGCAGACACCCGTACACATAAATTCACATATACAAACACACACAGACACCATCCTCACCCTTCACCTGTTCCTGACACACACACAGTTACTCCCCGGTGTCTTATCGCAAACATTTTCAAACGTTCAGAGGTACTGGAAGAGTTGCACAGGAAGCACCGAATGCCCACACCTGGCTCTTGACTTGTAATCATTTTCCTCTGTGTCCTTCGTCACGTCTCGTCTTGTCACTCAATGCATTCTGCAGCGGCGGACATCAGGATGCCTCCTGGAAGCCTGTCGAGGGCCGCCTGTGGCTCTGGTTGTGCACACCCACTGTTGTGGCCCTCCGGTTCCCTCGCACACACATACATGCACAACAACTAAGAGTGCTTTCCAGCCCTCCCTGTGTTTTCTCCTTCAGCCCGCACACACCACTGTTCCACTGGGGAGCACCCTCTAATTGCTGATGAGCAGCAAACAGCCATTGGGAATCTTGTGGTGACCTTTGGTTGCCTGGGGGCCTTTGTTAAACCTCCAGCTGGCGCTCACCTCGTGCGGATACTCGGTCTCCAGCTTTGGGCTTACTGTGCCCCTTGGGTGGGTGGTGCAGCTCGGGCACTCGCGTAGGTATCTGCGGGGTGAGAGTTGTGGCTCCGTGGGTTTCACTCTGCTTGCGCTGGGTTTTGGGGAAACAGAAAAATCCACACATTTGCAAAGAAGGAAACTGGCTTGGGGAAGGAAGGGAGCTCATGTGGGCAGCTGGCTCGCATGGCATCTGGATTGTTCTTGGGGTTTCTCTTGGGGGCTGTTTGTGACACACTAAGAGTGCCCCGGTATAGGCACGGTATGGGTCAAAGGCAGAGGTTGTGGGCTGCTTGGTTAATTTTTACCTGGGAGGTCCCCTGGCATCTTGGCCAGGTAATTACAGAGTGAGGGATCATGGGGTGTGTGGGGGAGGGTGTAAGACAGGACTGCAGGGCAGGGAGTAGGACCCCTCGCTCCAGACACATAGCAGCCTCCTCTAGTCCTCAGGTGCAGTTAAGATTCCCTGCAGGGAGATGGTGTGGTGGCAGGAGGGTTGGGGAAGGGGACCTGGGTTTAAATGGCTCTAGACAGTAAGTCGGGAGCCCCGTTGTGGCACAGTGGGTTAAGTGTGGGCCTGCTAATCAAAACATCTGCAGTTCAAACCACCAGCCACACACCATGGGAGACGGATGAGGCTGTCTGGTCCAAAATGGTTTAGTCATGGAAACCCTTTGGGGCAACTCTACTCTGTCCTGTAGGGCTGCTATGAGTCTGAGTGACTTTTGTGTCAGTGGTCTGGGTGAAAAGTTACTGAGGTTAGATGGTATGGATGTAATAGCCAAGTGCTGAAAACATATAAAGTGTTTATGAAAGTATCTTTAATTATCAAAGTAATACATAAAAATATGTACATATGTAAACATATAGAGACTTGTTACTACCCAACTCCTGTGGACCATGAAAAGGTGCTCCCACCCTTCACAGTGAGATGTAGAAAAGAAAGTCACATTTTTGTTATTTGGGGCATGCATTCAGATATTAGTTTTGAAGAAATGAGAGAAGAACGGTTGCAGTTTTTATAAATAAGCTAAGTGCACGTTAAGATAAATGAATAGCTCTAGAGGTTAACGATGTGCATTGAAACAATTACATTTTCTACACATCATATTATCGTATGATTTTAAAATACCTAATCATCAATCAAATAATTTTCTAAGTGCTTTATGAACAGAATATAGCTATTTTTCAGATAAATGAAAGAAGAGTTCCAGCAAATTTACAAACTTACGTATATGCAGGCAGGCTGAGACTCTCTTGAACGTCCTGTGCAAAATGAAAAAGGAAGTTGTTGACCTTGGCATTACACATGCAACATGTTCAGGTCTATTTGTAGTCAACTTTGAGTCATGGTGCTTTGGGTACTCCTGGGTCTAAGGATGGGCCCCCAGTGGTGGGATACCGCCCTCACTCCCAACCCTTGTGTGCACATGTGTTTTCATTTCTCCTGAGTAAGAACCCAGGAATGGGATTGCTGGGTCATATGATAGTTACCCCAACTTGTCTCTCAGTTTGTCATACAGTGGTGTCTTGTGTGATGTGATAGGAGAACCAATGCCATTGATATTTCAAATACCAGCGAGATCAACCATAGTGAACAGGTTTCAGTGGGTCTTCTGGACTAAGAACAGACTCAGAGGAAGTAACAGTCAGCCCATTTCTAAAGAATTCACCACTGAAGACCTTATAAATAACAGCAAAGCACTGTCTGATATAGTGTCGGAAGAAGAGTCCCCCAGGCTGGAAGGCACTCAAACTACAACTGAGGAAGAGCTGCCTCCTCAAAGTGGAGTCAAGCATCTTAACGGCATGCAGGGAGCGGGGTTTGGGCAGCTGATGGGGTACAACTACAAATGAGAAGAAGCAGCTGCAAGCATCCACTAATAATTGGGTCATTCGATGCATGAAGTAATAATCTAGAAAAGCCAGAGGTCACCAAAAATGAAACGGGTGGCGTAAAGATGGACGTCCTAGGCATTAGTGAGCTGAAACGGACTAGCTGGTCATTTTGAGCCAGATGATCATAAAGCTTACTCTGCTGAGAGTGTCAAGAAGAATGGTGTCTCATTCACTGTCAAAAAGAACATTTCAAGATCCACCTTCAAGTTTCATGTTGCCTGTGATAGGATAGTATCCACACGCCTACAAGGAAGACCGATTCATACAACTCTATTTCAAGTTCACACTCGGACCACTAAAGTCAATGATGAGGACATGGAAGAAGTCTACCAATTTCTTCAGTCTGCAATGGATCAAACAGCCTATCAGAATGCATCAATAACTACTGGTGATTGGATTGTGAAAGTTGATGTTGGGATCTGTCCGTGTGCTTCTTCGACACCCTCATGTGTGACACCCTCAGAGACAAAGGCAAGATGGAACCTTACAGCACTGAGCTCAGATTTGTCCTCTTTTTAAACAGAAGCCTTGAAAGCTATAAACTTTCCTCCAACTCCTGCCTCAAATGCATCCTGTGAATTTTCCTGCATTGTCTTCATTTTCATTCAACCCAGGAAGCAGTTTTAAATCTCCCTTGTGATGTTTTCATTGATCTACGAGCTATTCACAAATGTGTTTGCTACTTCATTTCTAGATATTTGGGCATGCATGTCCGAGTTTGTTTTATCTTTTGCTATTGATAACTCATTTGATATTTTGTATTGGAGAATGTTCTTTGCCTAGTTTCCACCTACTTAAAGTTAGTAGGACCCATTTGATGGCGCTGCATATGCGCGATTCTAGAGAATATTCTCTACGTGCTTGAGGAGAATGTTTACTTTGCAATTATGGGGTGAAGCCTTCTATATATGTTTTTACATCAATTTTGTCAACCGTGTTGTTTAAATATTTTATTCATTTACTTCTTTTCTATGTTGTTGTGTTTCTTTCCCCACCCCCACCCCTATCAGTTACTAAAAGACAAGTGCTGAGATGTCCAGCTGTAACTATTATTTCAGCTATTTCAGCTAGGTCAGTGTTTACATCATGGATTTTGAGGCTCTGTGGTTAGGTGGATTTGACATGAGGGGACGTAAGGAACCCTGATGGTGGAGTGGTTAGGAACTGTGCTGTAATCTGCAAGGTCAGAAGTCCAACACCACCAGCCCCTCCTTGGGAGAAAGACAGAGACTTCTATTCTGTAAAGAGATACAGTCTCTGAAACTCACAGAAACCGTCCTACCCTGCTCTATAGGCTCTCTGAGTGGGCATCAACTCAATGGCAGTGAGATCTTGTTGTTTTGGGGGGGCTTTGGTTAGTTTGTTTTGGTTGCTAGGTGTGTATACACTTACAGCTATCATGACTCCCTGTCCTGTGGTCCAATGCATATTATAAATCATATTTTCATAATTGGGAACATTCTTTTGGCTAGTAAACCCTTTTCCTCATGTCCATTGTGTCTGGTATGATCAAGGCCACACTTTCTGACTCGTGTCTGCTGTTTGCATGGTGCTCAGACATGCTGGGTCTGCCAGGGCTACCATCTATGGCCCGTGGGCAGCGTGCCCTTGGGAGCTGGCTCTGGTTGTTGCTCAATTTATGATGCTATTTTGCTCCCCACAAAGAGGCCAACCCAGGTGTTGGGGGAAGTTTGTGAGGGAGGGGTCACAACAGAATCAATTGGCCATGATTTAAGCTTGGTCCATCACACCCAGTATCTCCAGCAATGAACTCTCCCACTGGGCTCTGCTCTGGATGACCCAGATTTACATGACTGGGCCAGGCATGTCCCTTTCATAGGTGGAATCTTGTCCCTCCCTTTGGACCTTGGAAGGGATCACAGGAGCTTTCCTCAGGGAACAAACCTGTGGTTCTGAATGAAGCACACACACACACACACCCTCTTCTGGCTTGATGTTATGAAGAATGGACACAGAAACCACAGAGCACACACGCAGCCAAAGGTGCGTGTCCACTGGAAGCCATGGAGGGGAAAGAGGTCCTTGCAGCACTGCCACCCGAGGCAATGTCCCCAGCCCACAAAGTCCGTGAACAGGGAAGCGCAGAAATGTGCTACCTGCAGGCTTCCCTCTGTTACTTGGATGGATGCCTCTGCCTTCTTGTCCGAGTTTTTCCGAGTCGGTTGTCGTCCTCGAGTCATGTAATCAAAGGTGCTCAACCTTCTGACTACTAGAAAGGAGATGAATGGAAAAGGGCCAAGAGTCACCAGCCTACATCAGCTGGACACAGCGTCAACTCAGCAATGTAACGGGGGGCCAACCTTCCCTGGGCCCTCCAACACCCTTGGGTGGGCCTTGAGATGAAAGTTCAGTCCCTGCTAACCCCTCGATTGAATCCTCAGGGGAGACCCCATATCTGAGGACCTGGGAGTCACTCTGGACTCCCAAACTGCAGAGACTGTGCGGTCATCAATGGGTGTTGTTTAATGAGCTCCATCTGGGGGCAATTTGCTAAGCAGCATTCACTAATTACATGCCCAATTCCTCCTGGAAACCTGTTCTCTCATGCCCAAATACCCTAAAATGGACATGCTCAGGCCTCAGCCCAGTAGGTCTTCTCTGTCTCAGAGTGGCTCCTTCCCTGGGTGCCACTGTCCTCACCTCCTGCCTGTTGCTGTGGCGACGTGTCATCGAGTCAGTTCTGGCCCATAGTGACCCTATACCCAACAGAACGAAACTCAGCCCAGTCCCGCAGCATCCTCACAATTGTTCTTGGGTTTGAGCCCACTGTTGCAACCACTGTGCCAATCCATCTACTAAAAGAGGGCCTTCCACTTTTTCTCTGCCCCTCTACTTTGCCAAGCATGATGTCCTTCTCCAGGGACTGGTCTCTCCTGACAACATGTCCTAGGTATGTGAGATGAAGTCTGTAGAGAGTCTTCAAGGAGCATGCTGGCTGTACGGCTTCCACAACAGAGTCGTTGGCCACCGCGTCCCAATGATTTGGGTTCTCCTTCTTCTTCTTTTAAATCATTTTATTAGGGACTCATACAACTCATTACAATTCATACACGCATCAATTGTGTCAAGCACATTTGTACATTCATTGCCTTCATCACTCTCAAAACATTTGCTCTCCACTTGAGCCCTTGGCATCAGCTCCTCATTTTTCCCCTCCCTGCCCGCTCCCTATTCCCTCATGAACCCTTGATAATTTATAAATTATTACGTTGTCATATCTTGCACTGTCCAACGTCACCCTTCACCCACTTTTCTGTTCTCCGTCCCCCGGGGAGGAGGTTATGTGTAGATCCTTGTAATCGATTCCCCCTTTCCATTCAACCTTCCCTCCACCCTCCCGGTATCACCACTCCCACCACTGGTCCTAAAGGGATCATCCGCCCTGGATTCCCTGTGTTTCCAGTTTCTATCTGTACCAGTGTACATCCTCTGGTCTAGCCAGATTTGTAAGGTAGAACTGTGATCATGATAGTGGGGGGAGGGGAAGCATTTAGGAAGTAGAAGAAAGTTGTGTTTCATCGTTGCTACACTGCATCCTGACTGGCTTGTCTCCTCCCCATGACCCTTCTGTAAGGGGATGTCCAATTGCCTGTAGATGAGCTTTGGGTCTCCACTCTGCACTCCCCCTTATTCATTATGAATAATTTTGAATTTGAAAAATTCAAAAAATTTTTTGAGAAATTTTTTTGTTCGGATGATGCCTGATACCTGATCCCTTGACACCTCATTATCGCACAGGCTGGTGTGCTTCTTCCATGTGGGCTTTGTTGCTTCTGAGCTAGATGGCCGCTTGTCTACCTTCAAGCTTTTAAGACTCCAGATGCTATATCTTTTGATAGCCAGGCACCATCAGTTTTCTTCACCACATTTGCTTATGCACTTGCTTGGTCTTCAGTGATGTCGAGAAGGTGAGCATCATAGAATGCCAGTTTAATAGAACGAAATATTCTTGCATTGAGGGAGTACTTGAGTGGAGGCCCAATGTCCATCTGCTACCTTAATACTAAACCTATACATATATGCACATAGATCTATTTCCACATCCTCATATATAAATATATTTACATATCTACATGACTATATTTAGACCTCTATAAATGCCCTTTGCCTCCTCTTTCCTCTATTTCATTTGACTTTCCTCTTGTCCTTCCATCATGTTCAGCCTTCATGTGGGTTTCAGTAATTCCTCTTGGTTACATTACCCTATCAGGCCTCCTACGCCCTAGATTTGGGTTTTTAACATCTCTCCAGGTTCCCCTATCCCTCAGTGGACTTGTCAGGTGTCTTGTGAGCACAATGGTTCTGGGCTCACCTGCCTGCCCAGTCTGCTACCTTCAGGCTATGTGTGCACTACTGCTGGAAGGATCTCTCATATCAGCACATCTGATTCATTACCCCTCGGTTCTCCCAGTCCCCAGCAACCACCTGGCCTGTCACTCAGAAGTAGCACATGGATCGATGGCCATACCACTGCGCAGACACCTAATCTCCTCAAAAGATCATGCTAGCCTGGAATAATGAGGAAAAAGAGGAGTGTCACCTCCAAACGGTTCCCTTCAGAAAAAAAAAACAGTGGTCATCAAGTTATTGTCTCATATGTGTTGGCGTGGGCCTGTGCGCCCTAGGTTTCTCAATGGCTGGCCATCCAGAAGTAGAACACCACGTCTTTCTTCCAAGGTGCTTTGGTGGACTGGAACCTCCAATCTTTTGGTGATCAGTTAAGAGCCTTAACAATTGGGACTACCCAGGATCTTCAGGGCGGTGAGGGAGATGTCACCTTTCCCCATGCACAGAAGGCATGGATTGCAGGCCTGCTGTGCCGCCACCACCACCAGCTCTTCAACCCGCTGTGGTTGATGGATGGACGTGGTGAAGTGAACTGTCTCGAGAGGGTTCTTGTAGTCATGCACTCTGGAGCTCCTACCAGATGACTAGGTGGGACCATACAAACAGGGTGGGCAAGGCACTAATAGAGGGCACTGGTTCGCTTTTGCTGCCATTCCCCTGGCTGTGAGGATGAGGTATCTCAGAAGCAGGAACAGAGCAATCCCAAGGCTATCAAGATAGAAGAGCCACCAGTGGAGCCCACTCAAGTTTATTGTCTGAAATGGCTGAAGCCGAAACTGGGGGTGTCCAGAAGCTGTAGCATGGAGACCACAGGACCAAGCAGAGGAGCAGCCCCAAGAAGATGAGACTGTGAGGCAAGTGGGGGTGGGCTTGCTGGATCACTGAGTCAGAGACCAGGGAGTGCCCGACTGAGAGGCCAAGGGTCGAGAGAGATGGGGCTTCTGGCTGCGGAGAGGTGATGCTGTGGACAAAAATTTACAGCTGAGTGTTTTTCAATCCTGGCTTGTGTTAACTTGGGACTTCCCTAATGTTGTTGCTGTTGGATGCCACCATGTCAGCTCCGACCCATAGCGACCCTATGAACAGGGAACGAAACACTGCCTGGTCCTGCACCATCTCCACACTTGTCCACGCCTGAGCCCACTGATGCAGCCCCTGGGCCCATCCATCTCATTGAGGGCCTTCCTCTTTTCCGCAGCCCCTCCACTTTATCAAACATGATGTCCTTCTCCAGGGACCAGTCTCTCCTGACAACATGTCCAACGTATGGAAGGTGAAACGTTGCCATCCTTGCCTCTAAGGAGCACTCTGGCCTTACTTCTCCCAACATAGATGGGTTTATATTTTCAGCAGTCCATGACACTTTCAGTATTCTTCTCCAAAACCACATTTCAAATGCATCAATTCTTCTACGGTCTTCCTTACTGAATGTTCAACTTTCACATGCGTATGAGGCAATGGAGAATACCATGGCTTGGGTCAGGCACGCCCTAGTCCTCAAAGTAGCATCCTTGCTCTTCAACACTCCAAAGAAGCCTTATGTAACAGATTTACCTAATGCAATACGTCTTTTGATCTTGACTGCTGCTTCCATGAGCATTGATTGCGGATCAAGTAAGATAAAAATCCTTGACAACTTCAAAGATTTGCTTTCTATTTATCATGCTGTTTACCTAAGGGTCCAGTTGTGAGGATTCTGGTCTTCTTTACATTAAGTTGTAATCCATACTAAAGGCTATGGTCCTTGACCATCTTCAGCAAGTGCTTCAAGTCCTCCTCACTTTCAGCAAGCAAGGTTGTGTTGTCTGCATACTGCAGGTTAATAAACCTTGCTCCAATCCTGATGCCATAGTCTTCTTTATATAATGCAGCTGATTTTTCCAGCATATAGATTGACTAAATATGATGACAGAATACAACCCTGACACACACCTTTCCTGATTATAAACCACGCAGTGTCCCCGTGTTCTGTTCGCACAACTGCCTCTTGGTCCATGTACAAGTTCCAAGTGAGCACAATGAAGTGTTCAGGAATTCCCATTCTTCCCAACATTATGCACGGTTTATTATGGTCCACACAGTCAAATGCCTTTGCATAATCAATGAAATGTGTGTTAAGCCAGGTTGACTAAAGAAACAAATCCAGTGACACTCATATATGTGTAAGAAAAAGCTTTCTATCAAGAAGTAGTTATATATCAGGAAAACATCCCAGCCCAGTCCAACTCAAGTCTGTAAGACCCATACTAGTCCATAAGTCTCTTTGGACTCACGCAGCCACATGCAATGATGCAGAATGCAGAAGGATCACAGGCTAGTGGATGCCAAGTCTTGTGGATCCAATGGCAGTAGATGCATCTCCTGGGCTCTGGCAGGTCTCAGAGTGGCTCATCAGCAGGAAGATGAAGGCAGAGAGAGAGGGGGAGGCTCCCGGGACCCTCCTTATGAGAAGGCCATGCTCATAAGAAGTCACTATCAGGCTGTGACCTGATTGGCAGACTAAACTCACCCCTACACTTTTGCATATCTTCAAGTTGACTTGGAATTATGTAACCACCACAATAAGTAAACATCTTTCTGGTATTCTCTGCTTTGAGCCAAGATCTGTCTGACATCAGCAGTGCTATCCCTTGTTTCACATCCTCTTCTGAATCTGGCCTGAACTTCTGACAGTGCCTCATCAAAGTACTGCTGCAACTGTTGGGTGATGTTCAGAAAAAATGTTACTTGTGTGCGATATCAATGATATTGTTCCACAGTTTGAGCATTCTGTTAGGTCACCTTCCTTTGGAATGGGCACGGATATGGATCTCTTCCAGTCGGTTGGCAGCTCAAGCTTGCTTACGACTGTGGAGATTCCTCGGTGGTGGTTTATCCCTGTGGGTCTGGGGACAGGAGTTAGGCTTCTGGTCAAGCCTGCTGGGTCTTTATGATGTTCTTTTTCCTCCTGTGGTTAGTTCTTGGGGCACTGAGCTGGTCTTCCTTCCTTCGGCAAAGGGCTGTTTCCCTGGGGAGTCCCAGCTTGAGGGGGCATCTCTTGGAGCAGTTTTGTGCTCACCCCGAGTTTCCCCAGCTCCAAGCAGCTGACCAGTTTCTTGGTCTAGGGCTCCCTATGCTGTGCTGGTGAGCACCCAACCCCACCCTCCGCACAACACTGGTCTTCATGGTGCATGGGCTGTTTCCCTGGGTGGTGGGTAGATGCCTCTGGTGTCCACTTAGCAGAGGGGGCAGTTCCCCATGGCCACTAGCAGTGGTCTCGGCTTTCAGCTCCCACCACTTGGGGTCTGAGGCCCCATTCCAGGGACGAATCTGTGCCCGGTTGGCTGAGCAGAGTCTGAAACCAGGGTTGTGAGCCGAGGGCTGCCACCTTCCCCAGCATCTCATTTTGTGTTGCAAGGTCCGTCCTAGAAGCCTCAGCACTGTATCCAGTGTCACTAGCAGCCTATCTCTCATGTAGCATGTGGCCTCCTGCCTGGTCTGTTGTGACCTCTCACAGCTAAGTCCTCCCTCGGGTCTGAAATGCACACGGCAACTGAAGTTTCCAAGCGTCCACCCTCTGTCGACACACATATTCCCCGTATCTCTGCTGATGCCTGAAAGGGATCGGACACCAGTAAGAGGCAGAGAGACAGACTTGGCTCTGACTCACCGTGATCTTATGGACCACAGAACAGGGCACCACCCAGCTCTGTGTCCTGCTGGCCACTGCTGTGGTGACCCTGCCAACCCATCTCACCGCAGGGCTTCCCTCATTGACCCTCAGCGTCACCAAACGTCCCATCATCAGCGTGTCCAGAGCGAACAGAGTGAACATGGTTCTGCTTCCATCCCCACAGTTGCCTCCGGCTGCTTTTCAGAAGTAGAGGGCCGGCCCGCCTCGCTTCCTACTCTTCCTTGGTCTGGGAGGTCCGCTGCAGACTGCCCACTGCGGAGGAGCCGAATCACAGCGACAGGCAAGCCCGACAAGCAGGCAGGGGGGTGAGCCGAGGAACCCGAAGGGGATACAAAAGGGAGGAAGGGCTCTGAGGTTTCCGTCCTGAGAGCAGCTCTTGCTCAGGTCGGGTTCGACTTCGCCAATCGGCGCAGATAGAGGCTAACTAGGTGGTGACAATACAAGGGCTCCCGGTTGCCCCCGACCCTGCGGAGTCAGGAAGGGGATAACACTACCGAGCCTTGCTGAACACCTTTCACAGGCGGAGCCATCCCATCGTGCCAGGAAAGGAGCTTTGCTGGCCGGGGGCGTCTGTGGCCCTGCCGGCAGGGTGGCTGTGGGTTGGGCTGCTAACTGCAAAGTCAGCAGTTCAAAGCCACTAGCTGCTCAGACGGCGTGAAGTGAGGTTCTCTCCTCCCTTAACGAGTTAGCCGGCCAGTTCTACCCTGTCCTGTAGGCTTGCTGTGAGCCAGCAGACGGTTCTCAGCAGCTTCTCTCTTGGAAGTGTGGGGATGGCTTCGGGCCCAAACAACTGTGAGGACGGCGGAGGGCTGCGCGGGGTTCGGTTCTGTGGTGCACGCGGTCGCTATGAGTCGGGGCCAACCCGATGGCCCCTCACAGCAACAGGAGTCGTCCGGGCTCCATGGTGGTGAATTTGGTCATTTTCCATGGGTGGTTGGCTCCCTCGCGCAGGTCGTGGGGACTGTCACCCCCAGTTCCTGCTGGGCGGCCCCTACGGTGGGCAAGTGGGGTCCCCTGTTGGGAGCCTGCAGTGTCTTCAGTCCCGTGTCCCCTCCCCGAGACCCGGGGCTGTGGGCCCAGTCATCAGCACGGCCCCCTTCCCCCCAGCCCCCGGCAGCATCGGACGGCGGGCACGCACGGAGGTAGAAGTGGAAGAACAGCAGGTGGCCCAGGAGCAGGAGGCTCACGAGGTCGAGCATCAGCGCCACCACCCCGATGAGGAGGAGCACGGGCGCCTTGGTCTGCACGGGGAAGAAGGGCAGGAAGAGCAGCCACGTTTCCTTGTCTTCGATGTCTGTTGGGAGTGAGACTGCGGTGGCCGTGGGCAGCGCCCAGCACCTGTCCCCCACCCCACAGGCCTCCTGGGAGACCCAGTCCCAGGGGGCATCCTGCTGTGCCCCTGCGGGAATTGCTGGGGAGACTGGCTACCGTGACTCTCACCAGAAGGGTCTGGAAGCCGCAGCAAAGAGAGGCTGGACCACTGGCTCGGGTCACAGAACTGTGGTAAGCTACAGGCCAGAACCAACTAGTGGGGTCTGCCCAGTTCTCACTGCTCTGCATCCACACCCCAGGATTCCCCAGGATGCACCCTGACTCTCTCCTTGGGGTTGGCACCTAATGGGTATGTTACAACTGCGTTGGGAGGTGTAAATGGGGGAATGGGCAAAGAGTGGCAAGTGGATGGGGAGTGAGTGGGGTGATAGATGGGGAGTCTGATGGTGGGACTGGGCAGGTGAGTGGGTGGGCAGTGAGGGAGGGAGTCAGTGAGCAGTCTGGAGGTGGGCAGGGAGGGGGTGGGGAATGGGGAGTGAGTGGGGGAGTGGGTGGGCTCTCTGGGGATGGGCAGGGAGGGGTGGGGAGTGGGCAGGCGAGTGGGAGGGCATTGAGGACAGAGTGACTAGGGATGGACCTGGAGTGGAACCGTTTCCAAAGCGGACACATGCTGAGAAGCTTGGCCTCGGGCCAGCCATGCCAGCAACCCCCCACCCCCACCCCCAAAGCCCGGAGCCATCTCCTGGACATCAGGGAAGCTAAGCGTTGGAAAGAGGTTTGGGCGCTGCTGCCATTGGCCCAGGTGGAGTCTGCTGGAATCACAGGCGAGGCCCCAGCGTGTCCCTTTGGCCAGGCCTGGTGGGAGTGAGTTGGGCCGGCCAGCTCTGAACTGAAGATGCTGCCCCTGGACAGGCCAGTGGGCCATGGTGCTATTCTTGGGGCTAATCCGAGGGCCATGCCAAGGAGAAGCAGCCCCTCCCCTGCGTACTTCGGAAGTGGGGGTCACTCCGTAGCTGCTCCTGGTCCATGAGGTACTGGATGAAGACGTAGAGGAGGATCATCGTCAGGAAGACCAGCCCGGCCACTGCAGAAGCCACGGAACTGAAAAAAACCCTGTCAGGGGGCGGAGCTCTGAGGCACGCCCACTCCAGGTCCACCCACCTTTTGCTGCGGGCAAAGAAAATTACCCAGCAACCCCCCATGCCCACGCCGACATGAAAAACGTTTGTGCTCCCGCCCACCATCATCCAGGATAAAGTGCAGGTATCTGCTTTGGCAGCGTTCCCCATTCCCCTCCAAATGCCCCCCCTGTGATCGTCCCAGCACCCCCCTCACTTAGGGAAACGCAGCTCTCACGACCAAAATCTGCCTTGACCATACGATGGACCGTTGTCGCGGCCGAGCTGGGGTGGAGGTGGCGAGATGCAGCATGGCCCTCTGCCCACAGGCCTGATAGAATGGCTTCCTCCCAGGGCCCCTCTCAGTCCACCTTAGGCCCGCTCCCTTCTCTCACCTGCTCTCTCTGTGGCCACTTACTGCATCCATGCCACAGAGCCAAAGACTGCTGTTAGGTGCCATCGGGCCGGGACTGACTCACAGTGACCCTGTGTACTCTACTGCCAGTCCATTGCGACCCTGTGTACAACTGCCAGCTCTTAGCGACCCAGTGCTCAACTGCCAGCTCACAGTGACCCTGTGTACAACAACTTCTGGCTCACAGTGACCCTGTGTACAACAACTGCCAGCTCACAGTGACCCTGTGTACAACTGCCAGCTCACAGTGACCCCATGTACAACAACAGCCGACTCACAGTGACCCTGTGTACAACAATGGCCGGCTCACAGTGACCCTGTGTACAACATCTGCTGGCTCACAGTGACCCTGTTTACAACTGCCAGCTCTTAGCGACCCAGTGCTCAACTGCCAGCTCACAGTGACCCCGTGTACAACAACTGCCAGCTCACAGTGACCCCGTGTACAACAACAGCCGGCTCACAGTGACCCCGTGTACAACAACTGCCGGCTCACAGTGACCCCGTGTACAACAACTGCTGGCTCACAGTGACCCTGTATACAACAACTGCCGGCTCACAGTGACCCCATGTACAACAACTTCTGGCTCACAGTGACCCTGTATACAACAACTGCTGGCTCACAGTGACCCTGTGTACAACAATGGCCGGCTCATGGCAACAGCTGCTCAGGACCATGGGAAACAACTGCTCCCCGGGTTTTCTGGGTCTGGTGCCTCCTGCTCACACCCCAGCTGCTGCGGCTGACCACCCACCCCGCACATACACAAGTAGGAGTGCGCCCATGGCAGCTTCCCAAGGCCATGCAGATGGCCGGCTGGTGGGTGGGTGTGAGAGCCGTGCCCTGCCGAGCTGGGGACCCCGGGGCACGGCCGTTGGCCTGGCTCACCAGTAGTTCCTGCTGCCCACGCAGTTATTGAGCCACTTGCAGTGGTGGTCGAAGTTGGTGATGCACTTGTTGCAGGCACTGCAGTGCTTGGCTTTGGGGGTCCTAGAAGGTGGGCAAGTCAGAGCCGGGGTCCCCTCCAGGGGCTGTGCATCAGGGAGGGCACGTCTATTCCCTGACACCCCAGCCACAAGTCCCTCTGGGTTAGGCCTAAGTCAGGCAGAGGTGACCATCTTCGAGGAGAGACAGGGACAGATGGTCAGGGCAATAGAACAGACAGGAGCCCTGGGGGAGGGCGGGCAAGTGGGGAGGTGCAGCCCTTGACCCTAGGTCATCTGGTCACTCAAGACCCAGGCAGACCACAGGCTGGCATCCCCTTCCCAGAGGAAGGAAGCCCACTCTCACTTTGGACACAGGAGCCAACCAGAGTGGGGACTGGTCTGCCTATAGCAGAAGACTCCTAGAGCTGCATGGAGCTGGCTCCAGCCGGCAGGCCCAGCCCCAAACTTCCCAGCCTCATTCCCTGCATTTGTAAAATGGGGACAGCATGGTGTCCACTTCACCAGGGACTGGGAGGATTTACCTGATGCAGAACACAGTGCCCAGCACTGCTCCCTGGATGCCAGCTCTCCCCCAACCCTGACCCCACCAGGCCCTTGCATGGGAATGAGCAGGACCTTGAGACCTGACCCGGGGGGAGCTTCTAGACCCTGGAACCTGGTCCTGAGCCATCCTAGGGGTCAGGACATGGTGGAGGGCACCCACGAGGACTGTGGGCCAAGGGCAGGGGAGCCCCTTCCACGGTGACCTCACACACATCAAGGCATCCTGGCGGGCTGGGGTGGAGGGCACCCAGGCATGGGGACTGAGGCTGGGGTGGGGGACTCACACGGTGACCTCGCACAGGTGGCAGTACTGGCTCTGAATGACGTGCTCATGCTTGGTCCTGTCGAAGAGGGGCATGGGCCTGTTGTAGTTCTTCATCCGCACGTTGAGCTCCGCGGGGTCGGTGGACACGGCGATCATGTGGACCACAAAGTGGAACAAGAAGAGCACACTGGCCAGCTGAGGGGCATGTCAAGGAAGCAGGGCCAGGGCACCTCGCGTGACCGAGGGGCTTGAGCCCCAAAGGGCAGCAGGAGGATGAATAGCAGCCCCCTTGAGTGAGTGTCCACCCCGCACCCCTGGGAAGGTCTGACTCTGCCCTGCGAGCAACGGTCAGCCCCAAAACAAGCTACCATCGCCTAATGGGTCTCAAGGGACTGCACAGCACACACTCTGAGTAGGACCAGTGACAAGGGGGATGGGGGACACATCAGACCAAAGGCAGCCGACCTTGGCCCCAGTCCTGGGGTATCCACATTGCAGCACAGAGGGGCTGCCTCAACCGGTGTCTGCTGAGGATAACACACCACATTAGGGAGGGATGTTACCAGTTAAAACATGTCTCCTACAACATGTGTTAAAGCCTGATATAGATTGAACTGAGTGTCCCCCGCATTCTACCTTAAGTACATGTCAACTTGGCCGAGTCCAGATTCACGCTATTTGTAATCATCTTCCCATTTTGTGACCTGATGTAATTATCCTAAGTGTTGTAAATTCTAGCTTCAGCGAGGCTAAAGATGATGTTTTAAGTGGAAGAAAATTAAAACAAGTCCACAGAAGCTAACATAGGACCTTGAGTGTATTCCACCTGGATTTCAAGAACATCCCAAGTCCCAATAAAATAATTTAAAATAAAATAAAATAATTAAAATTCAAATAAAATCTAAAGAAAAAAAAATCCCAAGAATAGGTTTGACTGAGTGAACTGTTGAGCACAGGTGGCAGAAGACCCAATGAGCTGTGGGACAGTAAGAACACCTCACAGGAAAGACAGGTGAGAGAAGATCAAAGCGGATTTCAGATGAGACTCTGGAACGTGTTCTTGGTTATAGAGTAGTTGGGAGGTGCCATCGAATTGGTGCTGAAGCACAGTAACTACTCTACGATCCCCTCCGGAAGAAAGGATGCCATTGCAGAGCTGAATAGAACATTTCGCAGGGCAGCTCAAGGAGATCAGATCAAATGACAAGTGTTGCCCAAATTGTGGAAAAACTGGAACCCTCTTCCCATCAACGTTGTGTTTATAGGTTTATGTAAAACTGTTTATTGGACACAATGGGCACCTTCTCAGAAAATTAGATAGGCGCTTTTCAACTGAGGTTTTTCTGTTTTACTTTTTTATTGTTATTGGGTTTTTGGCTTGTTTTGTTTTGGTTGTATGTTTTCCTCTGTATGAAATTCAGGATAGGTAAATCTATGAAGACAGTAACTGGCTTGGTAATTTCTTGGGTTGGAGAAAACAGGGAGCTAATAAGAACAAGTATAAGAAAGGAGATGTTCTCAAATTGATTGCTGTGATGATTGCACAACTCTTTTCAATATGTTTAAACAACTACATGATATGTAAATCATATATCAATAAAACCTGTAAAACTTTAAAAAGACCAAATAAAATATTATAATGAAATTTGCCAAGACTTGGAGTTGGAAGACCAAAAAGGAGGGATACACTCAGTATATCAAGCTGGGAGAACTGATGAAAAAAGTCAATCCTTTAGCTGCAATATTGAAAGATTCTATGGACAAAATCATGATTGCTACAGGAAGCATCAAAAGAGGAAGGAAGGGAGAGGGGCACCAGACTGCCCCATCCCTGACTGCAGGAACAGCAAGGGGCACTTTAGGATGCTCGCCTTTCGGACACGAATGCTGAAGACTAAAGGGGAATATGTATTGTTAGGCAAGTGGGACCCGGGATATGTAACTCTGAAAGAAACGGGGACTTGGCTGATGGTTCATGACACACCCTTCTATCTATCAGATAGATACTCATCTGCTGAATGTCAGGATCCCTGTTAGACTTGTGACTATCTGTCTGTTCCCTTTTGGGTTTTTTTGTTTTGTTTTGTTTTGGTGTTTATCTATTTAAGATAGGCAGGATAGGCAATCTTACAGAAACATCAACTGGACCGATGGTTCCTGGGGGGCATGGAAGGATAGGAGTCAGTGTGGGAGAAGGGTTGAGTGGTGAGCCAATAGTGGCAGGTACAGCAGAATCGTAAGTATTCTAAAATTGATGGTGAGGAGGGTGTCGCTGTTCTGAATGTGCTTGATGTATCAAATTGTATCTGAGAGGAATTACAAAGAGGTGAATGATGGGTAAACTTGATAGTGGGGCAGGAGGTATATGTATATGTAAATATATAAATATATGTGTATTTGCTTATATATGTATATATATGCAAATGCAACAAGGAAGCAGATGGACATTTGGCCTCTACTAAAATGTTAATTGCAGTACAAGAATGGTTTGTTCTAATAATGTGTCATTGTATAATCCTGACCGATCACTAAAGACAAACTGGGTGCATAACCAAATGTGGTGAAGAAAGCTGATGGTGCCCAGCTATGAAAAGTTATAGCATTTGAGGTCTTACAGGCTTGTAGTTAAACAAGCGTTCATCTAGCAGGGAAGAAACAAAGCCCACATGGAAGAAACACACCAGCCTCTGTGAAAAGATAACAGAAGTTCAAAAATAAGCAATAAGCAATCAAATCAGTGTGAAGGGGTGTGGATGTAGTGGAGACCCCAAAACTACCTGTAGGGTAATTGGACAGTTCCTCTAAGAGGGACAGTTCCTCATGGAAGGGATGAAAAGTCCAGGGTGTGGTAGGACACTGATAACTGCATAACCATCTAGTTCTTTAATATTTCCTCCCCTTATTATTTTTATTTGTTTTATCTCATTAATTATGTCAGACTTGCATATGTTCATTTGTATATTTAAGATCCTTTGATACATGAAAGCCAAGGTAGATTACCCTTCAGAAACAGCAATAGGAGTAATGGTTCCCTGAGGGTTTGGGAAGGGGGAAGGGGAAGGGGAGAAGAGAGCTGATAGCACTGGTGACTATATAACCCCACTCAATGGGATCAAACAACAGAATTTTATGTGAATGGATATATTGGATGTGTAAGATATGGCCAAAAGGTGGGGGGAGCATTTGATCAAGGGCAATGGTAACCGAGAGGAATTACTGAAACCCAAATGAAAGCTGAACATGATAGTGGGACAAGAGGAAAGTAAAAGGAAATAGAGGAAAGAACTGGGAGGAAAAGGGCATTTATAGAGGTTTAAATGCAGGCACGAACATATGTAAAT
The DNA here is from genome assembly GCF_000313985.2 of Echinops telfairi. Taxonomy (NCBI): domain Eukaryota; kingdom Metazoa; phylum Chordata; class Mammalia; order Afrosoricida; family Tenrecidae; genus Echinops; species Echinops telfairi. The sequence goes on from NW_022111373.1 coordinate 142,630,822, forward strand.
ATATTTATATATGACGATGGGGAAATAGATCTATGCTGAGAAATTTGGAAGACAGGTACCTAGCCAGCTGGCTGGTAGAGATCCATATTTGTGCGTGACTCAACAAAATTCAGGTTATTAGACAATATCATTACGCTCACATGCAAGTAAAAGTTTGCTGAATATTGTTGAACACTGGTTGCATCAGTACATTGATAGGGAGCTGCTAGAGGTTCAGGCCAGATTCAGTAGAGCAAGTAGAGTGAGGGGTATCATTGCTGTCATCAGATGGATCTTGGCTCAAAATATGGAATACCAGAAAAATGTTTACTTGCATTTTATTGAATATGCCAAGGTAATTGACTGTGTAGACTATATCAAACTATGAAAAGGTAATTCCAGAACACTTCACATACTCATAACAAATTCCTGAATGCCTCAATGTACTCATGCAGGACCTGTACATGGATCAAGAGGCAGTTAGGGGAACGGTACAGGGGTGTGGTTTAATAATCAGGAAAGGTGTGCATCAGGGTTGCATCTTCTCACCATACCTGTTCAATCTGTATATTGAATAAATAATCAGAGAAGATGGATTGTATGAAAAAGAACAAGGCATTAAGATTTCAGGAAGACTTATTAACAACTTGTCAACAACACACAGATAAAACAAACTTGCTTGTTGAAAGTGAGGAGGACTTGAAGCACTTGCTGATGAAGATCAAGGATGGTGGTCTTCAGTATGGATCACAGCTCAATGTAAGGAACACCAAAATGCTCACAAGTGGACCAATAGGTAACATCATGATCAATGGAGAAAAGGTTGAAGTTGTCAAGGATTTCATCTTGCTTGGAGTCACAATCAATGCTCATGGAAGCAGCAGTCAAGAGATCAAACAATGCACTCGTTGTATTGGGTAATCTGTGGCACAAGATCTCTTTAAAATGTTGAAGAGCAAGGATGTCACTTTAAGGATTAAGCGATATTTTCAATCACCTCTATGCATGTGAAGGGAGTGGCTATGTGTTGGGGCTGCTAACCATGAGTTCAGCAGTTTGAAACCACCAGTGGTTCCTCGGGAGAAAGATTAGGCTTTCTACTCCTTTAAAGAGTTATGGTTTCAGAAATTCACAGGGGCAGTTCTACCCTGCTCCATAGGGTCACACGGAGTGGACATCAGCTGGAAGGCAGTGAGTTTGTTTTCTTTTATACGCATATGAAAGTTGAATAAGGAAGACTGGAAAAGAGTCAATACCTGTGAATGAAGGTGCTGGAAGAAGCACAACCAGGATATACCTCAGAAGCGAGAATGGTTGCAGCAGACTTTATCTCTGTGGTCGCTACATAACCTGGTGTCAACTTGAGACTATGAAGAGTGAAGAGGTGGAGTGTAATCTGTCAGTCAGGTCACAGACAGCTTGATGACCTAATTTGGAGGTGCTACAGAGATAAATAGCTCACTGGAGGCCAGAACCACTCTCTCTGCTTCGTCTTTCTGCTGACAAGACACTTGGAGCTACACTGATGGAGCCAGAGTCCTAGAGCTGGAGGAGTCACATGGAGACCCCTGCTAGCGCCGAGATGCTTCCAACACCACTGGATCCACTAGACTTTCTACTCACTGGCCTATGATCTTCCTGCAGCTGGCATCATTGCATGTGTTGTGTGAGTCTAAAGAAGAATTTATGGACTAGTATAGGACATATGGCCTTGATCTGCACTGGGATGGGCTGTTGTCTTAATATACAATTGCTCTTTGATATAAAGTGCTCTCTTATACACATATGAGTGTCTCTGGATTTGTTTTTCTAGTCTACCTGGACGAACACAATCTCACATACTTTGGACTTGTTATTAGAGGTGCCCGTTCCCTGGAAAAGAACATCATGCTTGGTAACGTGGAAAGGCAGTGAAAGAGTCAGACCTTTAACAAGAGGGTTGAGATAGGGGCTCAGACATAACAGCAGCTCAGACTGGGCCATGTTGTATAGGGTCGACATGAGTCAGAACCAACCAGAAGGCACCTAGAGATGACGACGACGAAGATGCTAAAGAGGCAGGATTGGAGGCAGTTATGTTCATGAGGCAGGTGACAAGTCACAGGATCCGGACATATCCTGAATCACTCTCTTCTGAGATATAGAGGAGATTAAACAAGTAGTCAGAGATCAGAAGGCTCTAATGCCTCCAAGAAAGAAGAGCAGGGGCAGAGTGCATCCTTTGGACCTGAGGTCCCTGTGCTGGAAACCTCCTAGACTCTGGAGAAGATGGATGTCAAGATAGACAGAGATCTCAAAGGGGACTCTGGGAGAACTGCAGAGGCTGAAAGAGACTAGGCTTTTTCTTACAGAACCTAAGCTGAGAAAAAGCCTTCCCTGGTAACTGGTACCCTGAATCTGTACTTCTGGCCTCCTACATTGTGCACAAATAAATTTTGTTTCTTAAAGTCACTCACATGTGGTGTTTTGGCAACAGCAGTAGCAGGTAGTAATGGCAGCTATCCCTATGGGAACAACCAGTTTGGAAACTGTGCCTTCTCTGTGATGTTCCTCTTTATGGCAATATGAACGTCCCCTTAATGTTAGTCTGCTGTCCTGAGGGCTCCACATACCCCAATCTGATTGTGATAGATAATTTTATGCCAACGTGAAGATATATAAAAGTGGGGGCGGGTGAGGTGAGGGTGGTGGGGAGCAGCTGAGGCTTTTTGACTTGGGATGGAGGTATCTTGGCAGAATGGGCTGAAGACCCTGAGCAAGCAGAGGCTCACCAAACTGCAGGTGCAGGCACAACACGGGGAGCCTGTGGATATATGAGTCTTAACAAGGACTTACGGACTAGTATCATACTTATGGACTTGAGTTGGGCTGGGCTGGGATGTTTTCTTGATATATAATTAATTACACCTTGTTATAAAGCTCTATCTTACACATGGCGATGAATGCCACTGGATTTGTTTCTCTAGTCAACCTGGACTAACACACTGGTCCATGCCTCCCCACCATCCATCATCAAGCAGGGACACATCTCACAAAGCAGAGACACATTTCGGGGCAAAAGCAGACACATTGGGCAGGGCCGTGTGTACCCTGGAAGCCATTCTCTTTATCCCTCAGCACCGATCTTCAGTTTATACAGACCCATGTGCCCACCCAGATCACTAAGGATACACTGTAGGCCAGGTATCTGTAGAAACTGGGCAGCAGGGGAATGAAGATGGCAAAGCTGGTGAAGGTCAGGACCAGGAATGTGGTCCAGGCCACAGCCTGCAACATGTTGAGCGGCAGGGACCAACCATTCACTCTGGCCAACAGGGCTGACTTTAAGACCTTCTTCGGTGCGTCTGCGTCCTCTTTGGGGGTGATCTGTTGCGGTTTCCTGCCACAGAGGCCCATCTGCAAGGGGAAAAGGGGAGAGGGACAATGCCATCGTCACAGGGAGCACTCATGGGGTCATCATGGGGCCCCACCCTGGGGGTTCTGCCAGCAGCCCCCAAGCATCATCCTCTAAGTTTCATGTGAGAGCTGCCCAGCCTTACGCAGTGAGACCTGGGTCCCATTCCCTTGGTCATGTCTTATGGGCTCATCTGTAGAAGGACAACGTGGACACATGGCCCAGGTGGATTGTGAGAGCTCAGACTAGTGTCAGAATGCCCAGTAATCAAAGTAAACCTGGGCTCACTTGTGTGTCTTAGACTAGGTTCTCTAGAGAGGCAGGACCAGTGAAGCTTACATTTGTATATATACAAATAACAAACAACCAAACTCACAGCCATTGAGTAGATGCCGCACAGGCTAGAACTGCCCCCTGTGAGTTTTGAGACAGTAACTGTTTAAGGGAGTAGAAATCCCCCGCTTTCTCCCAAGGAGCAGCTGGGGTTTTCAACCTGCGGACCTTGTGGATCACAGCCCAACATGTAACCGCTACACCATCAGAGATCCTATGGATTGACACAGAGAGGTTTTCATCAAGGAAATGACTCACACAATTGTAGAAACAGGCACGTTCTAAGTCCGCGGATCAGATGTCAGCCTGGAGGCTTCTCTGTGATTCAAGTAGCTGTAGGGGCTGATGGACCCAAGAGGGTCTGGTCAGACGACAGACTGTTGGCTGCAGAAACAAATGAACCCCAGGTCAGCAGGGGAGATGGCAAGCTGCTGCTGACTCCCAGGATCCGCACGCAATATATCGGTGTGCTGGTTGGATGATGAGCTCTGGCTCAGGACCCAGACCCAGCAGAAAAGCAAATAAGTTCCCCACAACATCCGGTTCTATCGGAAGTGGCCGCATCCCCAAGGAGGTCTCATCATAGGCAATTTCTAGATCTAAACTGTCAAACCACTGGGAATCCTGGTCCAGTCAAGTTGGCAAATAACCTCAACTATCACAGTCCACCCCTTATCAACTGGGTACCTGTACTAATCTCCTTAAACTATACATAATCTCTAAATAAATATAACTATAAAGTTACACTTGCACCTAATGTAGTATAATTAACTTGCACAGGAACAACCAAAACTACGCTAATCCCATTTACATCTTACATTTTAGAAGTAAGCAAATTCAAAGGATTTGATACCTACATACAAGAAGGGTATATTCAAACCAACTACATTTCTTGTTTACACAACTAGTCACTTAGTGCAGGCTGGTATTTAGAACTACCTTGTTCCGCCCCCCGATCCGTATATCCTTTGCCCTCAGCAAGCACCTCTGCTTGTTGTGGTTCTTTGCCTGGGGGTCTGGGTCAATAATTGCTCTCATTTACCATTTACTTTAACCATAGGGCATGGTAGTGCAAAGAGATGTCCTAAGGAAACTCCTGGATTCTAGACACATTCTTCTTTGCCTTCACTGTAATATCAACCTGATTTCCCCTTGGTAATCAGGATGAATCATTCCATCCAATACAATAACTCCCTTCTTTTCTGTTGACCTAGAGGCATGAGGAGCCAGGTCAGGAGGCATTCTTAATTTCAAGTTCAATGGAATCGGTGCTGTGTCTCATGGTAGGAATAGTATTCCCTTTGGAATTAAGACCTTCAGACCCAAAGAGCGTAATGGGTCTAGGACAAGTAGCAAAAATGTTGTGAGTGGCTCACTGGGCATAACAGTGACTTGTGCTACTTTTCCACCATTTCCACAACTTGGTTCTGGGGTCTGTGAATCCTGGCTATTGGAGAAAGAGCACCATATATTGGCCTCGAGTTTAGAGCATATACAATCTCCTGGATAACATTGCTCCAACACTGCAAGGTGTTACTACCTAACTGCACTGTAATAGTGTCGTTATAAAATCATTCCATTGTTCTATGAAGCCAGCTATTCAGGCTAATGGGGGACATAGTAAGACCAGTGAATTCCGTGAGCATGCACTCATTGCCTTATTTTATTAGCTGTAAAGTGAGACCCTTAATCCAAGACACTATTTGTGATAACACAATGATGGATAAGGCATTCTTTAAGTCCGCAAATCGTTTGGGCAGAAACATCAAGTGCAGAAAAGGGAAATCTGCCTCCAGAGAAAGTACCTGCTCAAGTAAGAACACAATGCTGCCCTTTCCATGATGAAGTGGTCCTATGTAATTAATCTGCCACAGGCTGCTGGTTGATCTCCCTCAGGAATGTTCCTGTATCTTGGACTCAGGGTTGGTCTCTGCTGCTGGGGCACTCAGCAGTGGAAGTAGCCAAGTCAGCCTTGGCGAATGAAAGCCCAAGTTGATGAGCCCACACATAACCTCCATGCCTGCCACCAAGACCACGCTGTTCATGCACCCACTGGGCAAAACCAGGAGAGGCTGGGGAAAGAGAAAGACTGGTCTCTACAGACTGTATCATCCTATTCACTTGATTTTAAAATCTTCCCCCGCTGAGGTAATCCTTTAGTAAGCATTAACATGAGACACAGATAGAGCCACTTTATTTTATATGTTTGCCCATTTAAAAAGGTCTAACCATATACCTCTTCCCCATATTTCCATGTCACCAATTTTCCAAGCATGCTTCTTCCACAACCCTGACAATACAGCCAAATCATTGGCTGCAGCTGATGAATCAGCATACAGATGCATATCTGGTCATTTCTACTTTCAAGCAAAATGAACAACTAGGTCTACTGCTCAAGGTTCCACCCATTGCGAGGATTTCCCTTCACGGCCATCCTTCAGGGACGTCCCAGGAAGGGCTGTCGCACTGCTGCTGTGGTACCTGTGTGTCATGCAGAACCACCAGTAAAGTAAGCATGAGTTTTCCCTTCCTTGGCCAATTGATCATAAGGAACTCCACATGAGGCCATAGGTGCAGACGAAGAAGAGGAAGGTACTGTGACAAGAGTAGAGGCCATAGACATTTAGGCTACTGCTTTGAGAAGCTTATTTTTTTCCCTTCAAGTCTTGCTTAAGCCTGATCTTGCATATACTGCTTCCACTTAGTGATGGAATGCTGCTGGGCACATCCAACTTTAGGACGTTGTGGTTCAGACAACACCCAACTGATAGTGGGTAGCACACACCATGTGGCGACTTGGCCCATGGTGGGTTTTTCGGTCTTCAGTAAGGCCTGCAGGTAGGCCATACGGGGTCTCAGTGGTAAATCCCTCCAAAGTGGCCAGCCTATTCTGTCTTTAGAGTCTATTTTTCCTCTGGAATCTCTGGCGCCACCCGCTCACATTGGGAAATCCTGATGGCATTTGAAATACCAGCATCATAGCTCCAGCATGCATGTGGATTATGATGTTGATAAAGAAAACTGAACGCGCCGTGGACTGCCAAAAGATCAAACAATTGTGTCTTGGAAGAAGTACAGCTAGAATGTTCCCTAGAGGCTTTGTAGAGAGGTTCCTTGGCAACTTTGTCTCACGTATTTTAGACATGTTATCAGAACAGGGCTCAGGAGAAGGACATCATGCTTGGTAAAGTGGAGGGGCAACAAAAAGAGGAAGACTCTTGACAAGATGGATTGACACAGGGGCTCAAACATAAGTACTATTGTGAGGAGGGCCCAGGACCGGGCAGTGTTTCATTCGGTTGTGCACAGGGTTGCTATGAGACAGGAACAACTCCCCACTGCCTAATAGCAGCAACCACAGTAGCAGGCCTCAGGCCGTTTCTCAAAAGGAAAGGATGGTGGTTATGTTCAGAAGATATAACCTAAGGGTCCTAAGGGTCTGCTCTGTAAGTCGCCAGTACGGGCCTGCCAGCAGTTCCACCGTCATCTGTCAGTTTATCGAAGTGTGGTGATTCGCTCATTGTGCTGTCTCTGGAAGCTATGCCGCTGGCATTTCAAATACCAGCAAGGCAAGCCAGGTGGACAGATTTCACCAGAGCTTCCAGACTAAGAACAAGCCATAAAACACAAATAGGCTGTCAACTTCGGAGGAATTAGCTGAAAACCGGGTGCATGGCAGCAGAACTTTGGACGGTGGACAAGGAGACCTAATAAGAACGAATGCATGTGAATGATGGGGCTGACAAAGAGCATTCAAAGTACCATGGACTGCCAGGAGAATAAATAAATCTGTGCTGGGAGAAGTACACCCCTGGAGCAGGGATGGCCCACATCCATCTCATGTACTTTGGGCATGTTACCAGAAGAAAACAGTCCCCAGAGATAAATGGGGCGGGGGGCGCGGGGAAGCAGCCAAAATGAGGCAGACTCTTGACAAGATGAGTTTACACAGTGGCTTCCACAATGGCTCCAACCTAAGAATGATGATGGGGACGGTGCAGGGCCAGGCAGCGTTTCACTCTGCTGTGCATCAATGGCACCCAGCAGCAACTGCTTTATCGGTGACAATGTTCTTCCCCAGGGACTGATGTCTCCTGACAACAAGCCTCAAATACTTGAGAGGAACTCATGCCAGCCTGGCTTCCAAGGAGCATTCTGGTTGGACTTCTTTCTAGACAGATTTCTTAATTCTATTGGCAGTTCATGATACTTTCAATAGTCAATTTACTGATAAGGCATGGCTCAAAATGAGAAGAAACAGTTGTAAACATCAGTTAATAACTGGAACTTGGAATGTATGAAGTATGAATAGAGAAACATTGGAAGTCATTAAAAATGAAATGGAACTCATAAATATTTATTTCCTAGGTGTTAGAGTGCTAAAAATGGACTGCCATTGACCTCCTTGAAACAGAAAACCCTACAGTTTGCTATGCTGGGAATGACACCATCCAGAGGAGTGGAGCTGCATTCGTCCTCAGAAAGGACAGTTCAAGTTCTACCTTGAAGCACAATGCTGTCTGTGATAGGCTCATGTCTATCCATACAAGGACATCTGATCAATACAACTATGATTCAAATTTATGCACAAGCTACTAAGGCTAAGGAAGAGACTGAAGAATTCTGCCAACATCTTCAGGCTGAAATTGATCAAACACGGAACCGAGGTGCATTGACTGGTGACTGGAAAGCAAACGTTCCAACAAAGAGGAAGGAACCGTATTTGGAAATTATGGTTTTAATGTTATCAACAAAGCTGGGTATCGAATGTTAGAACTTTGAGTGGTTTTGCAAGAACCCCACACAAGAAGTGCTGATACATATAGATGTGGGGGCTTGCGTTGGACTGGGCTGGGATGTCCTCTTGATATACAAATACTTTTTATTTTCCTCTTTAAAAATGTTACTTCTTGATATAAAGCTCTTTCTTAAACAAGTACGAATGTCACTGGGTTTGCTGCGCTAGTCAACCTGGTCTAACACATATGGTGAGAGGATACAGCCCTGACGCACATCTTTCCTGATTTTAATCCAGGCATTTTAATCCCCTTATTCTGATCACACTACTTACTGCCTCTTGATCCATGTAAAAGTTCTGCACGAGCACAATGCAGCCTTCTGGAATTCCCATTCTTCTCAAGGCTGTTCATAGATGGCTACGATCTACCCGTTCAAATTCCGTAGCACAATCAATGACACACAAGGAAACATCTTTCTGACATTCTCCGCTTTCAGCCAAGATCCATCTGTCATCAGCAATGATAGCCTTTGTTCCATATTCCTCTTCTGAATCTGGCCTGAACCTCTGACAGTTCCCTGTCAACTATTGCCGATCTTCAGCAAAATTTCACCTGCATGTGATATTAATATCTCAACCAACTCAACTTTATGGGCGCAGAAAGTCTCATCTTTCTGCATGGAGCAGCTGGTAGTTTTGAACTGCTGACCTTGCAGTTATTAGCCCAACATGGACTTCTGATATTAATCATATTGTTCTATAATTTGAGCATTCTTCAGAAAGGGCACCCATATGGATCTCTTCCAGCCAGGTGGATGTCTTCCAAATTTCTGCCACCGAATATTTAGTATTTCCAGTGCTTTGTCAGATTGTTGAAATATTTCCATTCATATGCCAATAATTCCTGGAGATTCAGTGCGGCTTAAAACTTTTCTTTCAGCACCATTAGTTCTTCATCATATGCTACCTCCTGAAATGGCAGAATGTCAACAGATTCTTTTTGGTGCAGTGACTCTGAATTATTTCCATCTTCTTTTGATGCTTCCAGCATCATTCAATATGCTGCCCTTAGAATCTTTCAATATTGCAACTCAAGGCTTGAATTTTTTTAGTTCTTTCCGTTTAAGATATACGGAGCATGTTCTTCCTTTTGGTTTTCTAATTCTAGGTCTATGAACATTTCATTATAATATTTTACTTTGCCTTCTCTGGCTGCCCCATGAAATTTTCTGTTGAGCTCTTTGATTTCATCCTTTCTTCCATTTGCCATAGCTGCTCTACAATTAAGAGCAAATTTCAGAGTCTCTTCTGACATCCATTTCAATCTTTTCTTTCTTTCCTGCTTTTAAAAAAATTTTTATTTTAAGTAAACCCAATTGTCATAAACAGTGTTATTAGGCTTGAATGTTACAAAATTCTATGTATTAGTGTAATGGTGGACCTGGAGAGAGTGGTGCCTTCTTCCAGGGGTACAAAAGGGACCACCAATAATTGTGGTGGGACTTGTGGCCCTTTCCAAGGCCATACTTTTTCAGCGTGAGAATATCAGCCCACACATCTCCCTGTGGTTGTGAACATGCTTAGTGATCCACTGGGTGTCAGTATTTCTTCTGATAGCTTTATGGAATAGATCAATGAGGCTAACTTAAAAAAAAATCTGTATGGGGAATCTTCACCAACCCAGCACGAATTCAGGAATCTCAGGGTTCCACAGTGACATTCAGCTCACTCCTCAACAACAGACAACACTCCCAACAAACGTCAGGTAGCCAACCCAACACAGAAGCCACCACAGCACAACAGACAGACAGACAAGTGGTGGGCATGAGGGATCTACTGCTTCCAAAATCTAAGGGCCCAGTGTTGTGCCTCTTTTTCAGTTGTGGCAGGGGCCAGATGCAATTACTTATCCTTCTTGTAGAAGGAATAAATTTACATGCTACTCCACTAGACATTTCACTTGGGTGAAAGGTGTTTCAGGTTAATTTCTCATGATAAATTTGCATGCATATTTCACTTCGGTGGAAGGTGCTTCAAGTTAATTTCTCACCTTTTGCATGCATGCAGATGTTTTACTAATAAGTCTAAAGTCACTGATATTTCTTCCTTATTAGGTCCAATCGACATAATGCCATCATGTAATGGACCACTGTGACATCTTGTGGAAGAAAAAGTGACCAAGTTCCCTGCAGACTAAATAATGACACAGTGTTAGAGAGCTGACATATCTTTTTTTAAATCAATTTATTAGGAGCTCTTACAGCTCTCATCACAATCCAAACATACATCTATTGTGTCAAGCACATTTGTACACATGTTGCCATCATCATTTTCTAAATATTTTCTTTCTACCTAAGACCTTGGTATTAGCTCCTCATTTTTTTCTTCCCTTCCCCACCGTCCCTCCCTCATGAACCCTTGATCATTTATAAACTATTATGTTTTTCATATCTTACATCAACCGCTGTCTCCCTTCACCCACTTTTGTGTTGTCTGTCCCCCTGGGAGGAGGTTATACGTCGATCATTGTGATCAGTTCCTCCTTACTCACCACACCTTCCCCTTCCCTTCCTGGTATCTCTACTCTCATTATTGGTCCTGAGGGATTTATCTGTCCTGCATTCCGTGTTGCGAGCTCTTATCTGTACCAGCGCACATGCTCTGGTCTAGCCGGATTTGTAAAGTAGAATTGGGATCATGATGGTGCTGGTGGGGAAGCACTAAGGAACTAGAGGAAAACTGTGTGTTTCGTTGGTGCTATACTGCACCCTAACTGACTCGTCTCTTCCTTGTGATCCTTCTGAAAGGGGATGTCCAATTGACTACAGATGGGCTTTGGGTCTCCACTCCGCCCGCCCAATTCACATCAATATAATTCTTTGTTTAGGGTCTTTGATGCCTGGTGCCTGGTCCCATTAACACCTCTTAATCACACAGGCTGGTGTGTTTCTCCCATGTGGCTTTTGTTGCTTCTCAGCTAGATGTCCACTTGTTTATCTTCAAGCCTTTAAGACCCCAGATGCTATATCTTTAGATAGCCAGGCACCATCAGCTTTCTTCTCCACATTTGCTTATGCACCCATTTTGTCTTCAGCGATCGTGTCAGGGAAGGTGAGCATCACAGAGTGCTGGGTTATTAGAACACAGTGTTCTTGTGTTGACGGAGTACTTGAGTGGAGGCCCAATGGAGTTGACAAATCGTGAAGTAGGTCTGTGCAGGTGTATTATTGCCCTTGCCAGTTAAAGGCAAATGTTGCTGGTAATATTTTGAAAAAGGAATTGATCAAAAGGCAATGGCTGGATCAATTGCTGCATACCAGGTACCAGCAGATATGTTAATTTGCTGAAACAATGAAACTATATCTGGAACAGCAGCTGCAATTGGACTCATTTGTATAAATTTACAATAATTAGCTGTCATCTTCTAAGATCATTTGTTTGGGTTTTTTTGCCCAAGCCAAATAGCCATTAAGTGGGAATATGCTGGGAATTACCACTCCTGCATCCTTCATGTCTTTGATGGTGATACTAATCTCCGCACTCCAGCCAGGATTGTAGCATCGCTTTGAATTGCTATTTTCCTAGGTAGAGATATTTGGCTTTCACTTGTTTTTTCCTGCACAATAGCTCTTAATCCTCATGTCAAAGATCCAAAATAGGAGTTCTGTATTGTTAAGTATTCTATACTCTAACCACGCATATGGAACTCAGAAATATCTACAAGATGGTTTCAGGGGCCCACTAAACCCGCTGTATGATGAACCTGCGTGAAGGCTCCACTAAGCACTTGACCCCCATATGCTTCTATTCTGATGGATCGCAATGACATTTTGGGTCTCCTGGAATTAGTGTCAAGTCAAAGCCAGTATCTACTAGCCACCCCCTACCCAATCTGATTATTTCCTTTTCCCAATGAACAGTAGAGTAATCCCTCTTATAAAAGGTCATAAATCTCTTTGGGGAAGGTTAGGAAAAAGACTAACAAAGTACATTTTTTGGTGCTATAGTGGTGTTCATCCTCAAGGGGCCCTTAAGTCAAGGGGTTTGTGAGTCTGTAAACTGGCACAAGTCTCGAAGCTAATGGAGTGGCCATGGCTTTCTCTTTTGGTGATTCAAGTTACTTGCCACCCACTTCACTTAGAATCCTTCTTCGTGTACAAATCAAACAAATATCTAGTTGGTTTCCTATCAGTCATTCCTAAGCCAACACCGTCAATCCATGAGTCAAACTATCCTGATTACTACTTTGACTCTGTTGTCCATTATAGTAACTGTTCCCACCTATCTTTACTGATTAAGTGCTGCCGTTTGGCCCGTAGCACCATGGGGTCCAATCAGACCCCACGAGGTCACTACTGAAGCGTTATGCTCCCATTCCTTAGAGATTCCTGATTTTTTTTGCTTGGTGGGGGCTGGAGCTACATGTTTTCGATGTTTCCAGATTATTTTTGCATACTCCTTGTTGTGTGTGGTCAGTGAAGTTTCTAGTCATTATCTGTACATGGGGAGTGCTAGGTGTTTTAATTTTATTAAGGCAATTCCCATTGTCCACACTGACTGACATAAAATAGCAATAACAGCAGTCTTCACGGGTGCTGGGGCTCCCTCCACAAATTTGTTTCTACCATTTGGTAGAAGACGTGTCCTTGGAGTACTCTGTGTGGGTAGCCAAAGAGTACTCTGTGTCCACTCTAACATGCTAATCTCCCTAAGTCTTTGGCCGTCTGCTTCCACAGTAGACCTGGGCGAGTCTAGCATTTCAACTTGATTTCTTGTAAGCCACAGCACAGTCCATACTTCAGTGAACCAACCAAATGAGCTATTAATTTCCTAACATCTCGGTTAAAGCATTGAATGAAGAATCTGTGCTTAGGGGCCCCATATCATTTAGCCCAGACTGCTCCAACTTTATGTTCCCTGCACCATTGTTCCATGGCCTTAAAAGCCATGCCTACACAGCCATTTTGTCCAGGTCTCTGCTTGTATCTATTAAAAAACACTAGCAATTCTTTAAGATTATAGTGCACCTCTTCCTGGGTGACCATTTTCACTTTCCCTTTGGGGGACTTGCTGGGGCTAGTTATAGGACTAGAAGGGTGTTTCCTTATCAGCAGGCAGGGTGGAGAAAATCTCATCACACATGAACAGAAGAGATCCTGGTTTTACTGCTAATAATGTAGCAGACAAATATGGATTCATCTCTTCAGATGGGAGGTGTGGTGATGTTGGCAAGAGAGAGTCAATGGAATTTAGTGGTCTAATACTCTGGATTATCTGCCCGTATGTCCCCATATCAAGCTTCAGGATCCCATTTCATCCCAGACAATTCTCTCACTTTGGCTTCAGACACTAGGAGAAATTTGTTAGTGCTGTGATTCAGTCACTTTTAGACAAGGCCCTGGCTTGGTGTTCCTTATATCAACTCTTACTACACACACACACACACAAAATAAGGCTTTATTTCAGGGCATAAGTGGAAACATTGAGGTGACTTATGAGGGCCCTGAGCTGTGACACAATAGTGCTGAGCTCATCTCTTTGGGGCCAACTACTAGCTTCCCTAGGCTTTTCATCCTGACATTTCAGACACTATCAAACACACCATAGCCTAGAGCCTCACTTATCATCACTACTTCGTCTATTGGTGGAGATATTTTACATATTAATATTACCACCTCACACCATTGCTTAACAGCGACAAAAACAAAAACCTCATTGCCATCAAAATTATCAGCATTCATGGAGGCGGGGGTATCAGTGTCTTCAAAACTAAAGACTTGAGAACCAATTCAAGAACTCATCTGTATGATCTTGTTTCTCTAGAACCACTACAGGTACCAAAGATCTGAGGTGGAGTTCTCTAGAGAAGCACAACCAGTGAAGCTTACACACGCATATCTAGAGAGAAAGGTTTATATCAAGGAAACAGCTCACAGTTGTAGAAGTAGGCAAGTGTCAGGTGTCGGGCTGAAGACTTCCTCAGGGTCAAGTAACTATCAGGGCTGCTGAACCCAATATCAGCAGGTCAGATGGCAGGCTTCTGGCTGTAGAAACAAATAGATGGCAAGTAGACTTGCAAGACTGGCAGGTCAGACAGCAGGCTGTCTGTGACTGCAGGGGTGCATGACTCCAAGGTCAGGCAGGTCAGATAGCAGGCTGCTGAAGACCCTGAGGATCAGCCGGCAATGCAGCGAGCAGACCACTGGCTCAAGTCCAAAGGACTGCAGAGGTAGGATGATGAGCCAGCCACGGTAAGTAATTGCATCTCAATGCCATCGCTGAAAATAGGGAAGTGACCCCGCATCTCTAAACCATAGTAACGCTGGCCTTTTTGTTTACCCATAAAGTTAACTTGATGAGTCTGTAAGAAGTGATTTTGTCTTTTCATTGTAGCCTGAAGAACTGACGCCCTTCAGCATTTCTTGTAGGGAGCTTGTAGAACAGTTAGCTCTCCCGGTATCAACCCCCTCAGCATTGGGTTATCTGGAAAGCCCTACTCTTGTCTTCATTCTTGATATTTTTGTAAAACATAAAATTCTTATTGGATATGACCCCTCTCCAAGACTTTAAAGATTATGTATAGATATAGATTAGATGATAGATAGATAGATAGATAGATAGATAGATAGATAGATAGATAGATAGATGTTATCCTACAGCCTTCTTTTAACTTCCGTGGTTTCTGAGGAGAAATCCACTAATAATCCCACTGAGTTTCTTTGGTATGTGACAAGTCATTCTTTTTAGATGCTTTCCAAATTCTCTCTTTGGATTTTGACAATTTAACCATGATGTGTCTCGGTGTGGATCTCTTTGAGTCTATCTTGCTTAGAGTGTAGTGTTTGGGGCTGCTTGGGTGTGAGGGTTCATGCCTTCTAATATTTGTCTGCTCCTTTCTCGCATCTCCTTCTGGGCATCCCAAATGCATATGTTGGCAGATTGGATGGCGTTTTCGGCAGGGCACTCAGCATCTGTTTATTATGATTGTTTGTTCCTTCAGGCCCTTAGACTGGGTTAATTACCATTATTCTAACTTAGCTGATTCTTCCTTCTGCCCGTTTATATCTGCTATTGAATCCTCTGTGATATTTTCATTTCAGCCACTGTATGTTCAGAACTAGAATTTCTGTTTCGATCTCTTTTATAATTTCCATTGATCTATGTTAGTATTTGCATTTAGTTTAGACATGGTTTGCCTGATGTCCTTCAGTTCTTTGTTCCTTTAGCTCACTGAAAATTTGAAGAGTTGACTTAATGTCTTTGACAAATCGCTCCAAGACGTGAGCTTTCTCAGGAGTGACTTCTGGGACATAAGTCTGTGTAGCCCTGTGAATAGGTGTTACCTTCCTGTTCCATCACATGTTTGCTACCACCCATCTGTCAGTTTGCCAAACTACGGTAGCTTACATGTTGTTCTGATGCTTAAAACGAGGTTACCATTATTCACATACCAGCAGGATGGGTTTCTATAGATTCCAAAGTACAACATTAGCAAAAAAGGTCTGGTATGCACTTCCAAAAATCAGTCTATGAAAGCCTTATGCACCACAGCTGAGCACTATGACTTGCTTTGTACATGGGGAGCGATCAACTGTTCCAAGGAAGACATCAGGTTTGGTGAAGCACATACCTTTGGTGGGAGGGATTGGCCCAGGACCTACCTTGCTGTTGTTGATGGCCAACTTTGCATTATTAATTATGCTGAGATCATACTGAAACATAATGCTCCCATTCCTTAGAGATTCCTGACTTTTTTGCTTGGTGGGGGCTGGAGCTACATGTTTTCGAAGTTTCCAAGTTATTTTTGTACCTTGTATACTCCTTGTTGTGTGTAGTCAGTGATGTTTCTAGTCCTTAGTCACCTGTTAATTTGACAAAGATTGCCTTAATGCCTACCTCCCGCAGGAAGGAAGAAGAAAGGGAGGGGGCAGGGTGTCTAAATGCCATCTCTAAATACCCAAGACATGGGAAAACCTTCAGGGGCCGGGGCAAGAAATCAGGGCTGGCCTCTGTGCTGCGCCCCCTCCCTCCTCAGCAATCAAAACAAGACAATCTCGAGTTCTCCATTTCTCAAGGACGACGTGCCCTGATGGCCCAGCCTGGCAGCAGTGAGCCCCCAAGGTACAAGGCCCTGTCTCCATGGCTGCCTGGTCGTGGGATGCGGTGGGGTGGGTGACTGCTACTGGAAAGGCCAAGGTACAGAAATTTACCAGCTTCTTCCTAGGGGGGGTTCCTGCCGGGATGTTCACGTGGTCCGCTGGGCTCCAGAGTTCCTTAAGAAGAGTGTTGGTTCCAACCGTTCCCGCCAGTTCAGTAGTTGTTCCGGTGGGGGAGGCGGTCCTGGGATCCCCCCTCTTCCGCCATCTTTTCCCACAATCCTTGCTCGGCCCCTGTGGGAGCATGCGCCTGGCCCACCAGGGGAGCAGAGCCCACCCAGAGGCCAGGTAGGCACCTAGCGGAGGGGACCGAGGTCCCTCAGCTCCGGGAACTGGCAGGGAACCCTGGCTAGGCCAAGAGGCCGGCCCGCCCTCCGGGTCTGCTCAACGGGTCCAGGCGTGAGCGGACTTGATGGGCGTTTGTCTCCTCGTGGGGCCTCCCTGTGCACCTCGCACCTCAAGTTCCAGCACCCAGCATCTCGGGACCCCGACACTCCTAGCCCCACCCCCCGCCCCCGCTCGCTGATCATCCCACTCCCCGTGGAGCGAGGGCTGCCGGGGCAGGTGGTGGTCTCCACGGCTCGGATGCCCCCCCACAGACCCTGGGGTCCCCACACATCCCTCCTCCCGACAGAGGGGCGTCCTGGCGTGGGCGCCCCTGGCTGCGTGGCTTTCACAGGATGGGGAGTAGAGCTGGGGACCGCGCCTTGTATGGGTCAGCGCAGCTGGGGTCAGCGTGGGGCAGGGGGATGCAAAGAGACAGTGAGGGGGTGGGCGGCCTTTATTCGCCAGCAGGTCCAGCCCCCACGTGGCTGGGTGGCACCACGCTAGCAGCTTGGCAGCTGGAGAGCGCCCACACGTTTTTTTAAAATCATTTTATTGGGGGGCTCATACAACTCATCACAATCCATCCATCCATCCATCCATTGTGTCAAGCATATTTGTACATTTGCTGCCATCATCATTCTCAAAATATTTTCTTTCTACTTGAGCCCTTGGTATCAGCTCATTTTCCCCCTCTCCCCCCTCCTCCCTCATGAACCCCCGATAATTTATAAATTATAATTATTTTTCCATGTCTGTCCTTTCCCAATTCCCCCCCCCCCCCCACAGCACTTTTGCAAAGCTGAACTCTCGTGTCCCCTGGGGTCTGCAAGAGAACCACGTGGTCCCAAGACTCCAGCCGCTGGGCCAGGCGGCCCCCTGCCAAGCCACTGGGCTCCCGGCTCCCAGGGGAGCAGACCCCTGCTGTTGACTTGTCTTTCAGACAGGTCACCTCTGAGAGCTTGTGGGACGTATGGACCCACGGGCCCTGAAACTTGCTAGTGGGGAGGCAGCCTGGTGCACTGAAACCTCACCAAACTGTCATGGAGTCAGTCTGACTCATGGCGACCCTGCTGGGCAGGGTAGAACCAACTGCCCTGTGGGTTTCCCAGACTGCTGACTAACTCTTTGCTGGAGTCCAAAGCCTTATTTTTCTCCCAAAGACCGGTTGGTGGTTTCCAGCTGCTGGCCCCGTGCGCATAACCACGCTGCAACTAAGGAGCCGGGAAGGGGACTCCTCTCTCCTTCCGCTCCGCGCAGTGTGCCTAACGGTAAAAGCTCGAACCCACCACAGCAGTCCCCAAGAAGCCCCTCAAAGCCTAGGTCATCCGAGAGGGACAAATTGGTCTGCAGGCTCTGAGGCAGTTGGATCCAGTCACCAGGAACGAATCCCCTCTGGCCCTGATACTCAGACTTATCTGGGGGAAGAAGTGGTTTTGACTCCCCTGTGGGCCCCCTCCCATGTGGTCCTGACCACTGTGCTCCCCGAAGACCTGGCTCCCCACCCCCGGGGGCACGAAGCATGCTTGGCTTATTCTTGGGATCTGAAGGAGAGAGGTGGACAGATGGGCAGATGGGCAGATGAAAGCACAAGGGTTAAGATGGAGCCTGAACGCTAGTGCCCTGTGTCCTGCCCTGTGAGCAGACTGCAGGGTGGTGGTTGGGCCCTCCCCCGTTCACCCCAGCTTCCAACGCGCCCTAACGCTGCTCAAGCGGGTGCCACCCCCAGAAGGAGGCAAGAACGGCCAGGTGGTGCAGATGGCCCTGTGGACCTGACCCTGTGTCAATCACTCAGAAGCTGCGTGGGCAGGGCCTGTTTCCCATCCCGGTCACACGCTTTGCGGGACAGCGTCACCCTTCTCCAGGAGGGCTGAGCAGCCTGTCAGGGGCTGTGATCTGATTGGGCACCCCCTCAGGGCTACTGGGGTCCAGGAACCCTTATGCTGCCCTCTGCACTCCTAAATTTGGTTTGTATAGGGATCCTGTGTGACCCCGGAGGAGGGGAGGTTGTGGGGAGAGAGTCGGTCCCTGCCCCTCCCAAGAGCCCCCACTCAAGGTCGAGGGGACTCAGAGAGAGGCTGGTGAAGTATTGACCCTTGGCTCATGTCAACTTGATAATTAAGTAAAGGGGTGGAGTCTAGTCTGTCTATCAGGCCCGATGATGCCTTCTTGTGGGTGTGGCCTTCTCATATGGGTTCTGGAGGCTTTCCTCTCTCCCCATAGGTGGACCACACACTCTCTCTGCTTCACCTCCCTAATGAGGAGCCACTTGGAGACCCTCGCAAGCGCTGAGAGGCTTCCACTGTCACTGGATCCACAGGACTTACCACCCACTGGCCTGCGGTCTTCCTGCAGTTAGCATCATTGCATGTGCTGCGTGAGTTTGAGAGGAATTTATGGACTAGTATCAGACATAGGGGCTTGATCTGGACTGGGCTGGAATGTTTTCTCAATATATAACTGCTCTTTGATATAAAGCTCTCTCTCTGGATTTGTTTCTCTAGTCAGCCCAGACTAACACAGGGGCACCCAGCGAGTACCTCCAAGCCCAGGCAAGTTGCCCACAGGCCCAAAGGGGGTCTCAACCCAGCCCCTCTCCCTCTCTATCTTGGTCCTAGGCAAACCTGCCCTGCCCACATCAGGGATGAGGGGCCAGGGAGGGGACAACTGGCCGGGTTCTCCCCCCCCCCCCCCATGGCCCTTTCTCCTGGTTTGACACTTGGGTTGCATCTGAGGCTGTGCAGCTGTTACAGGCCTAGCTGGCTTTCATATAATGGTCCTTCGGTGGCCATCGTCCAAGTGAACACAAGTATGTAATACTGGCCTACTAACCTCAAGGTCAGCAGTTCCAAACCACCAGCTGCTCCTCGGGAGAAAAAAGAGGCTCTGTGCTCCTGTTAAGAGTTACTGCTTCAGACACCCACAAGGGCAGTCCTACCCTGTTGTACATGTCACTTGAGTCAGAGTAGATGCAATGACAGTGAGTTTGGTTTTTGTTGTTGTTGTTGTTCTGTGGGTACAAGGAACCCTGGTGGCAATATAAACAGCATCTGGCATCCAATCTAAAGGTCTGTGGTTCAAACCCACCAGCCCTCCTTGGGGTGGGGGTGGGGGGAAGGTGTGGCGATCTCTTCTGAAAAAAGTGTCACCTCAGAAAGCTATAGGGCAGCTGTAGGCCCTCCCATAAGGTCGCTAAGCATTGGAATTGACTCAATGGACAACAGGCTTCTGTGGATGCTTCAGTCAAGGAATTTCCCCCAAGAGAAAAACATCCCAGAGTCCTCTCTGCTTGTTGGCTTCAATGATCACACGCGTGGGGCCTTCATGTGGGTGGGCCAGCCATGCTGCTCAGCCTTTCTCAAAGCATCCCCTCACCCTTCCTATCACCTCAATGCCCACCCCCATGCAAAACCCACCTTCTGTCCCTCCTCCCCACCCCTGGTCACCACTCATAATCCTTGGTTTTGATGCGAGAACAAACCGAGTTGGTCCTCTGGTCACTGAGGTTCCACGCTGCACATGGGTACAGTCTCTTCCCATCAGAGTCCTCTTGCCCTTTCTGGCTGGGCATGCTGCCAGAACAGACCGTGTGTCTGTTCACCCCTCTTGTGGTAGTTACATCATCTGGTGTCAGTTTGGGACTTGAGAGGATTAAGAGTGAAGGGGTGGAGTCTAGCCCATCAATCGGGCCATAGCCAATGAGGCCTCTGTGTGTGCATGACCTTCTGAGAATTCTGGGAATTTCTGGATTTCCTTCTTGGAGACAGGAGAGACTCTCTTTCTACGGACTCCCTGAGAGACACTCTACTAACAAGACACATGGCTTCTCCTGGAAGCTGGAGAAGCCACATGGCCCTACCCTGATGCAACCAGACCTCTGGAGCCAGAGAATCCACGTAGAAACCCCTGCCGGTGTGGAGATGCTTACAACGCCACTGGATCCAGAAGACTTCCCACCCATGGCCTGTGATCCTCCTGCATCCGGCATCATTGCATGTATTTCGTGAGTCTGAAGAGGACATTATAGATTGGTATCAGACATAGGGGCTAGTGTTGGATGTATGGACTTGATCTGGACTGGGCTGGGACACTTTCATCAATATCCAATTGCTCTTGTCTATAAACTTCTTTCTTATACACATATGAGTGTCCATGAATTTGTTTCTCTAGCCT
This sequence comes from Echinops telfairi, assembly GCF_000313985.2. Classification (NCBI taxonomy): domain Eukaryota; kingdom Metazoa; phylum Chordata; class Mammalia; order Afrosoricida; family Tenrecidae; genus Echinops; species Echinops telfairi. Next base: position 142,651,919 of record NW_022111373.1, read on the forward strand.
ACCTGGACTAACACACTTCTGTGGATGGGCTTTTTGCTGCTTCCCACCTTTGGGTGGATGTCAGGGATGCAGCAGCGGGTGCTGGCACACAGCTCTGGGTTGACGTCCCTGCTTCCATTTCTGGGTGGATATCTAGTGTGGGAAACAGAAAGATTTCTCCCAAGTTGTCTTCCAAATATATGCCAAACTTAGCTGCTAGCTACATGTGGCAAATGATTATACAGAAGTAGGTCAGTGGTTATTCCCCCTAAGGGTTATCAGCCATCCAGAGCAAGCAGTCACCACTGTTTATCCCACAACAAGTAGGACCCACTCCCTTCTGACAAGGAAAGTAGTTGACTGTTTCCTTGTAGTAGACCCCAGAGAGGTCAAGCCCACCCAAGGTTGACCAAGGTTAGGCCGCCATCATGAATCTAGGGTCCGCCCTTCTTGTCACATATATACCCCTAGTCCCTCCCCTTCCTATCATGTGCACATCCCTAGCTCACTCCCTTCCTGTCACGCTTATGCCTATTGTACATCCCCTTCCTATGATGTGTATGCCTATTGTACTGTCCCTTCCTGTGACATGGTTACCTGTAATAATCACACCCCCTGAAGTAGATCTAACCCTTGGTTAGCAATAAACGGGGTCCTCTAGCCTCCTGCCGGGTCTTCAGCCCACCTCACCTCGGCCACGCTGTGCGGCCCTGGCTGGTAAGATCATGGCCATCAGGAGGTGAGCATGCTACCATGAAATGTGTCTGACTTCTTTATTTGACTCTCTTCTGTCTCTCATGCTCTCTGTGACTTCTCTATAATCTTTACTTATCGCCGTACCATTGCGCCTACTGAACCCATGAGTAGTTGCGGGGGGGCGGGGGGGGGGCGGGGCTGGCCCTTTCCCCCTGCAACCTAGGACTCAGCGGGGCTATCACGTGAAGGCCGAAGGTGAGCCCGGCCCAAGCCGTGGGGATTCTCCATTGTAGCACATGCCTGGGAACGCTGGACCTGGAGAAGAAGAGTGAAGGTACCAGGGACTGCCCAAAAGGACAAACCAAAGTGTCCCAGAAGAAATACAGCCTCCCTCCCCTTATTCCTCACCCTCAGTCCCCGTTGCCATCTTCCACAACCCCCGCCCCCACAATGTCCTGACATTTGTGTGAGGTCATCCTGTGAGGGCTCACCCGCCCCACACCACCCCCCTGAGCATGTCCCAGCACCAGACTCCAGATTCTAAAAGCTCCTCTGGGGTCTCAGGGCCCTGCTGTGGGAAGTTGACATGTAGGGAGGTGTGCTGGGCACTGTGCCCTGTCCCAGGTAAATCCCTCATCGTCCCCCATGAAGCGGACACAATGCTGTCCTCATTTTACAGAGGCAGGGAGTGAGCTAGGAAGTTCAGCGCTGGACTTGCAGACTGGACCCAGCTCCATGAAGTTCTGGAAGTCTCCCACAGGCAGACCAGTGGCCTGGGGTACGGTCCTCAGACAGGCTGGGCAGTCTCACAGTCCCTGTGTGGACATCACCTCAGCCAGCTTAGAGGCTTCCCCTCTGGGGTCTGTGGGGGCTATAGGCATAGAGGAGGGGTGTCTGTAGGCATTCGAAGTGTTAGCACATGTCCTAGATTTAGCACATGAACCACTCACTGCTCAACATCCACTTCAGCCCTGTGTGGAGGTTAGTTAGTTAATTGTGCCAACCTGGCCGATAATCACATGTGGGGCTAATTGAAAGGCAGAGGGATAAATGGGTGGTGAGCCTCGCCTTTCTAGTTCTTGGGTCTCTTGCTTTGTGCAGGTCGCACCAGGGTGTAGCTGCCTTAGCATCTCCCTGTTTCAGCTTGCAAGAGTGACTTCATACAAGACATCCCCAAGGAGAAGCTACATGGACCTATCCTGATGCAGCCCTGGGTGCTGGAGCAGCCATGTGGAGACCCCTGCTAGTGCTGAGATGCTTGTTCGTTCACTGACTCAGCTTTCCTCCTGCAGTCGGCATCATTGCTTCTGTTTTGTGAGGTGGAGGACTTTGTGGACTGGTGTTGGGTAAATGGGTTAATGTTGGACTTGTGGGCTTGGGCAGCATTGGGTTGGGATGTTTTCGTGATGCACACTTTCTTTACATAAAACTCGCCTATACATGAGTTGCTGTGGATTTGTTTCTCCAAAGTACCTAGACTAATACAGGAGGGCAGCTCCCCCTGTGGTCGTCATTCTGTCAGCCACAGGATCGAGCCTGACCTTACAGTTACAAGAAATAAGACTACTTGCTCTTGACTCACTCCCCAAACCAAAGTCACTGCCATCGGGTCTATGCCGACTCCTAGCGACCTTACAGGATGGGGGAGAACTGCCCCCGGGGTCTCTGAGACAGTAGCTGTTGTTGTGACATGCCGTCAGATCCCTTCCGACGCCTGGCCACGCAGTCGGTGGACAATAGCACTAACCCCTGCCCGGTCCGGCACCATCCTCACGATTGTTCTTATGTGTGAGCCCATTGCTGCAGCCACTGTGTCCTTCTCTCTCACCGAGGCCCACCTCTTGGACAACTCAAGTTGGAAGTAAGGAAGGCATAGAAGAATCGATGTACTGAATCGTGGCGCTGGAGCAGAGTATTGAAAGACCACGGACTGCTAAAAGGACAAACCGATCTGCCTTGGAAGAAGGAAGGCCAGAGTGCTCCTTAGAGGCAAGGATGGCAAGACTTCATCTTATATATTGTGGACATATTGTCAGGAGAGTCCAGTCCCTAGAGAAAGGCACGCTGTTTGGCAAGTGGAGGGGCCTCGCGGAGCTGGGTGGGCACACTGGCTGCATCTGTGGGCTCAGGCATGGCGCAGGACCGGGCAGTGTTTTGTTCTGTTGGGCATAGGGTCCCTATGGCTCGGAGACAACTCGGTGGCACCTAACAACAACAACAACAACAACAACAAGGCCATTGAAAGTACAGACTTGGGCTAGGGGCACCTTAGTCCTCAAAGTCACATCGTTGCTTTCCAACAATCTAAAGAGGTCTTGTGTGCGGCAGATTCAAACAATACAACAATGCATCGTGACTCTCGGCGAGAGCAGAAAGTCTCATCTTCCTCCCTCAGAATGGCTGGTGGTTTCAAACTGCCCACCTTGCTGTCAGCGGCCCTTGAAGATGCTGATCCACTCGGTGGCACCACGCAGGAAAGGCTTGGCTACCCATGTCCTTAACCGCCACCATTAAGAAAGCCCCCCGGGGGCAGCTCTGCTCTGTAAACGCATAGGGGCACCCCCAGTAGGATTCAACGGCAGTGGGTTTGGTACGAGTGTGCGCGCACGTGTGTATAATTCATTTCCTTGTGTCCTTGTTGTGAACTTAGGCCAATTCAGCAGTTCTCCCCATACACCTGGGCACCCTGACAGCATTCTCTGAGTTGTGCCACCATTCTCCCACACCGCAGACTCACAGACCCCTCAGGTTCCCCTCTAACCTACAAGTTGCCACAGAGATAGCCTTCACCCCAGACAGTGCTCAAGGCTGGTGCCTTTGATATATGAAGCTCCCCGTTTGTCTGGGTTTAAGAAGACTTGCAGGGGGTGGATTTCTTGGCCTAAGGCTTTAAGAAAGGGGCTGGGCCTCACCTCCTCAGTGCCTAGGTCTCTGATTCAGGCCCCTGCGCCTCAAGCTGCACCCTTGCACTGCAACCTTCCTATCAGGAACCAAAGGAGCCCCGGGAGTGCAATAGGTTATGTGTCAGGCTGCTAGTCCCCAGGTCAGCAGTTCAAAACTACCCACTGTCCTGTGAAAGGAAGATGAGGCTTTCTACTCCTATCAGGAGCTACCGTCTCAGAAACTCACGGAAGCAGTGGGGGCCGTTCTACTCTGTCCTATAAGGCTGCTGTAAGTCAGAATTGACTAGATGGCAGTGAGGTTTTTTTGGGAGTCACCAGGAATCAAGTCCATTTATGTCCCTGGATGGGAGATGTGGCCATGGGGGCACAGTGGTGGTGAAAGTCCTGCCTACGCACCCCCGGCCCCACCTCAGGACTAGCCCAGGAACATTGGGGTGAAGGCCCGGGTAGCATGCATTACAAGAAGGTGTCCCCAGTTTCCTGGAATGCCAGGTGTACCCCAAGAGGCCTGCCACACACACACACATACACACCTGGATCTGGGACACTGGGTCCCCTAGAAGGTGAAGCCCTCCCACTGGGCAGGTCCAGAGGGACTTGGCTTCTCCCAGCGTGGTGAAGGCACTGGCTACCCTATGCCAGGCAGGTCTCACTCTCCATGTCCCGGTGCCATGAGGTGCTAGACATTCCTGTCCAAACCTGATGGTGCCAACCAGGTGGTGCCTATTGACTCCATGCACACATGAGCAGGTCCTAGAGCTATATCACTCATTCACCCATCCATCCTTAAGTACACATTCAGTCATCCATCTATGTGCTTATTCATCCATCTATGTGCTTATTCATCCATCCAGCCAACCATCCAATCATTCATCCATTCTTATGCACATACATTCAGTCATCCATCTATGCACTCATTCATCCATCCATCCACCCATTCATCCATCCAATCACCCATCCATTCTTACACACATACATTCAGTCATCCATCTATGCACTCATCCATCCTTCCATCCACCCATTCGTTCACTCAACCACCCATCCATTCATTCGTTCAGCCATCCATCTATCCATCCATCCATTCGTTCGTTCATCAATTCATCAATTTATCTGTTCGTTCAACCATACATCCAACTATCTGTTCATCCATCTGTCCATCCACCCATCCATCACTTTCTTCATTCCTCTGTTCATTCTGCAGCACACAGACTGGGAATAGCACACAGAGGGGCTGACCCTACAGCCCAGAAATGAGGAAAACCAGGCCTTGCTGGACAAGAGAAAAAACTGCCCCGGTAAGGGGGACACCCATACCCTGGCCCTACTTGAAAGTATCCCTACGGCCCCCTGGGAAGTGGTAGGTGGAAGGCCCAGTCACTCCTCTATCACTCTCGGTAGGAGGCGGGCTAGGCTTTGAGCCCAGAGGCCCCCTGCATAGCTTCTGCCTCCAAGGGAGCCCAGCCCTGGAGAGCGAGGACTGGCCACCTCCACAGGAAACAGAGGAAGGACTCCGACACGTGACCATGAGCCTGCTGACCACAAGCCGGAGAGCTCAGGGTTGCTGGAGGCACCCAGGGCCAGGGGTGGAAGGCACAGTGGCAGGCTGGCTTTGTGTGAAGGGATGGCAGGGGGAGAGGTTAGCAGCCAAAGTCCTATGGGTCCAGGAAGTACCACCCCATCCTATCCCTCACCTCCCCAAGAAAACAATGACAATGGAAGGGTGGTAGGTGGGACCACAAGAGATGTGGGTACCACACTGGTGGGCACTGTCCACCCACAAGGAGCCCAGCATCTCCCCATGCTAACACCATTGTCCGAGGCATTGGTGGGGGCAAGTTCACCTGAGGGAGGTCAGTGGTGGGTGGGGCAGATGGACAGCCAGAAACTTACCAAGCTCCCTCCCATGGGGGTAAAGGGCTGATCTGGGAGCTCTAGGGGTAAGTTGGGGGGTGGTGAGGGGCCACAAAGACAGGAAGACTGGGTCCACAGTGCAGCGAGGTCAAGAGCTGGGGCCACGCTGAGCTCAGACCCCGACAGAGGAAACCCTATTGAACAAGGACACCATGGAGCAGAGACTTCCGGCTAAGCAAGGAGCTCCCTGCCCCCCCACTGAGTAAGGACTCTCAAGGACCAGGTTTCCCTGATCCAGGACCCCCTACTGAGCCCTGACCCAGCTGAGCTGGGAGCCCCGGTGGAGATGACCTTCCAATGGGCCTGGACCTCTCAAAGGTGGGATCTGCCCCTGTGGGGAACAGAGGACTGGGAAGAGTATATGTGCATGAATTCTTTATTCTCATTTTTAAAACTCATTTTATTGGGGGCTCTTACAGCTCTTATTACAATCCATACATCCACCCATTGTGTCAAGCATATTTGTACATTTGTTGCCATCATTTTTTTCAAAACATTTTGTTTCTACTTGAGCCCTTGGTATCAGCTTCTCATTCTCTCCCCTCCCTCCCTCCCTCCCTCATAAACCCTTGATAATTTATAAATTTTTTTTCATGTCTTGCACCAACCACTGTCTCCCTTCACCCACTTTTCTGTTGACTATCCCCCTGGGAGGGGGTTATATATAGATCATTGTGATCGGTTCCCCCTTTCTCCCCCCCCCCCCCCCACTTTTCCCTTCCCCTCCTGGTATCACTATTCTCATTATTGGTCCTGAGGGGTTTCTCTGTCCTGTGTTTCCAGCTCTTATCTGTAACTGTCTAGCCAGATTTGTAAGGTAGAATTGGGGTCCTGATAGTGGTGGGTGGGGAAGCACTAAAGAACTAGAGGAAAGCTGTATGTTTCATCGGTGCTACACTGCGCCCTAACTGGCTCATCTCTTCCTTGTGACCCTTCTGTGAGGGGATGTCCAATTGTCTACAGAGGGGCTTTGGGTCCCCATTCCTGCCCTCCCCCTCATTCACATCGATATGATTTTTTGTTCTGGGCCTTTGATGCCTGATACCTGATCCCAGCAACCCCTCATGATCGCACAGGCTGGTGTGCTTCTTCCATGTGGACTTTGTTGCTTCTCAGCTAGATGGCCACTCATTTATCTTCATATTTTAAGAAGCCTGACAGGCCAGGATTCTGGGGTGGAGGGAGGCCTTTACACTTGTGAGTTAAAGACAAGCCCCAATTACAGTCTCATAATTAACATTGTTCCCCACTATACCCTCCCATAATAGTGCTGCCTCTAAGTTACCTCTTATGAGCCTGTGGCTGATTGCTATCTGGCCAGCAGCTTTATCTATTGGAGCAGGCATGTTGCTATTGCTCTCCCTGCTCAGGAGACAGTCACTCCCTCTTACCTGGCCCCAGCACTGGGTGTTAGGTTATTCCAGCCGGCAGGGACAATGGCCCAGAGCATTGAGAATGCAACAGAAGGGACATGTCCTGTCCCCAGTGTGGTGACCACACCTCCTGCCTGCCACCCGAGTCTGGGTGGGGCGATGGGGAACTGTGTGTGTGAAAGGCATCCAATACTTCCCGGATCCCCACCGCAGCCCCTCAAAACCTGGGGTGCTCACACTCCAAACTGAACTAAATGTTCCAGGTGTGGCCAGTTCTGAGAGGAGGGGCAGGGTTTCCTGCCTTGGGGACCTGGGGGCGGGGGTTGGTTGAAAACTGGGGGGACTCCCACATTTGAAGGATCCCAAGGAGTCAGAGTTGCCAAGAGCAGGGGTCTCCTCATGGACATTCCCCAGCACCCCCATCTCAGCGTGGGGACAACCCCTTGCTTGTCTTCTGGGGCCACGCAGAGTCCCCACTTGCTCTGGGTTGAGGGCCAGCTTGTGGAAGGCACCTGGGGGGTGGGGTCCCACAGCACCACCGATGGCTGTCCTTGTCCATCCAGGTGACCAGAATAAAGGACACTGCAGAGAGGGCCCACACCCAGGACCATCCAGAGCCCCAGGAGGGCCAGGGGCAGATGCTGCCCAAGGCTGGTCACATCCCAAGAGCACAAGACTTGGGATGGATGTCCAGGGGGGTATGGATTCTCACCTGGAGCCAAGGTGAGCTGGGAGTGGCCAGCTCTGAGGGCCCAGCCTAGGGTCAGCCACTGGACCCTGGAGCACAGGTCAGAGGAGGAGAAGCAGGGAGGGATGTGGAAGGGGGAGAAGGAGAAGAGAGATAAAGAAGGGGGAGGGGAGGGGAGACGGGAGGCAGCTTTCTGGGGTCTCTTCCAGAGAGAAAGGGTCCTACTTGCACAGGAAGAGAGAGAGGCCGAGTTCCCATACAAGTGCCTAAGACCTGGCACCTGGGAGCACCCTCTCTCCCACATCCCAGGGGCTGAGGACCAGGCCAGACCAGGCTGGTGTTCACCCTGGCTGCCCCTCTCCTGGTAGGCTACCGCCTCCCTCTTTCCCATCTCTACCCGGCCTCTTCTCTGCCCTGCTGCCCTCAGGGCTGGACCCAAGGCCACTCCCTCTGCCACCAGGAACTTTAACCCTGGACCCATCACTCCCCCACAGCCCCCGAGGCTCCAGAAACCCCCAGAGGTGACTCATCCCCAAGGAGCACTCAGGCCCCACCCTCTCCTGCCCGCCAGGAGCTTTTCCTGTCCTCCCAGACCACACCTGGATCTTGTCACTACCCAGCTGCATCTTCAGATCCTTAAAGCAAACCACCTGCACACCTGGGAGTGGCACTCCCCCTGCACCCCCACCCTAGCCAGGTCTTCACTTCCTGTGCCCGGCTCAGAGCCCAGAGCAGGTGCACCCGGCTGCATGGATCAATGGTGAATCCATTAGTCCCAAACACACCCTCCTTCTCCCACCCCCCAACTCCCTAGAACTAGGGATCCTTCCCTCCACCCTGCCACACCCAGGGCCAAGCTGAACTCCAAGCCACACCCATGGTTACAACTCATGGCAACCTCACGTGTGTGTTTGTGTATGCACGTGCATGTGTGTGTATATGTGTGCATGTGTGTGTGTACCTATGTATGTGTTGTGTGTGTGTGTGCAGTTGTCAGAGAAAAGCTAGACTCCAAATGGTTTGCAGTGTCTGATTTATCCCAAGCAGATCTGCTGTCCTTTCTTCCGAGGTACCTCTGGCTAGATTCAAACTGCCCATCTTCCACTAGCTGAGCCTGTGGCCCATGTGCAGGGCCCAAGGGTTCAGAGCAAAACCACGGAACAAACCAACAAAAAACCAGCCTGAACCCAGTGGAGATGAAGGAGAACTGCGCCCGGGGCCGGGGGAAGGGGTTCTGAGACTGTAGACCCTCATTTGGCCCAGCACCAGGGCTGGGTCACAGAGCAAGGGTGAAACCACGCAGCAGCTCAGGACATGGACGGACCTAGGGAACACGGTGCTGCGTGAAGTCACCGTGCACCATTGTAGAACACCACGGCAACGGGTGTTTGGAGGTTCCCGAAGGAGGGTGGGAGTGGGGAGAAGCAGCAGTGGACTAGGTGGACAGGTCCTGGATTGGGTGGAAGGAGGAAGGTCCACGGTTCCTTGTCATTGCGGTCGGTCTGACCACTAGCAGCCTCATGCCCAACAGAAGGAAAGCCTGCCCTGTCTGCACCACCTGCACAACTGTGCCCAGGCTTGACCTCACTGTGGCAGCCTCTGTGTCCACCCATCTCCTCCAGGGTCTTCCTCTTTTTCGAGGCCCCTCTACGTTACCCCAGCACGCCGTCCTTCTCCAAGGGCTGGTCTCCCCTGACAACGTGTCCAAAGTCCATGAGGTGAAGTCTCGCCATCCTTGCCTCTCAGGAGCATTGTGCTGTGCTTCTAAAGCACATTTGGTGGTTTTCTGGGGGAGGGGGGGCACTCTGCGGCACTTTGAATAATCTTCTCCAGTACAATTCAAACACATGGATTCTTCTTCTGTCTTCCTTATTCTTTTTTTTTTAAATCATTTTATTGGGGGCTCATACAACTCTTATCACAATCCACACATACATCAATACTGTAAAGCACATTTGTACATTCGTTGCCCTCATCATTCTCAAAACATTTGCTCTCCATTTAAGCCCTTGGCATCAGCTCCTATTTTTCCCCCTCCCTCCCCGCTCCCCCCTCCCTCATGAACCCTTGATAATTTATAAATTATTATTTTGTCATATCTTACACTGTCCGATGTCTCCCTTCACCCACTTTTTTGTTGTCCATCCCCCAGGGAAGGAGGTTATATGCAGATCTTTGTAATCAGTTTCCCCTTCCCACCCCACCCTCCCTCCACACTCCAGGTATCGCCACTCTCAGCACTGGTCCTGAAGGGATCATCTGTCCTGGATTCCCTGTACTTCCAGTTCCTACCTGTACCAGTGTACATCCTCTGATCTAGCCAGATTTTGTAAGGTAGAATTGGGATCATGATAGTGAGGGTGGGTGGGGGGTAGCATTTAGGAACTAGAGGAAAGTTGTATGTTTCATCATTGCTACATTGCACCCTGACTGGCTCATCTCCTCCCCAGACCCTTCTGTAAGGGGATGTCCAGTTGCCTACAGATGGGTCTTGGGTCCACAATCTGCACTCCCCCTCATTCACAATGATATGATTTTTTATTCTTTGATGCCTGATACCTGATCCCTTCCACACCTTGTGATCACACAGGCTAGTGTGCTTCTGTCTTCCTTATTCAATGTCCAACTCACACAGGCCTATGAGGCAGTTGAAAATCGCATGGCTTGGGTATTTCCAGAAGAAGAAGAAAAAAATCCGGGGAACGGGCCGTGGGGGGAATGCTCGCGGGGGTGAGAGAGAATGCTGGAAAGGTCGATGAGTGGTTTGAACCCTTGACTGGAGAGTTGATGGTATGAAATGTAATCCCCACCCCACCCCCTACCTAGGTCATAATGAAAAGTCACCCAAAAAAAATTCCGTGAAGTTAAAAAACAGGTTTTAATTGTAAAACAGACACAACAACAAAGAAATGCAAAGACGCATTTTCTGTCCTCCTGCAAGCCCCTCCCAGTGCTGGGCACCGCCCAAGGACGCAGGGAATTGTCGTTCACCTCTAATTTCGAGGAAACCTCCTGGGGCGCGGCGGGGCGTCAGCGAACTCCTCTTCCTGTTGCCAGGGCCTGCCCAGGTCAGCACCTTCGGTGGGTGGGGGAGGCCCCACCGGCCAAGGGGCGGGCTGCGCCAGGCCAGAAGACCAGTCACTAACCTTTGTCCCGCTGCGTGCGGCCCAGGAAAGAAAATCACTCAGGATTAGTGTTTAATGTGCACGATAACGCCCGCCGCGGGCGCGAGGAGCGCGCGGGCATCCGCGGGGGACCGTCCCAGGGTCCCCCGGGGGCTCTCTGGCTGGAGGAACCGAGACGGGGCCTCGGGCGTTCACAGCACGAGCTCAGCTTCAGGAAGTCACCCGCCAATCCCAGGGCGTGCAAGGCTAAGCCGCAGGGCGCAGCTAGATACCCTTTTATTGACTGTGCCGGTGCGCGTGCCGGAGGGGGGGGGGGGGGGGCAACCCTGGCCCTAATCACCACTTAGACTCCCTTAGGACAAGGTTATGGTTGGGATGTTGTCCTTACCTGACCTGTCCGGTGCCGCTGGTCAGCCAGGGGCGACGCAGGGGCCAGGACCCCAGGTGCAAGTACACAGGGCGCTGGGCATGAGAACCCCACAGGGTGCATGGCCCTCCTGGGGAGCCCAGGCAGTGGGCAGGCCCAGAGCCTCCATCTGCCCCTACACACGCGCACACACCCCATCAGCCCCCCTGAGAACCCTCAGACAGCTATCAGAACTGGGTGGGGAGGGCCTGGGACCTCCCAGGTTTGCAGACAGAAAACTGGGAGGCCAGGGCTTAATAAAGAGGGCCTGGGAAGGAAGGTGGGGCGGAGAAGAAAAGGACTGGGAGGGGGATTAAGGGGGGTGGGAGAAATGGGGGGAGGGGGGCAGGGGGGGAGGGAAGGGAAGTAGTTCTGCTCTGTCTAATCCACGTCCACCGAAGGCATCTTGAAGAAACAGACTGTGGCCACATAGAGACACCGGACTCCAGGACAGAGGAGGAGGTGGGGGCAGGGGGACAGCCAGTGGTTCTGGCAGGTCTCCAGGGCTGAGACTGCTGAGAAGTGGGGTTCTCTCTGTGAAGTGTGTGTGTGTGTGTGTGTGTGTGTGTGTGTGTGTGTGTGTCCAGTATTACTGGATGGTGGAAGGGAGGGCATTTGGGATACAGAGGATGGGGTGGGGGGTCTGGTGCACAGAGGATGGGGTGGGGGGTCTGGTGGACAGAGGATGGGGTGGGGGTCTGGTGCACAGAGGATGGGGTGGGGGGTCTGGTGGAGCACGTGGTGGAGGAACAGCGGGACTTGGGTGAAGGGCCTGGCATGGAAGGTCTGCAGAGCCCGCTGGCCCTCAGAAGGGGTCCCCGACAGAGAAGCCCTAGGGGACAAAGAGCCTCTGAGTTGTCACTCAGAGCCAGGTGCCCTCTCTGGGTCCACGCCCATGGACAGGAGGCTGAGTCGCGTAACAATCGGTTTGGTAGAGTGGATGATTAATCAATGACCTTCACTTAAAAACAATTCTACAAGTTTCTAAAAATAGCCAGGCGGAGCCAGGAGATCAGTGGCTACCGGGATTGAGTGCTCTGTGACTAGGCTGGTCCTGGGCCTTCTGCTGCTGTCCCTCCTATAGACAGAGGTGCCCAAGTGTCCTCAGCTGGAGTGTCGCCTCCCTGCGCCTTCCCTCCTCCTCCTCCTTCCCTCACTAGCCCCTTGATGGCCCCTCCTTCCCTCCTCCTCATTCCCTTCCCCCTCCCCATCCATCTTATCCCTCCTCCTCCCAGCCTTCCCTTCCCCTTTCTCCTTTTCCTCCTTGCTCTCCCCCTTTCCCCCCCCTCCGCCCCCCCCATCCTTCCTTCTCAGCAACTTCCTCCCCCTCCTCCACTGTGGAAGACCCCAAACCTTCCTTTAAGACAAGGGACCCTGCAGCGGAAACAGGGGACCCCAGAGAAATCTCAGCACCCGGGTTGCTGACAGCTGAGGGGAGCTGAGGTTTCCTGGTTAACTTACTGGGTGGGTCGCTAATCAAATCATAAGGTTGCCTCAGGGAAAGAGTTCTCCCAAAATAGCGTGGGCTGCAGTTGGGTGTTCTGGGAGGTGGGGTGCACAGGAAGGAGAAAGATGGCCTCAGAGCCTTACGGTGCCCACTCCAGGGAGCGGGAGCCTGGGGCCCCAACCAGTGCACGCTGCGACCCAGAGGAGACATGGCCCTGTTTAAGACTGAATAAACATGACTCTCAAAGTTATGTTTGGACTTGGGGTCTCATTTGTCCCCTCCGGAGTCCCCTGGTGTCGCAGGCTATCCAGGTGGACTGCTCACCACAAATTCAGCTGTTTCGAAACCACCAGCCACTCCATAGAGAAAAAGAGTTACAGTCTCAGAACACCCCCACCCCCAACTCCACCCTGTGTCATAGGGCTGTTACCAGTCAGAGCGCCCTCACAGGCAGTGACGTTTGTCCCCTCCCACGGTGTTAACTGAAACTGCAGAATGACACAGATGATGAGTATACAAAACGATACAAATTATGAGTATTTATATGAATGTATGCTGTGGTTAGATGCATCGAGTCAATGCAGGCTCGCTCATATGGGTGAAACACGCAAAGGGGGCTTCAACAATTCTTGGGAAAATCTCATGACCCTTCCATCCTGCTTTCCCCACAAACACTTTGAAGTCCCTCAGAACAAAAAATCTAACCATAGTGAATGATGGGGGGAGTGTGGAGTGGAGATCCAAAGCCCATTAGTAGGCCACTGGAGAT
>NW_022111373.1:142665690-142667576 GCF_000313985.2 Echinops telfairi
TTAAGTGGAGAGAAAATGTTTTGAGAATGATGTACAAATGCGCTTTACACAGTTGATGTGTGTATGGATTGCGATAACAGTTGTATGAGCCCCTAATAAAATGTTTAAAAAACAAAACAAAACACTTTGAAGTCCCTGGTTACATACATTGGTGCGTGCGGAGTAGAACCATTTCCATCCTTCCTGGAGTCCTGGGTTCCATTCCCAGCAACGCAGCTCAGGCTTAGCCCCTGCCCATCTGCCCGAGCAGGTCTGCATGTTGCTGTGACAGGGCACGGTTTCAGCGGAGCTTTCAGACTAAGACAGATTTAGAGCACATCTATGCCCCCCAAAGCCCAATCTTCCCCCATCCCCCACCCCCCAAAAAACCCAACCCCTGCCATCGATTCCTCTCAAAGTGACTCTCTTGGACAGAGTGGAAGTGCCCCTGAATCTTTGCAGGAGTAAGAAACCCTGTCTTTCTCCCACCGAGTGGCTGGTACCTGCGAAGTGCTGACGTCCTGGTTCGCAGCCCACTCACTGCTTAATCCACTCTGCCACCCTGGGAGTCTCCACAGCCTGATCTGCCACTAGCCATGGGGATAGTGGTTGGTGGTGCCACGCCAGGCTGCATGATGCTCCGTCGTGGCTTGGCAGCCACAACACAGGAACATGGACAGGTACATCGCAAGAAGAGACCAATGAACAGTTGAACCCTCCCCTCCTTGCAGCGTGAAATTGCAAATGCTTTCTCCCCTGTCTCTCTTGTTCTTTTCTTCCCATATTTCCAAAACATCTGTCAAGGTGGAGTGCTCCTATCATCACAAAAGTTCTGACAGGTGCAAATCTTTTATTTATCTGGGTTGGGGGTGGGGGGGAAGGGAAGCTCTCTTAGGAAGCTTTGCCTCATGAAAAGAGATGGTCCCTGTGCACTTGTTTCAAAAGGGGTGGGATGAGTGGGGATGACAAAAGGGGGTGATGCAGAGGGCATTCTTCCAGCAGTGTAAAGCTATTGTGTATCACCCTATGAGAAGGAACCCTTGCAGCTCAATGGGTTGATCGTTGGGTTGCAAACCAAATGGTTGGTGGTTCAAACCCACCAGTCACTCGGCACGAGAAAGACGAGGCTGTCTATTTCTGTAAAGACTTACGGCTTCAAATAGATGATGTCCCAAAGGCGTGTGCATCCCTCTAGTGTTATTGTTCCCCTGAAAGACCGGGCTCCTGTGTGGCTGAGGATGGGGCCACAGGCGGGGAGCTCAGTTCCACACCTGAAGGGAACCTACGGCCCACAGTCTCCGGGCTCCCACCAGCCTGCTCCAGCTCAGGATTTTGAGGTTTGTTCCACACCGCCTTAGAATCATCAGCCAGTCTGAGATCCAAAGGGCAGCATGGACTCCAGGACAAAGCGCACAAGGGTCAGGGAGAAGGAAGATGAGAAACAGGAAACGCTAGGAGGAAGTGGACCACATTGAATGCTATGAAACAGCGTGCCTAGGAATTGTTGACTGCTGAGCTGTTGATCTGTTCTGTGAGCCTTCACATAAGCAAATCAAATTAAATCAAAATTAGAGTCTCAGAAATGCCTGGGACAGGTTGACTGTGTCTTATGGAAAGGCTATGAGTTAGCATCAACTCAGTGGCAGTGTTTGTTTGGTTTTGGTAAATTGCTGTGAAGGAATTCAGATGCCCGGCAGGCAGCTTCGAACCCAATGATTGGTGGTTGGAAAATACCGGAAGCTGGACGCTCCCCCGTGGCTCTGCGGTGACCTATTTCGTGAAGACTGTTACTGCGGCTGTTTGGTGCTATTGATGAGTCCTGACCCACAGCAGCCCGATGCACTATTGATGAGTCCTGACCCGCAGCGGCCCGGTGCACTATTGATGGGTCCTGACCCGCAGCGGCC
>NW_022111373.1:142668628-142670107 GCF_000313985.2 Echinops telfairi
GGCCCGGTGCACTATTGATGGGTCCTGACCCGCAGCGGCCCGGTGCACTATTGATGGGTCCTGACCCGCAGCGGCCCGGTGCACTATTGATGGGTCCTGACCCGCAGCGACCCGGTGCACTATTGATGGGTCCTGACCCGCAGCGGCCCGATGCACTATTGATGGGTCCTGACCCACAGCGGCCCGGTGCACTATTGATGAGTCCTGACCCACAGCGGCCCGGTGCACTATTGATGGGTCCTGACCCACAGCGGCCCGGTGCACTATTGACGGGTCCTGACCCACAGCATTCCGATGATGGGTCCTGACACTCAGCGGCCTGGTGCACTATTGATGGGTCCTGACACGCAGTGGCCTGGTGCACTATTGATGGGTCCTGACCCGCAGCGGCCCGGTGCACTATTGATGGGTCCTGACCCACAGCAGCCCGATGCACTGTTGATGGGTCCTGACCCACAGCGGCCCAAGGCACAACAGAACAGAAACCGCACCAGGTCCTGTGCCATCCTCACAATTGTGCGTATGTTAGAGCCCGTGGATACAGTCACTGTGTCCATCCATCTTGTGGAGGGTTTTCCTCTTTTTTGCTGGCCCTCTACCAAGCATGATGTCCTTCTCCAGGGACTGGTCTCTCCTGATGACATGTCCGAAGTACATGAGGTGAGGTGTCGCCATCCTTGCCTCTAAGGAGGTTTGTGACTACACTTCTTCCAAGAGAGCTCAGGAGACCCTAGATGCAGTTCCACACTGTCTTATGGGGTCGCTATCAGTCAGAATCAACTCCCTGACCCTTACAACCACACGATACTGAAAGATGGACACACGATATTAGACTTTTGTCAAAAGCCATGGGACTGTACAACAGACAGTGGACACCAATGTAAACTATAAACCATGGATAATAATATCTTAATATTAGTTCATCCATTGTGCCAAAGGGGCCACACCAAGGCAAGTTGCTAACGTTGTTGTTCCTTGGATAACAAAGGCACAGAAGGAAACACCACGCAGCCCCGCACCATCCTCACAACTGTCACTAAGTTTGAGCACATTGTTGCAGCCACTGGGTCCGTCCATCTCATCAAGTATCTTCTCCTTTCATGCTGACCCTTCACTTTACCAAAGGAACTCTGGTGGCGTAGTGGGTTATGAATTGAGCTGCTAAACCACAGGTCAATGGTTCAAACACACCAGTGGTTTCAAGGTAGAAAGATGAAGCTGTTTACTCCTATAAAGATTTCAGGTCTTGGAAACCCACAGGGTCAGTTCTAACCCATCTTGTCGGGTCACTATGAGTCAGAATGGACATGATAGCATTGAGTGACGAGTGAGTGAGTGAGCGAGTGAGCGAGCGAGCGAGCGAGTGATGAGTGAGCGAGTGATGAGTGAGTGAGTGAATGAGTGAGTGATAAGTGAGTGAGTGAGTGAGTTAGTGAGTGATGAGTGAGTGATAAGTGAGCGAGTTAGTGAGTGAGTGAT
>NW_022111373.1:142671494-142694393 GCF_000313985.2 Echinops telfairi
GAGTGAGTGAGTGAGTGAGTGAGTGATGAGTGAGTGATGAGTGAGTGAGTGATGAGTGAGTGATGAGTGAGTGAGTGATGAGTGAGTGATGAGTGAGTGAGTGAGTGATGAGTGAGTGATGAGTGAGTGAGTGAGTGAGTGAGTGACGAGTGAGCGAGTGATGAGTGAGTGATGAGTGAGTGAGTGATGAGTGAGTGATAAGTGAGTGAGTGATGAGTGAGTGATGAGTGAGTGAGTGAGTTGGTGAGTGAGTGATAAGTGAGTGAGTGATGAGTGAGTGATGAGTGAGTGAGTGATGAGTGAGTGATGAGTGAGTGAGTGAGTGAGTGATGAGTGAGTGATGAGTGAGTGAGTGAGTGAGTGAGTGACGAGTGAGCGAGTGATGAGTGAGCGAGTGATGAGTGAGTGATTAGTGCGTGAGTGATAAGTGAGTGATGAGCTAGTATCTTCTTGTTCAGTTCAAACAATTGCTTCTTGGTCTACGTACAGGTCCCAAAGTTGTAGTGTTCTGGAATCCTCATTTTTCTCAGTTATCCATAATTTGTTATATTCCACACAATGAAATGACCTTTTCATAGTCCATAAAACACTAGTAAGCATATTTATGGTATCCTCTACTTTAAGCCAAGTTTATATCCCTTGTTCCACGTCCTCTTCTGAATCCAGTCTGAACCTTTGGCAGCTCCCTTCAATGTACTGCCAAACCATTATTGGATGATCTTCAGCAATATTTTACTTGAGTGTGATATTAATGATACTGATCTATAATCTGAACACTCTGTTGGGCCACCTTTCTTCAAAATGAGCACAAATAGGAGTTTCTTCAGTCAGTTGGTCAGGGGGCTGTTTTCCAAATTTCTTGGAATGAACACTCATGCTTCCAGTGCTACATCAGCATGTTGAAACATTCCATTTAGAATTCCATCAACTCTTGAAGCAGTTTTTGTTGTTGTTGTTGTTGTTTTAACAATACCTGCAGTGCAAGTTGGACTTCTTCCTTCAGTACCATCAGTTTTTAATCTTATGCTACCTCCTGAAACGTTTGAACATCAACCAGTTCTTTGTTGGTACCATGACTCTGTGTATTCCTTTCATCTTCTTTGGATACTTCCTGCTTCATTTAGTATTTGCTAGTAAAATCCTTCAATGTTGAAACTCAAGTCTTGAATTCTTTTTCCATGGAAGAATGGAATGGAAAGATCATGGAAATTTCCCACACACTCTTAAAACTCATGCCTATGTAGATATGTAAGATATTTGATTGCTAACCAAAAGTTTGGCAGTTCAAACCCACCAGCTGGTCCTGGGAAGAAAGATGAAGGTACCTGTTCCCATAAAGATTTTCAGCGTTGGAACCCCTGCAAAGGATGGAGATTACATCAGAATCACCGGGAGGACAGTAAGTCGCCATGGTGAATGTGTCGCCATGGTGAATCCGAGTAGTAACAATGGGTCTCGACGCTCACAGATTGTAGACCTGCGATCAAAAGGATGTGTGACTTGCTCCGGTCACTAGACCAGCTAGTGACTGAACTAAGGCTGATGTCCAGTGCTGCAGGCTTCCCAGCATGCCCATCACCGGATATCGCTGCCCAGTCTCCCAGGGCACACCTAACCTCTTTGCACGCCTGCCCCACAGTAAGAAGCCTCCTTCTTTGTCTGCCTTGACTCCGTGCTTCTTTGGCAAGCCCGCTGTGAGACACAGGCATTCATAGCCGATGTTCACAGCAGCTTTTAATACAAAATGCATGACGGCGGGGTAAGGGCACCTATGGAAACTCTGTTTTCTGTACTTTCCCCCTCCCTCCCCTCTTGTACACTTAAAACTGTTCTTATAAATAAAATCTGTTTTTAAAAAAAGGCTGAAGGGTTTCTAAGTGAGATCAGATCCTGGGGTTCCTAGCAAAAACCTGAGGGTCCCAGCCCCAGCCCCAGAGACCTACAAACATACCATGAAGGGTGGTCTCCCTAGATGACCACTCCGCTGACTGTGGGTGGCTCCAGCTGGACTTGTAGTATGGTGGACGCTGGCTACTGTCCATACCCCCATCTTCCATGGTTGGGACCCTCAGACACAGTTGCTGCCATACCTTGGGCAAAGGCAAGCTGCCCCTCCTCCCAGCCCACCTAGGGCTCTTCCTCAGAGACACTTAGCTGGGGCCACTGTCTCCCCATTGCAGCTGGGAGCAAACACAGGGAGGGCTGTGGCTCCGGACCCCCAGCCTCTCTTGGAGCCTGCGAGCCAGCTAGTGAACTCAGGCACCCTCCTGGACCCACAGGTCCTAGGGCTCTGAATTCCAAATTCCAAGTAAGGAAGGCTGATGGCTCCTGGGAATGGGGAGGCTCTTCTCAGGGACCCACCAGCTGCTGGATCCCTGGTGGGCAGGGGACTGGCCAGCTGGGGCAATATGGGCCTCATGGCCTGTCCCCCTCCTTCCTGTGGGAAGAAGGCGGCAGAGGAGGGTGGATCTCAGACCAGACACCTCCTCTCAGCCGGGAGGAGGCCTCATCCTAGTAGGGGGCTGGGGTGCGGGTGGGGGGATTGGCTCAGATCCCTAGAAGCAGAAGTAAACAGAGCGGGTGGAAGGCTGGACAGACTGAGTCCCGTGACGTTGGAAGCTCCTGCTTATTAACTGGGCTCATAAGCACTCTGCCTGATGAGAACAAATCAGTTCTTTCAAGTTAATCATTCCAGTGGTCATGGGACCCCCACCCCTGCCTCTATCAACCTGCTGAGCTGCTGGCACCTATCCCATTGGAGGGCCTGAAAGGCAGGCACTTACCTTCTGCGACAGCCAGAGAAATGCTGGTGGCGCAGCAGCGTAAGTGTTGGGCTGCAAACCCGAAGGGCGGCTGTTCAAACCCACCCGCTGTTCCGGGGGAGAAAGATGGGGCGGTCTGCTTTCCTAAGGCTTAACAGCCTCCAAATCCTCTGGAGGGCGGTTCGGTCTGCCCTGGGTGGTCACCCAGAGTCAGAAACAACTCACTGACAGCAGAGCTTTGTTGTTGGTTTGTGTTGTGTTGTGTTTGGGGTGGCGAGGCAGAATGCAAGTCGAAGTCGCCAGTGCATGCCCTGGGTGCCTTCCAGTGGCCAGAGTGGGAGGCAGACTGTCGTCTGCCCCCTGCACCCCAGGGAGGGGATGAGGAGGCCCTCCCTTGGCGGCCCTGCCCTCTCCAGGCCAGAAGCAGTGCGCACGCAGAGAAAGCCACACTCTACGGCTTTGCGAGGGGTCCTTGCTCAGACCCACATGGGGTCCCCATGAGCCAGGGTTGAGTCGGTGGCACCTGGTAACTTGGTGGGGTCCTTTGTGGGGCTCCCTGCCCTGTGGTGGGGGTTGGAGGGTACCAGGGCCATTAGTCTTGAGTTCAAGGCCTGTGGCGGCCCAGCTGGGCGAAGCTGGTCAGACACAGGGAGTGTCTGCACCTCCATGGGGTGCAGGGCCAGTCAGGGTCTGGGCAGTGCAGGTGCGTTGCACCTCGGCTGGGTGAGGCCAGGGTGGGAGTGGGAGCCCCCAGACAGGGACATCTGGGTCCCCAGAGTGAGTGATTAAGTACGTGGTGGAGAAGACGGGGTGTTGGCTGCTCCCACCTCACTGACGGCCTGTCCCTCACAACCTCGGTCCTCACACTGTTCATCTCTCCCTTTGCGGCAGGTAGACACATGTCCAGGAGGGCGGGCCCAACTCCCGTGTGTGTGTGTGTGTGTGTGTGTGTGTGTGTGTGTGTGTGTGTGTGTGTGTGTGTGTGTAGGGGGCAGGGGTCATCTCTGTCTAGACGCTCTGGGCCTCATCCTTCGTCCTAGGAAGACACGGCCT
The DNA here is from genome assembly GCF_000313985.2 of Echinops telfairi. Lineage (NCBI taxonomy): Eukaryota > Metazoa > Chordata > Mammalia > Afrosoricida > Tenrecidae > Echinops > Echinops telfairi. The sequence goes on from NW_022111373.1 coordinate 142,675,310, forward strand.
GGGTGGCCTCGCTGTGCTCGGTCACCTGCTGTCCATCCTGGTGCTGCTGGGGCCCCTCCCCACCCGCTTCTGCTTCTCCTCCTTCATGTGCAGCAGAACTGCACTTCTGGGGTCTCTTGAAGTCCCAGCAGGAGGCGTAACTGGTTTTGGACCATGAGACAGGAGCAAAAAGTGACCTGTGCCCTCCCCAGCCCTAGCATCATGGAGGAAGGCAAATCCCAGGACACTCATCCCAACCTGCGGGGAACCCTGGGTGAGAGCCAAACAAGCGCTGGCATTGGGAGCTGTATCTAACGGTGGGTGACTGTTTCAGCAGCAGGACCTAGTCTAGCCTGGCTGCTAGATCCCCGTGGACACTGATCGGAAAGGTGTGGCTGCCTCTTCCTATATCCCTTCGTGCACACTATCTGAAAACGAGACCGTGGCCCAGATACATAAAGCCTGGCAGGCACTGAAGGTCACTGGAGACATGGGTGCTATACCAAAGTGTGGTGAAGAAGCTAGATGGTGCCTGGCTATCAGAAGGAGTGGCATCTGGGGTCTTGCAGGCTTGTCTTCAAACAGGCAGCCATCTAAGGGAGGTGTTGACTTAGCCCACATGGAAGAAGCACACCACCCTATGTGATCCAAGGATTATAAATAATAAAATCCAAATCCAAAGGAGGGAATGGTATCAGAGCTTAAATGGTGACCCTCTGGTTTGCAAAAGTCTATCCATGACAGTGGAAGCCCCAAATCCATTTACAGGGTCCACACGTGGATTAAACCTCCAGTGAATCTCCTCTGACCATAGTTGAGGGATGTGAATAAATAGCCTTATTATCAGATAGCGAGCATTGTAAAGTTGATTATGGCAAATGTAGCCATAGTTAGGATAAAATGTAATGTCTTATGATTTAGTCTCCCCTTCGACACATTTTAAAGTTGTTTCAGTTAATAAAAAAATGTAAAGGGAAATACATGTGGGTTAAGCCTCTGGTGAATCCGCTCAGAATGCAGACCAAGGCCGTGAAAAGCCTTGCAATCTTGCAGAATGCATTGCAAAGTGGATGCTTGCAGATGCAGTTAGGTTAAAATTTAACACTTTATCGTTTGATCTCCCTTTTGACTCATTTTACATTTGTTCTAATTTTTATTGTTTTCTGCTTTCTTTCTGATCGGGGTTTTAATCTGTTTGACTTTTTTATTGTTGTTAATTTTGTGTTTGGTTTTTAATGCTCTTCTATATATGAAAACCAGGATAGGTAAATCTGTGGAGATAACTGGACTAATTAATGATTCCTTGTGGGTGTGGCGGGGGAGGTTGGAGGGAAATGGGAGCTAATGACGATAAGTACAAGAACAAGGAAATTGTTCTAAAATTGATGGTGGTGATTACTGTACAGCTCTTCACAATGTGAGTGCATATTGAATTGTATGATCTGTGAATGATATACCAACAAAACTGCTTAAAAAACAACCAGTAACCCTAGCAGTTTCTGGTGGTAAATCATGTCATACGGGGCAGTTAGTAATAAACTATCTGGTCCTTTGTGCCCCTCATAAATTAATATTTATTTATGTGAGCTTTACATTTTTCTTCTCAAGTCATTAAATGTCTTTTTCCTGAACAAACTATTGATTTCATAGGACAAAGACCCGCTACACAAAGAAACACCTTTTTCACTGGTCATTGGGAAAAAGGCAAAGGATTGTCATTGATTAAATGAAGGAGAGCCCTTGGCTTCTTTATTCCTCTGCTGCTCGTAGCCTGTAACTAAGTGGTAGAACATATTTCTGGAACAGCAGTGCATGTATTCAGCTACATGTCTTCAAAAAGACCTTATGTAATAAATCAAGGATTCATATAGCACTTAGATGAAATATTTTTCTTTTTAAAAGAAAAATATCACACACCAGCCTGTGTGACCACGAGGTGTCAATAAGATCAGGTATCAGGCATCAAAGAATAAAAAAATCATATCATTGTGAATGACGGGGAGTGTGGAGTGGAGACCCAAAACCCATCTGTAGGCAACTGGACATCCCCTTACAGAAGCATCGCAGAGGGGAAACAAGCCAGTCAGTGTGCGATGCAACAACGATGAAACATAACTTCTCTCTAGTTTCTAAATGCTTCCTCCCCCCAACTATCATGATCCCAGTTCTACCTTACAAATTCGGCTAGACCAGAGCATGTACATTGGTACAGATAAGACCTGGAAACACAAGGAATTCAGGACAGATAAACCCCCTCAGGATCAATAATGAGAGTAGTGATACCAGAAAGCTAAGGGGAAGGTGGGGGAGAAAGGGGGAACTGATAACAATGATATATATATATATATACACATATAATCCCCTCCCTGGGGGACAGACAACAGAAAAGTGGGCGAAGGGAGACATTGGATAGTGTAAGACATGACAAAATAATAATAATTTATAAATTATCAAGGGTTCATGGGGGGGAGGGAGGAAATGAGGAGCTGATACTAAGGGCTCAAGTAGAAAGAAAATGTTCTAAGAATGATGATGACAACAAATGTACAAATGTGCTCGACACAATGGATGGATGGATGGATTGTGATACGAGTTGTAAGAGCCCCCGATGAAATGCTTTTTTAAATTGTAGTCAATGATTTCACAAGAACTAAGAAAAATGAAAAGACAAAAGAATAAGCCAAACCAGAAACGTTCAAAGTCATGCTCATGATGGTACAGTTTTAGTACATTCTTTTAAACTTACACATGGGGCGACCTTGGCTGTGACCTTGACACTACAAATACACAACAACCCCAAGGGGATGGCTGCTGTGCAAGTCTAAGGTCGAACCATCTCATAAAGTGTCTGGAATAACACATGTCTTCATGACTTTAAGAGGCAAAGATTTGCTGCTGTTGTTGTTGTTTTGAAAGACACAAAAAAGCAGAAACTATAAAGGAAACGATAGGGGGACCAGGTGCCATGAACAGGGATGGAAGCTATTGGCCTGAATGGAAGTTATTGATCTGAGATCATCTTTAAACCTTGAACCCTCTCCCCCCAAAAGGATCCCTTGAAGTCTTCTTAACATCAAACAATAGTTTCAACTTAACTAGTACAGCACGTCTGTCTTGAGTGTTGTGCTGTTTTAACACATTGCGGATGAATCCTAAGTCTACTCGTGTTTCATGCGCCATCAGTTATGGATGGATCACAAGACAACTCGTTTTATTAGGGGCTCATACAACTCTTACCACAATCCATACATACATCAATTGTGTAAAGCACATTTGTACATTCGTTACCCTCATCATTCTCAAAACATTTGCTCTCCACCTAAGCCCCTGGCATCAGCTCCTCATTCCCCTGCCAACATCTCACACTTGTTTGCCATCCCACTCCCTTTTTAACAGTTAAAAAATATATGTATTTTAGTTTTTAATGTCATTGGAATGTACACAGGAGAAGATATGATGGGGATCCCCAAAGTTCGTGCATAAATCCCGTTATCTTTTCATCCCAGTGTCCCAGCCCCTTGGGCCCCAGCTCAGCAGCTTGTATGTGTCAATGCAGGGACACCGGGGACATTCTCCAAGTTGACAGCCATTCCCATGCCCTTTTCCCCATCGGTTCCTTCCCACTCACACACACTCACTGCCCCCTCAGGTGGTCATTCTCGAAAGCAAATTTTTCGAGTTGCTGGGGTCCACGTGATCCGGATCTGAACACATTAAAGACCGGATTTTTTTTACCAACTTACCCAATTGGCCATGTATTTTCTGTACTGAAGTATGGGATATACAATAGGCTGAGTGGTTTGGTTGATAACATTCAAGTGATACTTGGAGGAAACACTGCATTACATGAAAATGCTTGAGATAGTAATAATCATAAGTACTATCAAGTAATAAAATATCAAGTAATAAAAACCCACAATATGGAATGGATGGGTCGATAGGTAGCTGGCTGCCTTCAAGTCAGCTCAGACTCTTAGAGACTAATGTACGAAACAATGACAGATTACCTAAGTCTACCTAATTTTCCCAATTGCCATTGTGCCCATCCAGCTCACTGGGAATGTCCTCACCCTTGTCAGCCCCTTGATGTGACCAAACACGATGTCCCTCCGCAGAGATGCCCCTTAACACTGTTGCAGCCCCAGTGACAATCCATCTTGTCGGGGGCTTCCTCTTTCTCACTGCCTACCACTTTATCCAGCATGATGTCCTTCTCCAGAGAGTGGGCCCTCCTGACAACATGTCCAAGGTATGTGAGACGAGATCTATCCACCCTTGAGTCCAAGGGACATTCTGGTTGTGTTTCCTCCTGGACAGGTTGGTTTGTTCATGCTCTGTGTACCCACACAGAGAAGCCAAACTATAGAGAGGGGGGAAAGCTGTTAACAATACTTCTCCCCAGCTGGTGGTTGAAAACTCTCTAAGGTTCTCTAGCGGGCTTCGAGATGTGGGAAGGGGGAGAAGACCATTCAGTTGCTGCCATACAAAACTGTGCTAAGGTCACCCAAGCCAACAGACACTCCCACCAGAGTGATAAGGTTTCAAGTGAAGATGGGGTAGAAGGCGTGTATGTCTCAGGGAAGACCATTGCCTTTCTGTTGGTGGGGAAGTGGGGAGCAGCAACCTCTCATTGGGAAAAAGATGGTGAACAATATTTACATAGACCACCAGGGGAGAAGATGCCTGGTGCTATGTTCCTAATGGGACCCCTCTGATCTAGTGTCTCTCCTGCTCTCGGTGACCCACACTGTGCCATAGACTACTGGGACATCAGACTCTGTGTTTTCAAGGCACACAACATACCTTATAGACCACACCAGAAGGACATGTAGAAGTTCCTCTACGTGAACTGGGATTTACCTCAAACTCACCTGTAGGTCTTGGACTTCAGGCTGAAGCTCCCTAGTGTGAGAAGCAGCATATAACTGCTGTCCCAAGGGCATAGACAGGCATATGGTGGACTTTGGTTCAGATCTCTTGTATCGAGGGTGCCCAGTGGATGGTGGGCAGGAACTACCATGCACTTACTATCCTAATGCCATCCTTGCTTTGTTAAGACACATCTTAATCTGATGGGTTGTGAATGAATATTATGGAGAGTTTTTGCCCTTTCACCAACCAACATTGTTTATGTAAATAGTGTCCAGTCACTTAAGAGTTTAATCTGTACAAGTAAACAATTCATATATTGAGGTTCATAGTTTCCCTATACTCATATAAGTCCTTTTCTAGTAGTGTTTTAAAATCTATAGCATTGGCTAAACTAATGACACTATCAATAGAATGAGTTGAATATGCCCCAGGGGGACGATTAATAATGTCCTTTAACATAAAATGACAATTATGACTCTAATATGAACCAGAGACACAAAGAAAACATAGATGTATGAATGAATTTGGGGCTTGCACTGAATTCTAGGCCCAATCAAAGAACAGTTGGTTCTTATGACATGGCCCTGCTTGATGCTCATCTGCATGAAGAGAACACTGGAGATATGGGTACTATAGCAAAGTGCAGTGAAGAAACTAGATGGTGCCCAACTATCAGAAGAAATAGCGTCTGGGAATCTTACAGGTATGTCTTTAAACAAGCAGCCATCAAACAAGCAGATGTGTCAACTTAGACCACTTGGGAGAAGCATAGTACCCTGTGTGATCCAAGGATTGTAAAAACCCATATCTGAAGGAGGGAAGGGCATCAGAGTTTAAACGGTGAACATCTGGTTTGCAGAAGGTATGAATGACAGTGGAAGCCCACAATCTACTTGCAGGGCCCACACGTGGATTAGCCCCCAGGGACCCTTCTCCGAGCATGGCTGAGGGGGGTGAGTAGCCCATTGTGCCAGATGTAGTTAGGGCAGAATGCAATATCTTGTCATTTTAGCTCCCTTTTGACCCATCTTAAAGTTGTTTCAATGAAAAAAAATGTGAAGGGGAATATATGTGGATTAAACATCTGGGGAATCCCCTCCAACCATAGAACAGGCATGCGAATTCCCTTCCTACCACGCAGAGCACATTGGAAAGTGGATGATTACAGGTGCAGTTAGGTTAAAATTTAACTCTTTAATCATTTGATCTCCTTTTTGATCCATTTTACTATGTTCTGGTTGTTAATGTTTTCTGCTTCCTTTTCTATTGAGATTTTTCTCTGTTTTACTTTGTTATTGTTGTTAGCTTAAAATAGATCTATTTTTCTACATATGAAATCCAGTATAGGTAAATCTTTAGAGGCAGTAATTGGATTAATGGTCCCTTGGGGGTCTGGCAGGGGAGGCTGTAGGGAAATGAGGAGCTAATAACGAGGAGTACAAGAGTGAAGAAAATGTTCTAAAATTGATCATACAACTCTTCTTAGTATAACTATGGAACTATTGTTAGAACTATTGAATTACTTGGATTGTGAACTGTACACCAATAAAGCTGTTTAAAAAATAATAAATAAAACATCTTAGAGAGGTTAAAAGAATAATTGGTTCTCAGAAGAATGGCTGAAGAAACATGATTCAATGATGGGGGCTGAGCAAAATGCCCTGGGGCTGGGGAGTGGGATCAATTGAGGAATAATTATGGATACCCTCCAACAAGAGTGATTCCGATGGAATTCCTCGGCATCCACCCTTCGTGCTTACTCATGATGGCCAAAGGGCACTTTGCAAAATTTGTTCCAAGTGGCCCTCTCTTGACTTAAGAGGGGGAGCGCCGTCCCTACTCAACTGCAGAGAATTCGAGCCAGGAGGGTCTGGTGGACTTGCAAAGGCTTTCTTGGCGGCACGCTTTCTCGATATTTGTTGTTGTTGTTTGTAGGGCTTGTCACGTTCCAAACCCTAGCGACCCTATAAACAACAGAACAAAACATGGCCCTGTCCTGCACCACCCTCACAATGGTTGCTATCCTCGAGCCCACTGTTGTGGCTACGGTGTCAATCAGCGTCTTCCTCTTCTTCACTGTCCCTCTACTTTAACCACGCAGGATGTCCTTCTCCAGGGACTGGTCTCTCCTGACAGTCTGTCCAAAGTAGTCCGATAGGACAATATGTCCACCTTGGCTTCCAAGGAACAATCTGGCTACACTTCTTCCAAGGTAGATTTGCTCGTTCTTTTGGCAATCTGTGGTACTTTCAATCTTCTTAGCCAGTGCCATAATTCAGATGCATGGATGCTCCTTCTGTCTTCCTCATCCAAGGGTCTTCTTGTGATTATTCTAGTAAAGTTCTGTCGTGGTGGTGGTGGTTGCTGTTGTGAGGTGCTATCCAGTGGGTTCCAACTCATAGCGACCCAGGAGACCACAGACGGCCCAGGAGACCACGGACACCTCAGGAGATCAGAAGACCACAGATGGCCCAGGAGAACAAAGACACTCCAAGAGACCATAGACAGCCCAGGAGACCACAGACACCCCAGGAGCCCCGAAGACCACGGATGACCCAGGAGACCACAGATACCTCAGGAGACCACCACGAATGGGCCAGGAGATCATGAACAACTCAGAAGACCAGGGACAGCCCAGGAGAACATGGACACTGGGAGACCATGCTGTCACAGAAGCAGTGGCAGGACCTCAGAGCCATGGCGCCCCAGACAGTGGGGCCAGAACTGCTGAGAGAAGGAAGACCCTGCCCTCCACCTCTTGGCCTGCTGACGGCCCTGCTCAGACTCCCTAGCATGTCACCCACGCCCTCTCCTCGCTGCCGGCGTGCCAGTCTGCAGTGGTGCTCAGAGACCCTGGTATTGTCCTTCTGGGGCTGCTGCCCACTGACCTCATCACCAAGCTTCCTGGCACTCGTAGGGACCCCTTTCTCCAGCGGACTTTGGCTTGGTGTGGTATCCCCACTGGTACAAGCAGTTCACATGCCCGGCTGCTCACCGAAAGATTTGAGTCCACCCAGAGGTGCCTCAGAAGAAAGGCCTGGTGGTCTACTTCTGAACAAACAGACCATAGGGAACCCTATGGAACACAGCTCTGCTATGCACACAGGGCTCCACCCTCCCCTGATTGCAGATGACCCAGTAAGGACCGTGGTCCTTACCCTACCCCTGCCTGGACTAGCCTCATCCCCCACACCCCACCCCTGCCTGGGCTACCTCATCCCTCTCAAGTCTCCTATCCTTGCCCTCATCTCCCCCCCACCCCAATCTCAGAGCCAAGCATGAAGGGGCTTCAAGTCCGTGGAGAAACGGGATTCAAAGATGGCAGCACTTTTCTAGGAAACTGTTGAGTGGCCCCCTAACGCAAAGCCTCCTCCCTCCAGGACCCCACTCTCCTGGGACAAAAGTCAGGCTTCTGTAGCTGTTTGTCCCGCCCCCCCCTCTTCACTTCCATTGTTCAAGGGCCAAGGCGTGAACCCATCCTGGCCTCTGGCGTGGAAGCCCAGGTGGTGGGGAGGTGACTCCCTGCCCTCTAGACACAAACAAGGTACGGAAGGGGAAGGGCCATGGGGGTCCACTGACAGCTGGAGGGGGGCAGGGGGGGCAGAAACGGGGTGCACAGCCCTGCCTGGGGGCTGGCTGTCCAATGGGGGCTTGGGGAGCACCTGCGACCCATGGTGCAGAGACCACAGTGGTGGGGACTCGCTGCATGTGAAGATCCTCTGCCTCTCCCTTGAGAGTGGGGCGGGGAGACGGTCATTCCCTTGCCTCCCAGGCCCCAAGATTGTGGTGTCCTCCCATCCCGCCATGCAGCTGGTTTCTGTGCCTCCTCGTCTCCCTGAGCAGGTGTCCCTGCCATCAAGTTGATTCAGGCTCACAGTGACCCTTTAGGACAGGGTAGAACTGTCCTGTGGGTTCCTGAGATGAGCTCTTCACAGGAGCAGAAAGACTCCTCTCTCTCCAGCGAGGAGCAACTGGTGGCTGGGGAACGGCTGCCCTTGCCACTCCAGGACACCTGAGTCCCACAGGCGTCCCTTGGAAGCTCGATCACCACGGATAGCCGGAGGGGCAGCAGCAGGTGCTGAGGAGCCGGGGACAATCGCTGGTCCAAGAGGAACTTGAGGGAACAAGCCGGTGGAGCTGCCTGGATCCCCACCAGAAGCAGGGCTGCTCACAGGACTTCCAAGCTGGATCAGAAGTGGGCCTGGACCCTGGAGGGACCAGAGATATGGGAGGCCAGCCCAGAGCTTGGAGGGGCCTGGAGAGTCAGGGATCTGGGAGCACACAGGCCTGATAGGGGATAGGGGCTCCCATCCCCTCCTCAGGTGGGGACAAGCCATCTGACCCAGGCAGCTTCCCCCTCCCTCACGCAGGTGGGTGTGGCAGGTGGCAGGCAGGCCGTGAGGGGCGGGGGCTGGTGGAGGAGTCTGCCACACAGATGGTGACCCGACCAGCCGGAGGGTCAACAGATACAAGGCTTGTCCAGGCGTCCAGCCCGTCACTGTCTGAGGTGGGGGCGGTTCACCTGCACGTGCACCCCACGGGGAGGGGCCGGGCTGGCCCGCTGGTGGCCGTGGGCGGGCACCTGGCAGATAAGGCATTAACCGTCCTGGGACTCACCCCTGCGGACTCACCCCTGTGGATCTGCTGACGCCTCTGTTCGGCCCAGGTGCTGGGTGAGGTGCCAAAGGTTCTCCTATAAAGGACGGGGCACCCGGCAGTGGCCACTCGCCCCCTGGCTGCTGCCCTGCCTGCCTGCTACCTGCTGCCCGCCAGCCCCGTCCAACACCACCATGGTGAGACTCGTGCTGCCCAACCCGGGCCTGGAGGACCGCATCCCGTCCCTGGGCGAGCTGGACGCCCTGGAGGCCTCGGAGGCCTCATCGCGGCCCAAGTGGGACAACAAGGCCCAGTACATGCTGACCTGCGTGGGCTTCTGCGTCGGGCTGGGCAACGTCTGGCGGTTCCCTTACCTGTGCCAGAGCCACGGAGGAGGTAGGGCCGCGGGGGCACCGGGAGTGGGCTGCGCCAACCTGGGGATAGAGCCAGCCTGGTGGGGAGGGGAGGTTGAAGGAGGGCTGGCTGGTGTGCCTTTGGCCCCAGCGAGAGGCCACTTGGCTGGGGGACGTGGGCAGGATGGGCGACCCCACTCCTCTGTGCAGACCACATGGTGCCAGCTTCTCCTGTGGGGACCGGGCTGAGGAGGAGGGGAGGGCCTGAGGTCTGGGCCAGGTGGTGGGGGTGGCCGTCAGCCACATACTCTGCAGTGGCCTAACTGTTGGTGGAAGAGGCTTGGGGTCTATCTTGACCCATTCCCTACCCCTGTCTGCCCTGCTCTGGAGAGGCACCTGTACTCCCTCCCACACTCTGGAATCTCCCCAGGAATGAGTTGAACCCAAAGGGCAGGGCAGAGCAAATGCCCCCTTTGTGGGGCCCCTCTCCTCTGGGCATGTGGCAAGTATGGGCCAGTCCCCCTGTTTCCACCTGGATGGCCAAGTGCTCTGAGAGTACAATGACCACAAGGCCCCCCTGAAGGACAGGTGTGAAGCCCAGCTGCCAGAGGGCCACTCTAGAGGGGATGCAAACCCTGTGTCTCAGGTGGGCAAGTGAGCTGCCAGCATGGGGCTCCTGCTGTCAAGTCACTGGCAGGCGACAGGCTGTGGTGTTGAGCCTGCTGCTCTCCCTGAGTGACATGGGATTCCGGCCTCAGGGTTTCCCAGGATGCATTTCCTTTGCTGAGGGAACACCACCGGGCTAGTGGAACAAGTGTCCCAAGAAAGCGCTATCAGGGCTGGCCCTAGGGACCTTCCTGACTCCTCCCAGGCTACCAAGGAGGGGGGCTTGGGTGCCATCTAAGGAACCCTGGTGCTGTAGTGGGTTGCACATTGAGCTGCTAGCCACCACAAGCTTGGCGCTTCAAACCTACCAGTGGCTCTGATGGAGAAAGACGGGGGCCTGTCTGCTACCATAATGACTTAGAGCTTCGGAAACCTAATGGGGCAGTTTTACTCTGCCCTGTAGCACCACCATGGTCGGAATCAAGTGGAGCTTGGCTTGAGTTGTGTTATAAACGCTGGGTCCCTCTGCATTTCCTGGCTGGCCTCTTGAGTTTGGTCTCCAAGTGGCTCAGCGGGGCCGCTGACCGGGTGGGGCCTGGGATCTGGCATGTGCCAGCCACCGCTGCAGAACCCACTGGCCGCCACCAGCCGAGCCTGGATGTCTCAGGGCCTCCCTTGCAGCGGCCGCCCTGGCCGCTCCTCGCAGAATGGTCTGTGCTTCAATCCCAGCTCTGTGGGGGGGTCTGGGGCTGCCATGCACACAGCATCCACACCGCTGTCCCTGGAAGCCGGACCAAGGGAATAGTCCTGGAGTCCCTCCCCGTACAGGAGGCGGTGAGCCAGGCCCCCCTCCTCTGCACCCGGGGACCCTAGTGGACGTGGGGGAATCTATCCACTGTGTGACAGAGGCTCGGGGGGATTGTTGACAGTGGGCCGGGGCAGGTGGGAGTCATTCCAGGTGTACTGAATTGAAGAAGGTAAGAAGAATAACCCCTAAGAACAAGTTCCTCGGGTCATCAGGAGGGGATCCCCAACTTTGGAAGGGGAACCCTGGCTTGGAAAAGAACCCATCCATGGTGGAAATATGGCCTCTGGGAGGAGCCCCTTCTGGTTCTCACAGCTGGGTTCCCGTCACCCACTGCAGAGTAGGCCAGCTCCATGGGCCACTTGGGCAGACACTGTCATCAGAGGGGACATCAGGATCTGAGAAGCCCCCAAGGGGCAGGACTGTCCTAAAAGTGAAGACTCAGTGGCCACTAGCCTCTCCCTCTGCACCCCAAGCTCAGAAATGCCTTTTGAGCTAGCCAGGGTGCACCACAGTGTGGGGGCACACAGCGACCCTCCCGGGGGTGTGAGCTAGGTGAGGCCCAAGACTCAAGCCTGCCCCCACCCCATGCCCAGGCAGAGACAGGAGGATGGCATCCTGCTGGGCTCCAGGCCACCCACCCACAGCAGTCAGAGCCTGGCTCTCCCAGGGCCCGCTCCACTAGTTCAGCGCTGGGTCCTTCTATCTCCCCACTGACTCACATGGCTCAGGGGGCCCCTAGTTCCTCACTCAGCTCAGGGTGCTTATGCCATCTGCCTGACTCACAGGGCCATGGCTCTGGCACCCAATTCAGGGGCCTCAGTGTCATCTGGCCCCACTCAGGGATCCTCATCTGATCTGTCTCACTCAGGGGACCTCCTTCCATCCAATTGGTCTAGGAGTTTCCATTCTGTCCATTTGGCTGATGGGGTCCCAGCTCTGTCAGCCTGGCTCAGAGTGGCCGCATCCCAGCCCCAAATGCCCTGTCCCCGCTGAGGCTGCCCCACCCCAGACATGCCCCTGATACCTTCTCTCCTCCAAGTCTCCACCTTCCAGGGCCTCCTACACACTGCAAGCAGACACCCCACCCATCTCTCGAGCTATTCCCAGGCCACTTCTCCCTCCCAGCAGCTGGGGATTCAAACCACTGATGTTTTGTTTAGCAGCAGAACACCTAACCCACTGCACCACAAGGGAGGCTCAGAAGAAGGCTGGTCAAACCCCCCTTTTGAATGTATAGCCCTTTATGGGAGCAGACAGCCTCATCTTACTCCCTCAGAGAGGCTGGTGGGTTTGAACTGCCCACCCTGAAGTTATCAGCCCAGGACCTAGCACACAGCACCACCCAGGGGGAGACCTAAGGACTCCCAATGAGAGAAGTCACACCTGGAGTTTGCAAAGTTTGATGAGACCATCTTTTCCTGTGTCTCTCACCTCACCAAGTCGGTCCCTGGCCCCTGCCCTGCTGCTGCTGCACATCCCTCGCATCCGGGCCAGCCCCTCCTCACGCCCACTTCTAGGACCATGCTGGCTTCCCAGAAATGGCTTCCATTTCTCGATCACCCAGCACATGCCTGTCCAGGCCTTCCTGTTTGTGCCTGTATCGAGTGCTTCCCACCACAGGCCTGGCCCCTTCTGGCCACAGCGACAGGGACAGTGACCCTGAGGTCCAGGCTTTGATGCAAACCTGACATAAGAGACCGCGTATCGGACCATCCCTGTGCTACACAAGGCAGCCAGAGCTGACCTCCCTCCAGAATCTGTGGATGTTGTTCTGTCAAAGGCTTGGCAGCAGCAGCCCTGTGCTGGGCCACTCCTGCCTCTGCCGGAAGGAGACACACCCAGCTGGGCTGTAGGCTCTGGACACTTCCTGAGATGGATTGCTGGGACAACCACATCCCACTCCAAGGTCCTCCGATGACCAACACCCGAGGGCAACCTCCCGCCCGCCCCTCCCCCGCCCCCATAGCTCTGCCACCCTGGTCTCACCTCGGGATGGGGTGGGACAGGGGCAGTTTGGGTCATCTCTTGAATGAGTCCCTTGATCGGGGAGGAGGGGAGGGGTGGCGGGCCCGCAGCAGCTTCAAGGAAGAGGCTCTAACTTGGAACTGGAAAGAGACGTTCCCATGCCAGCTCAGCTCGCAGCTAACGTGAGCAGAGGGCATGTGCTTCCTGGGGCTGGTCCCAGGGGTTGGGGAAATGCCAACGTGGGCAGAGGGCATGTGCTTCCTGGGGTTGGTCCCAGGGGTCGGGGAAAAACAGGACAGAGCCGTGAGCACCTGCAAGATTCGGACTGACATCCCAAGGTCCCCAAGACCGGCCAGCTCCTCTGCCTGGCGGTCCCAGGAAGCAGGTTGTCGGAGTGTTCTAGCGAGCCATCTCGGGGTGGACTTCAACCTCCACCCTTTGGTCGGCAGCTGTGGCGGTAAGCATTTGTAGCTTCCTGCTGAGGCAATACCGTGACTCGGAGTGACCCCACGCACAGCAGAATGAGACGCCACATGGGCCCGTGCCCTCCCCGCACTTGCTCTTAAATCTGAGCCCATTGCTGCAGCCGCTGTGTCCATCCATCCGGCCACGGGTCTTCCTCTGTCTTTCTGCCCCTCCCTCTGCTTTCCTAAGCATGACGTCCTTCTCCAGGGACTAGTTTCTCCTGATAACATGGCCAAAGGACTTGAAATGTCTCGCCAACCTCGCTTCTAAGAAGCATGCGGACTGTACTTCTTCCAAAGCAGACGTGTGGCTCTGTTGGCCGTCCGTCCATCCGTCCGTCCATGGCCCGTTCTATTTTCTTCCCCAGCATTAATTCCTCTGCGGTCTTCTTTATTCGACGTCCAATGTTCCCATGCACGGGAGGCAATGGAAGATACCTGGGCTGGTCTCAGGCTCACCTTCATCCTCAAAGGGACCTCTTTGCTCCATCACATCTTTAACTCTGTTCTTAGGTGGGCTCCCTGGCTGTCATATGCAACCTCTGTCCATGCCCACCACCCAAGTCACCCTCTGCCCACGGCACTGACCTGAGGGTGCACAGTCTGGGGCAGCCCAGGGAAGACAGACCCCCCACACCAGAAGAGACAGACCCTGTTCACAGATGGCTCTGGGGCCCTGAACAAGACCTAGGAGGGGCTCAGGCAGAGCAGGAGACCGAGTAGGACATTCAAATGCCTTGGACCCCCAGAAATGCTCCCCTTACCCAGGTCTCAGGGGATCCTACATCTAGACCCCAAGTCCTCTCTCTGGTCCCTGCACTAGCTGTCACCTGTTGCAGCCACCTCTCATGTTGGGACATCAGGGCCATCCGCTGGACTTCAAGGGACACAGCCACCACAGTGAGCTTGGGCACCAGCTGCTGCACCCGGACGGGTCCTCTGCCAGTGCGCACACTGAAGCGGACCACCAGGACCTGGGTGTGACCAGGTGGACCGGCCTCCAGGTTGCCTCCCACTGAAGGACACTCGACAGATGTGACATCTCCTCCCTGCACACACATGCACCTCACAGCATAGCCACGGCACCGAGGGAGCCCTGCAGGTATGCGGAGGTGAGGTCAGGCAGCCCCCATGTGCTGCCTTCAGAGAAATTGAGGGAAGGTCCCCGGCAGGAGAGGATACAGTCCCCTCTGGAAGGCTGCTGCTAGCAGGAGAAATGCATAAGTGCACAGATGCCCACATGCAGACCATGGGAATGACAGTCCCTTTGCTGACCAAGCTTACATGTAATGCTCTGTGACGTCTGAGGATTCGGCGTTTGCGATTGCCCTTGGAGGATAGACCGCCTTCACCAACTCCTGAGGCTCCCGGAGTCTAGCCACAACAGGCCCCCAAGGATGAAGCCACGCCAGAAGGTGCAGCTGTCCGGCTCTGCTCGGACCAGGACGTGCCACCCCGAAGCTCATGACTCCTGCTGGCCTCTGGATTCACACCTGGAAAGTGGAGTTCGGTGGACCAGCCTATCTCCAGGGGCCTGACCCCAACGGGTTATGGTCAAGTTTTGCACAGAAGAGACAAGGCCACAGGGCATGTGTGGCACGGTGGGGGCAGAGACACAGGTTAGGAATCCCCATGCAGAGTCCCCATGCCTGCTCCCTGGGCCAGCCTTGGAAGAGCTTGTCACAGCTGAGATGTGCCTGCAGATGAAGCTCAGGAAAGTGATGGCCATGGCCAGGCTGACCCCGAAAGGTAATCAGCCAAGCATGCCCTCCTGTAACCACCCTGGCTAGAAACCCACTGTCCACACTGTGGCCGCAGTGCTGCACCTTGCCTGACAACCCCGTGTCCCTCCACTTCCAGGCGACAGTCTACGTAAAAGGGAGGTGTGTGGGGAGCTGAGAGGAAACACTCCATTTCTTATCCAGGAGCACCGTGTTCCCCACCCCCACCCCCAGCCAGGCCTCTATAAAACCACCAGCAAGGACCTCAGCTAAGTGGCGGCAAGCATTTTCCTTAAAGCCCTGGTCATGCATCTGAGAATCCCTGGTGGCGTAATGAGTTCGGCGTTGGCCGGCCCACCATAAGATCAGCGGTTGGAAACCACCAGCAGCTCTGAAAGAGAAAGATGAGGCTTTCTATTCCCGTCAAGAGTTACTGTCTCAAAAACCCACACGGGCCGCTCTACCCTGTCCTATGGGGTCGCTGTGAGTCAAATCAGAATCGGCTGTGAGTCAAATCAGAATCGGCTCGATGTCAGTGATTGAGTGGGGATAGAGCCCAGGTCCCCACCCCACCCTGACCCCCCAGCTCCTTCTGAGCACGCAGGTCCTTCACGTTTGCGGGGAGGGTTTATGGATTTGGAAATTACGTCAGGTGGTTGGCTTGAGGCTGATTTTAGGGGCTGCTTGGGTCTAATGGGACCCTCGAGTCATGTCATGGTTACGTGTTCGGCTGCTAACTGCAATGTCAGTAACCACCAGCCCCTCCATGGGGGAAAAGACGGGGTATGGACTCAGAAACCCACGGGGGCAGTTCTAGCCTGTCCCAGAGGGTCACTCTGAGTCGGCGTAGACTCGAGGGCAGTGAGTTCTGGAGTCAGGCAGCTGTGTAGATGTTCACCAAACTTTGCCTTGTGTGCTGGAGGGAGGAAAACGGGGCGAGGGAGTTCCTGTGCTGGGGCTGCAGACCAGACCCCTTCCCACCCCTTCTCCCGCCTCCTCCTCTCCTTCCTCCTCCCCATTTCTCTTTGCCCTCCTTACACTGCTGCCTTCCCCGCCCCGTGCCTCATATCCCTATGAGCAAGGGAGCAGGGAGTGCGTGAGTTTCCTTCCTAAGCGACGATTGACCAGATGCCAATCGCTTTCACTGCCTTGAAGGGAAAGTGGTGACACCTATGAAACTGGTCACTAGAGACCCAGGCGCGAGTGCAGGTCTGGTGGCCTAGCCGACCGGGGGCCATGCCCGGTCTCTCTCTCAGCCGTGGCTGCCTTTTGTGCTGAAAGACAGATGCCAAGCCCATCGGTTCCCAGGTAAGTGTGTGTGCCAGGGACCTTTGGACCCCTGTCCACTCAGCCAGCAAGGCCCCATCTGTCGCTGCCCAGCCCCTCCTCCGTGTCTCCACCCACCTGAGAAGCAACAGCCGGGGCCTGCCAGGAAAGAAAGGGAGTGTGCCCATAGGCTGAGGTGTCCAGGGCATTGCTGTTTCTCCGGTGCCTGTGGGAGAGCCTCCTTGGTGTTCCGAGCCTGCTCATCCCTTGAAAGAATGGGCTCTGGGGTCTGCCCTACATCAGGCCCACCCTCTATCCTAGCTGAGCACCTGCTGAGCACCTGAGCCCCAGAGCAACTGCTAAGACCTGGAGCAGCTGGGTATCTGACTTGCTGAGCTCCTGAAAACCTGAGCGCCCGAGTACTTGAGCACCGGGACACCTGGAGCCCTGACAACCTAAGCCTACACCTGTCCGAGTGGCTGAGTGCCTAAGCACCTGAGGGTCTGAGATCCTGAGAACTCAAACCTCTGAGCCCCTGACTCCCTAAGGCCCTGAGGTCCTGAGCACCTGAACACCTGAGTGTCTGAGAACTTTAGCATCTGGGTGCATGAGTGCCTGATTACTAAATACCTGAGTACTTCAGACACTGAGCATCTGACTACCTGAGCACCCGAGTACTTACGTACTGGTACCTGAATATTTCAGGGCCTGAGCCCCTGAGCCCCTGCGGGCCTGAGGCTATGACTCGAGTACCCGAGCACCTAAGCATCCGAGCACCTGAGCACCTAGAGGCATGAGACCTGAGTACTAAACACTGGAGTACTGGAGCATCTGAGCATCTTGGTCCACCCAGGTGGGGTTTTGCAGGATGAGCAGGAGTCCCCGATGGGGAAGGGCAGGGAGAGAAAAGGCCTCATGAATGATGCGTGAAGGGTGTGCCTAAGGGATGTGGGAGAGACATCTCCTGGCTCTGCTTCTCAGTAATTTTGCCAGAAAGAGTTTCCAATCAAGGCCTTGAGGAGCAATCAGAAACAATGGGTCTTTTCTTACTTCAACTTTACTCTCACCGGTGCCATGGCCCAGTGAGCAGGCCCAGAAGGGCCCAGCCATCCCAGGGGGTAGTGGGTGGGCGGAAGCCGGAAGCCTGGCTGCCAGGGACCATCTTGGCCAGGCCAGCAAGGGGCTCCAGGCAGCTCCCAATCCCTGACTGCCCTCCCGCCCACTCACTCACCCACCCTTAGTGTCTGACACCAGCTTCCTCCTCCTCTTGGCCCTCTGTCCTCACTGTCTGTTGCTCATTTCACTCTCACTGAGTTTACACCCGGTTGGGGCCCCTGACCTGTTATCTCCCAGACCAACCCTGCCTCCACCCTGTAAGGGTGACCAACCCAACAGCCCCCAGCATGTAAGGACAGGGGCCGCTGCAGTCAGCTCCAGTGTGTAGATAGGCCAGCCTCTCTGGTGCCAACATGGGGGAGGGGGGCAGGGGGGTGAGCAAGGGGAGTAGATGGAAAAGCTACTGAGGTTGGTGGGGGTGCCATCTCTCTCTTTCTTACACATGCACACACTTCCACCCCACGGTGGATCAGTCACATGGAGGAGCAAGTTGGCCCCAACCCAAGTCGTGTCACTTTCCACGGCGCCATAAGCAGAAGGAAGCTGGTCCCTGGCTGCGGAACACCAGAGAAGACTGGTGCGTGCGAAGGGTCGCGCTGGCGGAGAACCTTGAAAGTCCCGTGGGCTGCCGGGAGAACCAACGGAGCCGTCTTGGAAGAAGGACAGCCAGAGCGCTCCTCAGAGGCAAGGGCATGGAGACTTGGTCCCGCGAACTTTGGACATGTTATCGGGAGGAGCCAGTCCCTGGATGCGGAGATCATGCTCGGGAAAGTAGAGGGACAGCCAAAAAGAGGAAGGCCGTGGCACGGCGGGTCGGCACAGTGGCTGCCGCTGTGGGCTCGGGCATGACCTCGATCGTGGGGAGGGCGCGGGGCCAGACATTGCTCGGTTGTGTTGTACATCGGGGTGCTGTGAGTCGGAACCAGCTCGATGGCATCCACATGGATATGCGGTCTCCATGCAGAGTGGGGAGAGGCTGGGAACCTGGCTAGTGCAAGGACAGGGAGGGGGGAGAGGGGGATCGGATGGGAAGGGAGTTAAGATTTAAGAGATGTGGTGGAAGAAGAAGAAGAAGAAGAAATAGAACAGGCATGTTCTGGGATTAAAACCAGCAAACAAAAGCAGAGAAGGGGCAAGATTATCCTGAGCGAGAAAGGAAGTAAATGAGAGAGAAACAGAGACCTAGGAGTGAGAGAGTGAATGATCGTGAGGCATATTGGCAGAGAGAGCGAGAGAAGGGGGAGGAGAGAAGAGGGAGGTGGGCAGCACTGTGGCTGCACATAGGTAAGGACATGGTAAGGACACGGTAGTTGAGAACATGACGAGGTAAGGACGTGT
>NW_022111373.1:142695598-142699599 GCF_000313985.2 Echinops telfairi
CGAAAGACCCTTTCACAGGGGTCGCCTAATTCATAACAGTAGCAACATTACAGTTATAAAGTAGCAACGAAAATAATTTTGTGGTTGGGGGGGATCACCACAACATGAGGAACTGTATTAAATGGTCGCAGTATTAGGAAGGTTGAGAACCACTGTTCTAAGTCTTCAAATTGAACAAAGCCTCCTCTTCCTCCTAAGGAGTGGCTGGTGGGCTCAAACTGCTGACCTTTCCATCGACAGTCCAGAGCTTTGTCCGCCGAGCCGCTGTGGCTCCTTTTAATTTATATATTCTATATCCTACAGCATTAATAGATACCAGCAGTGACTCCCCAGCCTATATACGATGTGTGCCAGGCACAACTAGCCATGCTCTGGGCACAGCCTGTAAAAAACTAACTAAATAAAACGATTTACGTATTTTCTGTGTACAGAGACAGGTGTTAAAATATATCTGCAAGTTTACATCCAGGTTCCCAACCCTCCAAGACAAATAAAGATCAGATTTATACAGAGGCCGATAATAAAAGGCAATAATGAAAACTTTAAAAATTGCCTTTTATTGCAGGCCTGTGTCAGAACTGATCAATGAACTCTGTTGTAAGTCGGGGGCGGGGGGCGGGGTCTTGTGTGAAGGGGCTTCAGACGGATCATGGGAAAATGCCATTGTCTCTGCATGTCATTTTCCCATGAGCTTTTCAAAGCTCCCCTCGTCTAACAGACCCGTCATAATATTACACAAGGCAAATCGGTCTTGGAAGAAGTACGGCCCGAATGCTCCTTCGAGGAAAGGATAGAGAGCCTTTGTCTCACATGCTTTGGACACGCTGTCAGGAGAGACCAGTCCCTGGAGAAGGGCGTCATGCTTGGTAAAGCGGAGGCTCGGCCAAAGAGCGGAAGGCCCTCGACCAGGTAGACAGGCACCATGGCTGCAACAATGAGCTCAAACATAAGAACCCTTGTGAGGACGGCGCAGGCCCGGGTTGTGTTTGCTTCTGTCAGCGCCAACTAACCACACCTAACAACAATATAATGTAATATATGTATGTTATGATAGCCATTGTGAAATAAGGTCTATTCCTAGACAGGTAGATGTTCTAGAAACACAACCACTGGTGCCACAGTGAATGACACGCTGGGTCCCCAACCAAAAGGCCAGTTCCACCAGCCACTCCGAGGGAGAAAGACCAGGCTTTCTCCTCCCGTCCAGACTCAGAACTCCCAGGGGCAGCTCTACCCTGTCCTACAAGGCCGCACTGAGGGGAAATGGCCTCGAGGGTCATGAGTTTGGCTCCGTAGAGACCGAGAATCCTCCAAGGGCGTGGTACAGGGACAGCAAGGGCAGGGAGGAGCCAGTGGAGTGGGCTCAGCATGGAACACACAGGCCCCGGGTTGCTGTCCATCCACCCACCATAGGGACGGTGCTGGGAGCCACAGGTGCACAGGGGCCTTGGACTGAGAGGGCCGGCTCAGTCCCCATGCCCCCACCCTCCTCCTGTCCCTCCTTCACTCAGCAGACCATCCTGGGGGTACCTTCCAGGTGGGCATCATGGGAATGATTAATGTGCCCCTGAAACGCAGTGAGCACCACTGCCCTGGTGGGCCTGCTGGGTGGGCTTCCAGCCTGAATCCCTGTCTGGGATGAAAAGAGACCCCTCGTTCTCCATGAGGTTCCTGGAAGAGGCTGGTGGTGGACTCACGTGGAGAAGAAACAGAAGTGCACAATGCCTTCTGCCCTAGCCTTCCAACATGCCGTTCTTGTCTTAAAAGCCCCTGTGTCTGTCGCCTCCACTTGGACTCCTGGGGACCCCGGGTGAATCAGAACAAATCTGGGACCTGTGGGGTTATCAGTGGCTGCCCTGGTGGCATAGTGGTTAGGCATTGGGCTGTTAACAGCAAGGTCAGCAGTTCAAAATCACCAGCCAGTCCACGGAAGAAAGACCAGGCTTGCTAGTCCTGTGAAGAGCTATGGTCTCAGAAACCCACGGGGGCAGTCCTACTTTGTCCTCAGCATCGACTCGAAGACACTGAGTTGGGTGAGAACCTTGGTGTCGTAGTGGTCACACATTGGGCGGCTAACCACAGGTCAGCAGTTTGAAAGCACCTGCGGCTCCCAGGACAAAAGAAGAGGCTTTCTACTCCCATAAAGAGTGACAGCCTTAGAAACCCACAGGGGCAGTTCCACCCTGTCCTCTGGGGTCTCTGTTAGTCAGAATCGACTCCACAGCCCGGAGGTTTCCTTAAGGATCACAACTCCGAGAAGCCAGTTAGATCCTATCCACACCTAGAAACACTGGTCATTTCCTGGTGCCTCGGAATTAAGGCCTGTCCATCCACTGCTGCAAGGGCAGCCCTTTGAAAAGCCCAGGCGTGGAGCCCAGTTTCCCTCTGACACCCATGGGGCCATCATGAGGCAGCTTGAAGAGCCGCTGGCATGGAGTCAGGTTTCTCCGACCTCTACGAACTGATCATGAGACAACTTGCGGTTAGAATCAGCCGTCTCTTGAGATGCTGCAGCTCTGCTCCCTGGGTGCCCGTTTCTAGAAAGTTCCACAACAAGCCGGTGCAATCGTGGGCAGCGGTGCTGCCGGGGTGGGCTTCCAGGTCCTCTGCCGGGCACCTGAGCTCCCCAGCCGGGGCTGGCTGGCTCTGGGGTTGGCCGGGAGGGGCCTGACGCGCTGTCTGTTGCAGGAGCCTTCATGATCCCCTTCCTGATCCTGCTGGTGGTGGAGGGCATCCCGCTGCTGCACATGGAGTTCGCCATTGGGCAGAGGCTGCGCAAGGGGAGCGTGGGCGTCTGGAGCTCCATCCACCCCGCCCTGAAGGGCCTCGGTATGTGCCGTGGCCACTGGAGGGACCGGGCCACAAGCCCTTTGTCCTGTCCATTCCCAGGAGAGAAAGCTCCTGGCTCTCTGACCTTCCCCCTCCTTGAAGCCTCTGGAAACTCTTGCATCTTCTGGGCGTGTGAATTTAAGTGTCCAGCTGGACCACTCCTGGCCACCAGTGACCGAGGCTACCAGGAGGCAGTCCTTCGGAGGGCTAGGGCACGGAGGTTGCAACACGGAGGAGCTCACGGTGGTGACCTGGTTGGAACCCCGCAGGCAGCTCCCGGGGGGATGTGGCCCCTGAAAACTGCCAAGCGGTGGGGGTGGGGGGGGTGCTCAGGGAAGATATCTCTGGAGGAAGGGGACATTCTCAAGGGGACAGTGACCTCAGCCCCTCACATTGCCCCCTCCTTTGTCTTCAAAGCCTCTTCTCTCTGTCTGCCTCACCAGGCTGGCTGTCTCTCTTGGTCTCCAGTTCCTTTCTCTCCCTCTCTCTCTGTTTTTGTCTGTTTCTCTGTCTCTGTCTCCATCTCTCTACTTATCTCTCTCTCAATATCTTGTTTCTCTCTCTCTGTTCATGTATGTCTCTGGCTTTCTATCTCTGTCTATTTCTGTTTCTAACTCCATCGGATTCGACGCATCTGTCTCTATCTCTCTGTGTCTCTTATCTCTCTCTGCACCTGTCTATCTCTCTGTGTCTGTCTCTAGCTCTCTCTGCATCTGTCTATCTCTCTGCACCTGTCTCTATCTCTCTGTATCTGTCAATATCTGACTCTCTACCTCAGTGGTCCTCAAACTTTTTAAACAGGGGGCCAGTTCACTGTCCCTCAGACCCGTTGGGGGGGCGGACTATAGTTAAAAAAAAAAGTGTGAACAAATTCCTATGCACACTGCACCTATCTTACTTTTTCAATCATTTTATTGGGGCTCATACAACTCTTATCACAATACATACATACATCAATTGTGTAAAGCACACTTATACATCTGTTGCCCTCATCATTCTCAAAAGTTGCTTTCCGCTTGGGTTCCTGGAGTCAGCTCCTCAATTTCCTTTTTCCCCTCCGCCTCCATCCCTGCTCCCCTTTCCCTCACGAATCCTTAATAATTTATAAATTATTATTTTATCTTATCTTACACTGCCCGGTGTTTCCCTTCACCCACTTTTCTGTTGCCCAT
>NW_022111373.1:142701624-142703467 GCF_000313985.2 Echinops telfairi
ATCCCAACCCACAGCGACCTGACAGGACAGAACAGAGTAGAACCGCTCCTCAGTCCCTGAATCTTTTCAGGAGGATTGGCTGGTGGGTTTGAACCCCCGGCCTTGCTGTGAGCAGCCCTGTGCCTCCCCCATTGCACAGCGGTTAAGTGCACACTATTCATGCCATGCAGGACCTCCTTCAGGAGCCCTGGTGGTGCGATGGTGATGCACTCAGCTGTTAGTTGAAAGGTCAGAGGTTCAAAGCCACCAGTCGCCCCACTGCAGACCACTGAGATCTGGCCATCTGCTCTCTTAGAGATTTCAGCCTAGGAAACCCTAGGGGGCAATTCTACTCTGTCCCATAGGATCCTGTGTATCTGGACCCACTCCATGGCAGCCGGAAGTGGCAATTGATGCTGGTTATATGGCATGTAGGGAGCCCTGGTGGCATAGCACTTGGCTGCTAACAGAGAGGCAGGTGGTTTGAACCCACCAGCTGATCCAGAAGAAAACTGCAGCCATCTCCTGTCCAGCCTTCAGGATGCAAAGTCCTGCGGGGCAGTTCGACTCTGCCCCGTGGTCTCTAGGATTTAGGGTCAGCTTGAACACACAACAAATTCAATTGTGGAAATTCAGATTACTCTAGAACATTGTGGGTAAAATCCAGGGTACCTAAGGCCAGCCACACTCACTCACCCATACTGCCATGAAGTCAATGCTGACTCCAAATGACCCTACAAGACAGGGTAGAACTGCCAGTGTGAGGGTCTGAGATTGCAACTTTTTATGGGAGTAGAAAGCCCCATCTTTCTCCCATGGAGTGGCTGGTGGATTTGAACTGCTGACCTTGCGGATCGCAGCCCAGTGTGTCATCACTCCACCATCAGGGCTCCTTCTAAGGACAAGACGGCATTAAAAGCAGAAAATAAAATCGCAGTGCAAGAACAAAGGGGTGGGCTTCAAAGCTCAAGGTGGAATGGTTTGCAGGTGGTGCCCTTGCCACAGCACATACCTGTGCCCACCTGCTGAGGGAAGACCCTTCTCTTCCTGGGTGGTTGTATCCAAAAAATTTTGCTACCAATACAGACTATGATACCTGTGTGGGTGTCCATACCCACAAGTGAGGGGCTCCAGGTACACTCTCGGGGCACACAGTGTGATAACCCACCACCTACCATGTCCTTCTGGAGCCACGTTCTCTGCACAGACAGAAGGCATGTGCCTCCCGCCATCCTGACACATCCAGGACCCCCTCCCTAGGATCACAGGAAGCGCAGACACCTCGTTTCAGCCTGGGAGTAGGGCAGGGGGTGGGGGAAGTGGGCACTGGACCTAGGTGTCCTGAAAGCTCTCCACCTGTCTGCATTAGAACGTGGATGGGGCTTGTTTTGTAATCAGTGGGCTAACCGCAAGTTCAGCAGTTTGAAACCACCAGCCACTCTGTGAGAGAAAGATGAGACTTTCTACTCCTGTAAAGAATTACCATCTTGGAAACCCACAGGGGCAGTGGGTTTCCTATATCCTATAGGGCAGTCATTGGTCAGCATCGACTCAGTGTCAGTGAGTTTGGTTTGGGGTTTTCTGGCTAACTGAAAATTTAGTGGGTCCAAACCACCAGCAGCTCCATGGAAGGAAGATGAGGCTTCCTGCTCTCATGAAGAGTTACAGCCTCGGAAAGCCAGAGGGACAGTTCTGTCCTAGAGGGTTGCTGTGAGGCTTTCTACTCTGGTGAAGAGTTACAGCCTCGGAAAGCCAGAGGGGCAGTTCTGTCCTAGAGGGTCGCTGTGAGGCTTTCTACTCTGGTGAAGAGTTACAGCCTCGGAAAGCCAGAGGGACAATTCTGTCCTAGAGGGTCGCTGTGAGG
>NW_022111373.1:142703567-142712132 GCF_000313985.2 Echinops telfairi
TCTACTCTGGTGAAGAGTTACAGCCTCAGAAAGCCAGAGGGGCAGCTCTGCTCTGTCCTAGAGGGCCGCTGTGAGTTGGAAGGAATTCCATCCCTGAGGTGCCTGGTAGACCAACTTCTGAAAGCCCTCTCTCTCACTGCCATCGAATCAATTCTCACTCGCAGCAACCCCTAGGACAGAGTAGAGCTGCCCTGTTCACTTCTGTGACAGCAGTTCTTCTTTGATGCAGCCGCCCAGGAACGGAAGGGTCTCCCCCAGGCAGGTGGGCACAGGGACCCACCGGCCGGAGAAGTTTCCATTTGGAATGACCTCCCCCAAGCCACTCCACCGTGAGCCAGGCAAGCCCACCTCTTTGGGATAGGAGTAGAGATCTTCATCTTTCTCCTGAAGAGCGGCTGGTGATGCCAACTGCTGGCTCTGAGGGTAGCAGACCAAAGCATCTTTATGTTTTCACCCATCAGTCAGTCCCTTGGGGCCAGGCAAACATGCGCTAGCCCCTCCCCTTTTGCCCTGCCCCCGTCTCCCCAATACTCTGGGACTCCTATGGGCAGTGGGGCAGCATCCTGGATGAGAAGAGTGCCCTGTTAGAAAGGTCCCAACGCAGTCCCGTGAGACCTGAAAGACACCACTCAGCCAGAAGTTGGGTGGTGAGAACAGGGAGAGTTCCACAGAGTAGCCAGCGGTGGTCCAGAGGCCAGGGCAAAACGAGGCTATCAAGAGACTCAGAAAGTGCCCACCACACTTGGGACTTAAGCCTTTGCACACGCTGCGTGTTGAGGGGAGGTGCCCATGTATATTCATGCGTGTGCAGGGGCATGTCTTCGGATACTCAGCTATTCAGGTGAGCGTGCCCATGCACATACTGGGTGCATGTGCATGAACTGTGCGTGCACGTGTGCATGTGGACATGCATGCAAGTGTGCACGTGCAGGTGCGTGTGCGCACGGGCTTCCCCGGGACGGCCGCTTGCTGGGGTCCTGTGCCCTGGACTGACCGCCGCCGGCTGTCCCGCCAGGCTTCGTGGACGAGTGCGAGCGGAGCTCCCCGGTGGACTACTACTGGTACCGCGAGACACTCAACATCTCCACCTCCATCGACGAGTCGGGCTCCATCCAGTGGTGGATCCTGCTCTGCCTGACGTGTGCCTGGAGCGTGCTCTATGTGTGCACCATCCGCGGCATCGAGACCACCGGCAAGGTTCGTCGGAGCGCGGGGCGCGTGGCGCGTGGCGGTCACCAAGGTCTGGAGGCCCAGGGGCCAGTCTGTCTCAGATCGCTCCCGAGCCCAGCGCCTGCGAGGCCACGCGCAAGCAGCTCAGGGCAAAGCGTTCCGTGAAGTCAACAAAGGGGCGCGCGGGGCAGAGGCCTGGCAAAGCTCGCGGCCCTTGGCCCAGGGCGGAGCTGAGTGCGACCTTTCTCGGGTAGGGCTGCTGGGGAGGCTGCGCTCCTGACGCCGTCCACCCCCCTCCCTTCCCGCGTCCCCGCAGGCTGTGTACATCACCTCCACGCTGCCCTACGTCGTCTTGACCATCTTCCTCATCCGAGGCTTGACCCTGAAAGGAGCCACCAGCGGCATCGTCTTTCTCTTCACGCCCAACGTGAGTGGCCCCGGCAGTGGGATGTCACGGGAAGGAGCACCCCCCCCAACCCCCCCCACAGGGTCTGGTGTGGGGGTGTGGGAGGGGAGGCTGAAAACAGAGCAGGCTGCTCTGACCCCGTCCCCCAGGCAGGCAACACCACCGACCCCAGTGAGAGGCCCCCTTCTGCCCTTATGTGGCTGTGGCCACCGCCCACATTGGCATGGGCCTAGGCTCTGCCTCCTAGAGTGTGCCCCCCCCACTTCTCCCAGACCCTACTGCAGCCCACCCTTCTGTTGAGGTGGGACCACCCTCTGGTGGGCCGTGGGCCACTGTCCGTGCTGCACCGAGCTCCCGGGCTGAGGATCTGCTGGGCCCACAGGTCACGGAGCTGGCCAACCCTGTCACCTGGCTGGACGCGGGGGCACAGGTGTTCTACTCCTTCTCACTGGCCTTCGGGGGGCTCATCTCCTTCTCAAGCTACAACTCCGTGCAGTGAGTGTGTGCGCCCGCGAATCTCCCCTGCCCCCAGCCCCGCCCCCGTCCTCAGCCGCAGCGCAATCCCTGAAGGCCAGGCGCCCATTCCTAATGCCCCCACCTGAGAAAGCCCCAGAACCCAAGGCCCCCGGAGCCTCCAGGGAGTCCTGGTTCAAGCATTTGCTGAGCCCTGCCTGGTTATCAGGCAAGGCCGGCTGGCTCACTGCTTGGACGGGGGCCACCACTCCTGGGAAATGAGGAGCCACTGTGTCCCAGGACAGGAAGGGGCGGGCAGGGTCATGGGTGCAATGTAAGGCTCAGATGAAGGAAGGGACAGAAATACAGACACTACCTACCCCCATCCCCACCCTCACCCCACCCCACCCCACCCCGCAGGCCAAAGACAGCTGTGTGAACAGCAAGACTGGGGGATAAGCAGGGGTGGGTGAGGCTGTGATGGTGGGTATGACCAGGACAGTGAGTAAGGTGTGGCTGTGAGGGTCACCCAAGAGGTGAGCAGGGGTCAGGCTGTGAGGCTGGGTGGGACTGGGAGGTGATGTTGAGGATGAGGCTCTGGGAGAGGTCTGCTCAGGCTCGGACTTAGAAGGACCCCTGGCTGCCAGGGGGAGTTGGGAGGGAGGTCAGGGGCTGCTGCAGGGAGCTGGCTGGGAGGTTGTTCAAGGCCTCGGACTTCTGACTGGCCGTGCACTGGAAGCAGCCAGAAGGATGGTGTGTGCTCCCTTCATGGTAGGGCGGTCGGTGCAGTGGTAGAGAGGCAGGGAGCTGGGCATGCCATCAGTGGCCTGTCAGAGAGGAGGGTCAGCCTGGCCATGGAACAGAGACGGGAACCCCCAGGGGGGTGGGCAGAGTCTTCCCTGAAGCCCGAGGCCAAGGCAGAGTGGTCTTGTGAGGGAGCAAGGGCTGAAAGACCATGAGGTGGGGCTGCAGAGAGTGGGTCTGGGAGCCAGGAGGTATGAACCCAGAGTGGAGAGTCCCAGGACAGCTCAGGAAGGGGATGCATACGGGGTCTGAGATGGCCCTAAGAAGCATGCCACAGGAATTGAGGCAAGGGGCCTAGCGCTTGTCCCTGCACTCTGGCCAGAGGAGCATGGCCCCCAGACTGTGCCTTGGGTTGGTGCCTGCTGTGTACATAGCCTCTCACAGTCAAAGGTGGTGATCTCAGTGATGGGCAATGAGGGACTAAGGGCCATGTGGGACCCTGGAGCTGGGGGCCACAGGTGTTCCTAAGCCAAAGTGAGGAGCTGTGTGC
Organism: Echinops telfairi; assembly: GCF_000313985.2. Classification (NCBI taxonomy): domain Eukaryota; kingdom Metazoa; phylum Chordata; class Mammalia; order Afrosoricida; family Tenrecidae; genus Echinops; species Echinops telfairi. Next base: position 142,706,891 of record NW_022111373.1, read on the forward strand.
CTTTGTCTCCATGAAGCCATATGCACACGCACACGCACGCACACAGACCTGGGGCCAGCACACACCCTCATCCCTGCTCATCAGGGAGCTTCCTCTGGGCTCACCAAAAGGCTGGAAGTTCATGTCCACTCCGCGGGACCTCGGAAAAAAGGCCTGGCAACCCACTTCCAGAAATTAAGCTCCTGGAAACCTAGGAAGCAGCGAGTCCGTCGACTCACTGGAAACGTTTCAGGGGGTTGACTTGGTTTTGCTTTGTCTTTGGCCTTTGCACCACGCCGAGCTCCGTCACACTCTGTAAACCTGAGTTCCGGCTCCTAAGAGGCCTGGTATAGTGGTTGCACACTGTCCTGCCATCGGCCGACCTTAGGGGCATCACTTGTTGCCAGGGGCTTTCCCAAAATAGGCGGGGCCTTGTTGGGAGGTGTCAGTGGTGTTCAGTGGGCTGGGCATGGAGGACCATCTGGGAAGGGTCAGGGGAGGGAGTCCAGACACCTGCTCAGAGGGCCCCAAGAAAGAGGGGCCTGACAGGCTAGGAGACCCTCCTGGCTCCCTGCTTCCTTTTCTCCAAGCACCTGCTGGGGGGTCCCCACTGCTGGCGTTCTCGGGTTCCATGGTTCTCACTGTTTCTTCAAACCAACAAGACTACCCTACTCGTCTCTGAAGGCTACCGAGACCTGGGTACCCTAGCGTGCTAGGAGAGGGGCGTAAGCGCAGACCAGTGGTTGTCAGCAAAGCCCAAAGCAGGCCCTGGCTGCCCAGAGCTGGCCCAGGCTCTCCAGCCACCAAGCCTGGGTATCGGCTCTTCCAGGGACACACCAGGATCTTCTCTGGGGGGTGTCGGTGGGGGAGGACATCTCCAGATCCCCAGAGCTCAGGAGCATGCCATCTTATCCCTGGGAGTGCCCCGGTCACATTAGAAAGGCCAGCAGCTCAGCCTCCCCCACACTGCCCCTGGGTTTCGGGGCCACTACCAGTGGTCCCCGTGCTCAGCTGCCAGGGCATGCAGTGACAGCCACCTGGTTCACAGCAACAACTGCGAGATGGACTCTGTGATCGTGTCCATCATCAACGGCTTCACGTCAGTCTACGCAGCCACCGTGGTCTACTCCATCATTGGCTTCCGAGCCACCGAACGCTATGACGAGTGCTTCGATCGGTAAGCCCACCATCACCCCCACGCTGGGGCCCCTTGCCAGCCCTCGAGGTCCAGTGAAGGGTGGCAGCCTCACTCCTGTTACAGGAATATCCTGACCCTCATGAACGCGTTCGACCTGCCCGAAGGCAACGTGACCCAGGACAACTTCATGCAGATGCAGGAGTATTACAACGCCACCTACCCCACGGAGTTCAGCCAGCTGACCTTCCAGACCTGCGACATGAACACCTTCCTCTCAGAAGTGAGTCCCCTGGGGATCCCTCCCACACCCAGGCCTGGCGGGCAGGCACCCTCTAGAGCCAGCCAGGCCTGAGCCAGCACCCCTCGTCAGAGGTGCCTCAGTCACCCGCCATACCAGTAATGTCACAGGAGGTGCTGTGCTGCTAGCCGCAAAGTCGGCAATTCAAACCCACCAACCGCTCCTTGGAAGAAAGATGAGACTGTGTGCTCCCATAAAGACTCACAGCCTCAGAATCCCTGCGTGAGGTCGCTATGAGTCAGAATCGACCCAATAACAGTGGGTTTATATAATGGGTGTAATAACGAGGCTTTATACCCCTGTAAAGAGTTACAGCCTTAGAAACCCACAAGGGCAGCTCTGCCCTGTCCTTAGGGTCCCTATGAGCCGGCATCTGGCCGTGTTTCTTCCAAGACAGACTAGTTTGTTCTCACAGTTCGGGTACTTTAACTCTTCTTCTCCAGCACCATACTTCAAATGCACCCATTCTTTATCTTAGTCAATGTCCAACTTTAATTCACATGCAGAGGAGACCATGGAACCCTACTCCTGAAAGTCCCATCCTTGCTCTTAAACACTTTATGGTGGCTTGGGCGGCAGATTTACCCAACGCACCCTGTTTGATTTCTTGACGGCTGCTTCCCATGGGCGTTGACTAGAAGACCCAGTGAAATGAACTCCTTCGACGACGCCAGTCTTTCTCCACTTAGCATGATGCTGTTGGCTATCGGTCCAGTCGTGAGGATTTTAGTTTTCTTTACGTCAAGTCGCCATGCGCACCGGAAGCCGCGGTCTCTGATCTTCATCAGCAGGTGCTTCAGACACCTGCATGAAGGTAGAATTCAGTGCCTCAGGATGCTCCCACCTTCAGTGTGCTGGCTGTGACTTTCAAGGGTCCATAGATGTGTTGTTTCAACAAGCATCCATCAGAGTCCCCTCAGGGCCCCTTCCTCCTCCCCCTTCCTCTCTGCGGTTCCAGTTTGCTTTTGACCCTCTTCCGTCATCCTCTGTGAGGAAACGCTGCCCTTTGGAGCTGAAGTGGTTGATTATTTGAGCACGGAAGTGAGGTCAGTTCCAGTCCTAAAGGGTGTCGAAGGACCATGGTCTGGAGCTTCCCCCCACCCCAGTCTCTAGCCCACCAGTAAGCCTGACCTCCTTTAGGATTCAGGGTTTCTTTCCACCCTTCCTCCAGGAGCCTCTAATGGGATCCCTTTCAGGGCAATTGGTAGTCCAGATCAAAGGGGCTGGTGTTTGCCTGCCTGCTCCACACGTTTGTCCATCGGACTAAATGCTCTCTGTCTGTGTACCAGACCATATTTTGTTGTGATCCGGAGGGGTTTTGACTGGCTCATTTGGGGAAGTCGGTTGCCAGGACTTTCTGACTAGCCTCTCTTAGTCTGAAAGCTCTGCTGAAACCGGTCCTCAGTGGCTGAGCTTGCTGGTGTCTGTAATACCTGGGGCATAACTTTCAGCACCATGGCAACACCAACCCACCAGTCACCACAGCAGTGACAGACAGGTGGTGGCCCTCAGGCTTATGGGATAGCATTTCCTGGTGTCTTGAAATCATCTCCCTCAGCCCAAGGCTGCGGCCAGCACCACGGCGTGGGCGTCGTTACTGGCTGGATCTCTGGGCAGAGAGCAAGGAGCACACTGGGGTCTAGAAGATGGCACCTGTAGTTGTTGCTGTTGTGAGGTGCCACCGAGTCAGCTCTGACCCACAAGGTCCTTATGCACAACAGAAGGAAGCACTGCCCGATCCTGCACTGTATTAGTCTAGGTACTTTGGAGAAACAAATCCACAGCAACTCATGTATAAGAGAGAGTTTTATGTAAAGAAATTGTGCATCATGAAAACATCCCAACCCAATGCTGCCCAAGCCCACAAGTCCAACATTAACCCATTAACCCAACACCAGTCCACAAAGTCCTCCACCTCACAAAACAGAGGCAATGATGCCGACTGCAGGAGGAAAGCTGAGTCAGTGAACGAACAAACATCTCAGCACTAGCAAGGATCTCCATACGGCTGCTCCAGCACCCAGGGCTGCATCGGGATAGGTCCATGTGGCTTCTCCTGGGGATGTCTTGTAGGATGTCAATCTTGCAAGCTGAAGCAGGAAGCTGCTAAGGCAGCTGCACCTGGTGCAACCATCACAAAACAAGAGACCCAAGAACTAGAAAGGCGAGGCTTCACCACCCATTTATCCCTCCGCCTTTCAATTAGCCCCACATGTGATTATCGGCCAGGCTGGCACAATTAACTAACTCATGCACCATCCTCACAATGGTTCCTGTGCTTGAGCCCATTGTTGCAGCCGCTGTGAGTCCATCACCTGGAGGGCCTTCCTCTTTGTCCCTGGCCCTTCACTGTACCGAGCGTGACGTCCTTCTCCAGGGACTGGTCTCCCCTCAACACCCCCACAGTCCGTGAGACAAACCCTTGCCATCCTCGCCGCTATGGAGCACTCTGGCCTGACTGCTTCCAATACAGACCAGCTTGTCCTTTTGACAGTGCACGGTACCTTCGAAAGTCGTCTCCAGAATCAGATCGCAATGTGTCGATTCCTCTCTGGTCTTATTCTGTATTCATTGTCTAATGTTCACGTGCGTCTGAATCCGTGGAAAACCCCACGGCTCGGTCAGGCACACCTTAGTCCTCAAAGTAACATCCTTGCTCTTCAATACTCTAAAGAGGTCGGTGCAGCAGATTGACCCAGTGCGCCTCTTCTTTGGATCTCTGGACTGCTGCTTCCATGAGCTTTGATTGGATCCGAGCAAGGCGAACTCCTTGCCACCCTCAACCTTTTCTCCATTTATCGTAATGTTCCCTACTGGTGCCGTTATGAGGAGTCTGGTCTAAATGCTCTCAGTGTGTGCCAAATACATTGAGTCGTAGTAACCCATACTGAAGGCTACAATCCTTGAATTTCAACAGCAAGCACTTCCAGTCCACCTCCCTTCCGGCAAACCAGGCTGTGTCCTCTGTGTACCGCAGGCTGTTCCCAAACCTTCTTGGGGCACATTTCTAGGTGCCCCGTGGGGCCAACAGTAAGCATTGATTGGGCTTCTAACCGACAGGCTATCAGTTTGAACCCGTCAGCCGCCCTATGGGGGAGAGCTGAGGCAGGTCTGCTCTTGTCGAGATGTACTACCCCTCCATTGGATCGGGTCACTCTGACTGGTGGGTGACGGGCCATGGGCGGGGCCCCTGCTGCCTGCCTGCCTGCTTGTCTCTCCGCAGGGCGTGGAGGGCACCGGGCTGGCCTTCATCGTCTTCACAGAAGCCATCACCAAGATGCCCGTGTCCCCGCTGTGGTCCGTGCTGTTCTTCATCATGCTCTTCTGCCTCGGCCTCTCGTCCATGTTTGGGAACATGGAGGGCGTGGTGGTGCCCCTGCAGGACCTCAAGATCATCCCCCCCAAGTGGCCGAAGGAGCTGCTCACAGGTGCGTGTGCCCCGCCCCCCCAGCAAGGGCTGGGCCCAGAGCCGTCAGCCGACCGGAGGTGGGCGGACAACAAGGACAGGGTCAGCCTGGCCACAGGGAGAGGGCTTGAAAGAGCTTCTTCCAGGGCAGGGGCAGGGAGGGGAGTCCATAGAGGAGTTCAGAGAGCCCCCCCTCCCCAGACATGAAGACGTGGGGACCTGGGTTTCCAGAGTACGGCCTGACCTCAGAATGGGGGTGGACCTCACCATCCTTTGAGTCCTTGGGAGGTAGAGGGTGGGGGTCGTTCTGCAGCATTTCAATAGGGGGCTGGCAGGTGGGGGCTGGAGCCACAGGCATCCGCTCAGTGGATCAGCTTGCGCCTGAGACCACAGTCAGGACCCCCCTTTGTTGTGATCCGGA
>NW_022111373.1:142712546-142723614 GCF_000313985.2 Echinops telfairi
GGCTGGGGGGGTGGGGGGACATGGAAAAGGAGGTGCATGCATGTTGGCTGGGGAGGAGGGGAACCTGACCAGACAAGTAAGATGTGATATGCAGGGCCTGCTGTGGACAGGGCTTGCTCTCGGAGAGACAGGGAGGTGGGGTCTCAGGGACCTTCTAACCCATCTGCCCCAAGATGGCCCTCTCTGGAGGGCACTGGCCATTTGGGTTGTTAGTGCTAGAGCTGGCACACCTGCAGGGAGTCCCGGAATGGGACTCCTGAGGCCAGGCCCGCCTCAGTGTCCTGCACGGGCTAGGGCCTCACCCTGCAGACAATGCCAGCCACACTGCCACCAGCTTCCACCCCAAACACGGTGCTGCCAGCACTCCCTTTGTTCTTGTGATTACTGCTTCATGAGATGGAATCAGTCCAAAGTCTGATGTCTGAATGCAGAGCCCATGCTGACTTGGGACCCGGCTGTAGAAAGTTGTGCAGCTACTCGAATCGCCAAGGCTGGTGGCCCAGCGACACTCCCAACCAGGCCACAGCCTCCCACCCGACCCCTGGGCTTCACTGGGTACCCCTACCCTCAGGTAACCTCTCCGTCTGCCTGCAGGCCTGATTTGCCTGGGGACCTACCTCATCGCCTTCATCTTCACACTGAACTCGGGCCAGTACTGGCTCTCGTTGCTGGACAGCTATGCCGGCTCCATCCCTCTGCTGGTCATAGCCTTCTGCGAGATGTTCGCGGTCGTGTATGTGTATGGCGTGGACAGGTAGGGGGACAGGTCGTCTGCGTGTGCGGCATGGACAGGTAGGCAGGGAAGGCCCTCAAGGTCTGCAGCAAAGCACTGGGCAGGAAACCACACGTCAGTGATCGGTCGGTCGGTCCACCTGTGTGTACGTGGACTTCCATGGGAACAGCGGGGACTGGGCAGCAGGCGTCAGGCGGGGATCTGAGACTGGTCCAGGGGCCCCTGATGGGTTTCCAGAAGCTACCCACACTGTCCTCTATTGCCCTTCTGGGTCCCCTCTAGACCTACCTGTCCCCAGACCCAAGTCCACACCTCCATTCTCTCACTCAAGCCTGGTCTCCTCTGTCCCTGTCGAGACAGGGGAGGGCGCGTGGATGGAGCAGTGGCCTGGCTTTGTCCACCTGGTGGACTTCCTCCCTTGGCCCTCCTCCAGGTTTAACAAGGACATCGAGTTCATGATCGGCCACAAGCCCAATATCTTCTGGCAAGTCATGTGGAGAGTGATCAGCCCACTGCTTATGCTGGTCATCTTCCTCTTCTTCTTCGTGGTCAAGGTCAACGAGGAGCTGATATACAGCGTCTGGGACCCCAACTACGTGAGTGCGGTGGCTCCACTGGGCTCAGGAAGGGGAGAGGCAGAGGGTCAGCTGCCTGGGAAGGGACTTCGGGGAGTGGGAATTGGAGAGAGGGGGACTGGGGAAATGGAGGAAGTGGGAGGAGCGGGGAGGAGGGTGGGGAGATGGAGGAGTGGGGAGGAGGGAGCTGGAGAGATGGCGAGATGGCGTAGGGAAAGAGAGAAGACCTTTGGAGAACATGGGAGGGAGGAGGGAAGAGGGAGGAGGGCTCAGGGGGGAGGGATAGGGTGCAGCGATGGGGTAGATGGGAGAGGTGGGAGGCAGGAGGTGGGCTGATGGCGCACACAGGGCAGAGGAGGGTGAGGGGATGGCAGAGGGTGTGTGGCAGCCTGGGGTTACGGCAGCATTTTGTCCCTCTCCTCCCGGCCCCCTGAGGAGACAACCCCCCAACCCCCCCCCAAACCCACACACACACCCTTGTCCTCACGCACTGCTCACCCCAGTATGACTTCCTCCGCAGTCGGAATTCCCGAAGTCGGAGAAAACCACCTATCCCAACTGGGTGTACGCCGTGGTGGTCATCGTGGCTGGGGTGCCCTGCCTCACCATCCCCGGCTTCGCCGTCTACAAACTGATCCGCAGCCGCTGCGGGCGGCACGAAGACCAGCGGGGGCTGGTCAGTGGCCCGTCCCTGCCCTCAGTGAATGGAGACCTCAAGAACTGAGCGGGCGTCCAGCCCCAGGCACTGTGAGGAAGGGGCTGCCAGCAGGACACAGAGTGGCTGCCGGAAGTGCACACACATCTCTGCGTGCACGTGCAATCTGTGTGTGTGGGTGCTGAATGTGCGTGGTGTACACAAGTGTGCGTGCTGTATGTATGTGCGTGTACATGTGTGGGGTGTTTGGGTACATATGTGTGCGCATGCATCTGTATCATGTGACATGCGCACACACATATGTGAGCACATGTGTTTGAGTGTTGTGTGCACCTACATCTGCATAGGTACAGGTGCATGTAAACGTATGTTGGGAGTATTGTGTGGTGTGTGTATGCATGTGTGTGTTCGTGTGTGTACACATAAGATGCATGCTGTATGTGTGTATAACGGTGTGTTTAGATGCCTGTGCTTGAGTGTGCATTATGTGATTCATACACATACACGTGCACATGTCTATTTGAGCGTTATGTGCGTGTGCACATGCATGTGTATGTGTAGATGTGTGTGCAAATATATTTGGTATGTGGCATGGTGTGTGCATATGTGTGCATGTGTATACACATCATGTGATGTGTGTGTAAAGGCGTGTTGTGTGCACATAAAACATGGAGTGTGTTTGCATATGCGTGCATGTTCTCCTGTGTGCTGCCCTCTTCTCGGACCGGTGGGGATGCACACTGCCTCCCCTGGGAGCACACCTGTCTGGCTGTCCCCCTGAGGTGCTCCATGGGAAAGCCAGCAGTTGGAGCAAGCATCGGAAGGTGGTGTCTGAGGTGTTTCTTGCCCAAAGACACCTTCACACCTCCCTTCCCGCACCCCATCCCCGGCCAGCCGCCTCTAGAGCCACAGGAGTTGGTGAGAGTCCAGAAAGCTGGCCTCGCGTGTCCTGCATCCTGCCTGTCAGCTAGGCCACAGCGGCCCCACGACCTCGACCCTGCCTTGGCTTACCGAACACTCACACAGGCCACCACTGTCCTGCCACCACCCACGGGGGGCGGGGGGCGGGGGCTTCTGGTCAGCAGGACACGCACTATGTGAATGTTTAGCCTGCAGTTGGGGAAGCGGGTTATATGGTAACCAGGCCCTGGCCCCTGTGGCATGGGCTCCCAGGCTGCCCTGGCACCATCACTATCCCTCTCACGGATGGATTGTCTTCTGAGATTTGAAGTCCAGCTGCTGCCAAAGTTACTTAGCATGCGGGTGTTTGCTCCCATGAATGGGCCCATCCCTACTTGCCATGGAAAAATCTGGAAGCTGAAATGGGCTGAGACTCCCTGGAATCCCCGTGGGCCAAAAGTGGCTGTCCAAACCCCGTGGTGGTTGGTGCCACTGTGTAATGTCCCGGCACTGGGTGACACCTGCTCCTGCTGCCCAGCCTTCCCGACCCCTGGCAGGGTCTCCAAGCCCAGCTTCTAGATGCTTCCATCAGGTGCCATGGTCCATCCATCCTGCCAAGATGGAAGTGGCTGCTGACTAAGCCCCCGACCCTGTGACGGTGGCCCAGATGTGTTTACAGGGAGAGCGATAGGGGTGGGGGTGGGTCTGTGGTCTCTGGTTCCCGCAATCCCATCTGCAGGTGGGCTCGGCTGGGCCCCAGTCTTGGCTTCTCTGGAAGTTCTTTGCCCATTGGACAGCCAGACAGTGTGCTGGTCATGTGCCATCGACTCAGAGGCAGGCCTGAGCCGCTGCCCGGCTGTGCCCCCGAGGGGAGAGCCTTCATGGCTGCTGCGCAGGCCAGGGGCTGGGGGGCACTAAGAAAATAAATTGCTTTAGCTGACATACCTGCCTGATGCTCCGTCTGTGTGAACGCAGAGAGGGGGCAGGACAGATGGCCAGGGTACCCAGGCAGAGCCAAGCCCAGGACTCCCAGGGAACCACATGGAGGGAACTGGCCCAGAGCCCTGCCATCCAGTCTAGCTTCGGGGTGGGGGAGTAGGGGTGGGGGTGTCCTGTTGGATCCTGGTTGTGGTTCCTTGTGGCCCTGCACTGGATGGGACATGGTGTTCTGGGGCCCTGATACCCTGGCCCTGTGTGGTCTGCCCTGTGGTCTGGGTGGCAGCTGGTGGGCAGGCCATTGTTGGCTGAGACCAGCTCAGGCGCGGAGGTCAGGGAGGAAGGAGCGGCAGGGCCCCCAGGGAAGTGTGCAGGCCCTGCAGCTCACTCCATAGGGCATTCGCGCCGTCATCTTCCTGAGAAATCTTTCCCTTACGTTTTCTTCCCATGAAAAGAGAATCCTCCTTCCGTGTGCACCTATGGGTCACACACCTTGGGAATGGTAAGAGGCAGCTTCCCAGGGAATATCGGATCCCCCAGATGCAGGGGGGAGTTTCTAGGAGGGATGAGCTCCTTGCTCCCAGAAAGAGTGAACCCAGAATTTGAGCCAACTCCTGCTGGTTCACTGGGTCCCTGTGCTATCTCACCAGGGCAGGGAGGGTGCTGGCTGTGCCCAGCACACAGATAGGGAGTCCTCAAAGACCCCAGACAGAGGAGGGCTAACGGAGGGTACAGGTGGAGCCCCTGAGCACACCCCCTCAGATAGCAGTGAGAGTCTCTTGGGGGTGGGAGGGGAAGCAGCTGGGGAGTGGGTGCCAAGGGGGAGGGGGGAGAGCAGCATGGGCCACAGTGAAGACCCTTGTGGTAGTTACATAATCTGGTGTTAATTTGAAGATTCAGAGTGAAGGGGTGGAGACTAGCCTGTCAATCAGGTAGCAGCTTGATGACCTCCTTTGGAGGTGCTAAGGAGATATAAATAGCCCTCTGGAGGCGGGACACATGCTCACTCCCTGCGAGACATCCCTGTGGGGAAGACATGTGGAGAGAGGCAGGTGGAGCCAGACCTCTGGAGATAGAGAAGCCACGTGCAGACCCCTGCCAGCGCGGAGATCCTTACAATGCCACTGGATCCACAAGACTTCCCACCCACTGGACTGTGATCTTTCTGTACTCGACATCATTGCATGTGTTTCATGAGTCTGAAGAGGACTTTATAGATTGGTATTGAACATATGGGCTAATAATATCAGACTTGTGGACTTGATCTGGACTGGGCTGGGATGTTTTCTTAATGTACAGTTGCTCTTGTATATAAAGCTCTTTCTTATACACATATGAGTGTCTATGAATTTGTTTCTTTAGCCTATCTGGATTAACACACCCTCATCTTAAGAATCACCTTCAGCAACTCTGTGACAGCAGGCCCCACCCACATAGCAGGCTGCAGACCCTAGACCAGATGACACACACACACACACACACACACACACAGTGAATGCACGGGACCTCTTTTAAGAGGGGCACAGAGCACGGTGCAGCGTAGCGCTGATGGAACACGTGTCCCTCTAGTTCTTTAATGCTTCCTTCCTCCAAGTATAACCATAGTTCTACCTTACAAACATGCACACCGGTACAGATAAGAGCCCTGGACACACAGAATCCAGGACAGATACACACCTCAAGAACACTAGTGGGAGTAGTGATATCATGGGGGAGGGGGGACAAGAAGGGGGAGAAACAGGGAACTGTCTACAATGATCGATGTAGAACCTTTCTCCCCAGGGGGACGAACAACAGAAACGTGGGCAAAGGGAGACAGTGGGTGATGTAAGATATGAAAATAATAATCACATAATTTACCAGGGGTCCACAAGGGCGGGAGGGTGAGAGAGGGAGGGGAAAAAAGAGGAGCTGATACTAAGGGCTCAGGCAGAAAGAAAATGTTTTGAAAATGATGATGGCAACATCTGTACAAATGAGTTTGATACAATGGATGTATGCATTGTTATAAGAGCTGTTAGAGCCCCCAATAAAATGATTTCGTAACAATAATAAGAGGGGCACCGAGAACCAGCTGGAGATTTCCGAATCCAGACCTCATGAGGACTGGCGGTGATGGTTGCTGCATGCCACTGAGCCGGTTCCGACTGTGCACACAGAAGGAAACACTGCCCAGTCTGGCACCCTCCTCACCTCCGCTGTTTGTCTGAGCCCATCGTTGCAATCATGGTGGGTCAATCCGTCTTCCTGCGGGTCTTCCTCTGTTTCACCGCCTTTCTGGTTTACAAAGTACCATGTCCTTTTCCTGACCGCCTGTCCAAAGTACATGAGACAAAATCTCCCCATCCTCGATTCTGAGAATCATGCTGGCTGTACTTCTTCCAAGACAGGTAGGTTGGTTCTTTTGGCAGTCCTTGGTACTTTCAATACTCTGTCAGCACCATCATTCAAATCCATCCCTTCTTCTTTGGTCTTCCTTATTCAATGACCCACTCTCACATGCCCAGGGCGTGACTGAAAACACCACGGCCAGGTAAGGAGCTCCTTCATCCTCAAAGTGACGTGCCTGTTCTTCAACACTTTAAAGAGGTCCAGCGCAGCAGACGCACCCAATGCAAGCCTTCATTGGATCTCCCGACTGCTGCTTCCATGAACGTGGATTGTGGATCGAAGCAAGATGAGATCCTTGACCGTTTGGATCCATAGTCCAATTATTATTGGTCCAACCCTGTGAGGACTTTGGTTTACTATCCATGCTGCTCGTTTGCATCCTACTGTGGTAAGACTGCTGCAGGTTCAAATAAATGACAGCCACTATCGTGTCTTGATAACTTACAGGAATCTTTATTCAGTTATAACCGGACTGTTATAATCTAAAAGCAATTCTTTGATTGAAGTCCCGAATGGACATTTCAGTCCATCTTTAAAGGCCAAAAACTCATTTATCATTTGTCTAGGACTTAAGCAAGCATGAACAGAAGCCGAAACCAAAATTAATTTTACCATTCTTCAGCGTTAGTGAGCATTACAGAATACAACGTTGATTATAACACCCTAGTTAATAAAATAGAAATAGTAATATCCTAGTTACAACATCAAAAGGAGCAATATTATTAATTACAATGCTCTGATCCCAAGAAGATAAGAGTGCATTCTAAAGTAAATCACTAGTGGGACTTACCGAGATGGGAGGGGGAAGGAGGCAGGTCATTCAGGAGTCAGCAAGGTGGTGTTACAGTGTCTAACGGTAGTCTGTCTCAAGACTGTTTCTCCTTCCTCTAGTAGGTTCTAACATAGCAAGGAAACCCCTTCATCCACATGGGTTACAGCCACAGTTATAAACCCAAACCAATCCCATGCCAGACACTATTCTCTCGGATAGCCGGGCACCATCTGATTTCTTCACCATACTTGCTATAGCACCCACATCTTCAATGATCTCTTCATGAGTGTCATTATTGAGTCAGGGTCATGTCCAAGAACTAATTGTTCTTAGATTAGGGTTATGATGAAATGTGTGCTCAAAATCCATTCCTAGAGCTACGGTGGTTCACTTTAGAGACATAATTATCATTTTATTGGAGGACACTGTAAATCATCCCCATGGGGATAAAGTAATTGTTGTTGTTTTTAATCATTTTATTAGGGGCTCATACAACGCTTATCACAATCCATACACACATCAATGGTGTAAAGCGCATTTGTACATTCATTGCCCTCATCATTCTCAAAACATTTTCTCTCCACTTAAACCCCCCACCATTAGGTCCTCATTCTTCCCCTCCCTCCCCGCTCCCTACTCCCTCATGAGCCCTTGATAATTTATAAATTGTTATTTTGTTATATCTTGCCCTGTCCGACGTCTCCCTTCACGCACTTTTCTGTTGTCCGTGCCCCAGGGAGGAGGTCACATATAGTTCCTTGTAATTGGTTCCCTCTTCCCTACCCACTCACCCTCTACCCTCCCTCTTTCACCACTCACACCACTGGTCCTATAGGGCTCATCCGCCCTGGATTCCCTGGATTTCCAGTTCCTATCTGTACCAGTGTACATCCTCTGGTCTAGCCAGACTTGCAAGGTCGAATTCGAGTCATGGTAGTGGGAGCGGGGAGGAAACATTTAGGAACTAGAGGAAAGTTGTATTTTTCATCATTTTTACATCACACTCTGACTGGCTCGTCTCCTCCCCAAGACCCCTCTGCAAGGGGATCTCCAGTGGCCTACTAATGGGCTTTGGGTCTCCACTCCGCACTGCCCCCATCATTCACTATGGTAAGATTTTTTTGTTCTGATGATGCCTTATACCTGATCCCTTCGACACCTCATGGTTGCATAGGCTGGTGTGCTTCTTCCATGTGGGCTTTGTTGCTTCTGAGCTTGATGGCCACTTGATTACTTTCAAGCCTTGGGATAAAGTAATTCTATTAGTGAATTTATTCAGTGGTATAGAATTTAAAACACTGTTGAGAAAAGGAAATTATACATGTGTGGGACAGTTTTTTTACCCACAATACATGAATATTGTGGATATTGAAAGCATAAGTGATTGGGTGCTATTTACACTGTTTACAGAAATGAGGAGGGTTGGTGTGTCAGACCAGGTTGACTAGAAAAACATATCCAGGGAAACTCATGTGTGTATAATGAAGAGCTTTATATGGAAGAACAATTGTATATTGAGAAAACATCCCAGCCCAATCCAGATCAAGTCCATAAGTCCGATATTAGCCCATATATCCAAGACCAGTCTTCAGACTCATGCAGCCATGCAATAATGCCAAATACAGGAAGGCCACAGGACAGTGGGTAGAAGGTCTTGTGGATCCAGTGGAGATGGAAACATTTCAGCATTGCTATGGGTCTCCACGTGGCTCTTCCAGCTCTAGGACCCTGGCAACCATCATCATAGCTCCATGTGTCTTGTCAGCAGAAAGACAAAGCAGGGAAAAACAACAACAAAAAAGACAAATCAGGGAGTGTCTGTGTGTTTCTGGTCTCCAGTGAGGTATTTATCTCCATGGCACCTCCAAATGAGGCCATCAAGCTGTGACCTGATTGACAGGCTAGACTCCACCCCTTTACAAGTGACATCAGATTGTGTAACTACCACAGCAGGAAATACAGCAAAACTCTCAATAACATTCATTTACAAGGGCAGAACTAGCACATGTCACTAAAAAAAGCACACACACACATACACACACACACAAAGAAAGCATGAAAATAGTAAATATATGATAATCCCAGACTGTATAGGAAATCGGGATATGTAAATCTATAGAGACAGTTATCGGGTAAATAATTTCCTAGGGGCACGGCAGGGGAGGATGGGGCCAATGAAACACAAGTAAACATCTTTCTGGTATTCTGTATTTTCAGCCAAGATCTATCTGATATCATTAATAATATCCCTTGTTCCAAGTCCTCTTTTGAATCCAACTTGAACCTCTAGCAGGTCCCTGTCCATGCACCACTGTGATCATTAATGGGTGATCTTCAGCAAAATTTTACTTGCATGTGATATAAATGATATTGTTCTATAATTTACCCATTCTGTTGTGTGTTAGTTTGGGTAGACTAGAGAAACAAATTCATAGACACTCATGTGTGTTTACGACAGACCTTTATATACAAGAGCAATTGAATATTGAGAAAACATCCCAGCCCAGTCCAGATCAAATCCATAAGGCCATATGTCCAATACCAATCTGTAAATTCCTCTTCAGACTAACGCAACCCATGCATGACAGTGAATGCAGGAAGATCACAGGCCAGTAGGTGGAAAGTCTTGGGGATCAGTGGCAGTGGAAGCATCTCATCTCGATGCTGGCAGGGGGTCTCCATGTGGTTCCTTCAGTCCAGGGCTCTAGTGTAGCTCCATATGTCTTCTCAAAAGGAATGTCTCACAAGGAGTCAGTGTGTGTCCTACCTCCAATGAACTAGTTATCTCCTTAGTGCCTCCAAATGAGGTCATCCAGCTGCGACCTGATTGACAGGCTAAACTCCATCCCTTCACTCTTAAGTCTCAGATTGACAACAGATTATGGAACCACCACATGTTGGGTCACCTTTCTTCGGCATTAGCTTGTTGAAATGCTTCCATTGGTGGCCATTAGTTCCTGCAACCTTGTTTTTAGCTAATGCTTTCAGTGAAGCTTGGATTTCTTCCTTCCGCACCATTGGCATTTGACCAAATACCACCTTTCGAAGTGGTGGAATGTCAGTTAGTTCTTTTTGGTACAGTGACTTCGTGTTTCCTTTCCATCTTTTTTGATGCTTCTTGTACCATTCAATATTTTCCCAGAGAACCTTTCAGTGTTGCAACTTGAGGCTTCAATTTTTTTTCCTTGAGTTCTTTGGGTTTCAGATATGCTGAGCGTATTCTTCCATTTTGTTTTTCTCACTCCATGTCTTTGCACAGTTCATTACAATATTTGACTGTATCTTCTTGAGCGGCCCTTGGCAATTTTCTATTCAAGTCCTGGACCTGATCATTTCATCCACTGACCTGGTCATTTCATCCACTGAGCTGGTCATTTCATCCACTGGCTTTAGCGACTCTGTGATTAAGAGCAAGTTTCAAAGTCTTTCCTAACATCCACTTTGACTTTTTCTTTCTTTCTGTTTTTTTAATGACCGTTTGCAGTCCTCACATACGATGTCCTTCGTGTCCTCCCACAGCTCACCAGGTCTTCTGTCATTAAGGTTCAAAGCCTCAAATCTGTTCTTAAGACTTTCTCAAAATTCAGCTGCAATAGACTCAAGGTCCTGTTTTGGCTCCTGTGAACTTATCTTAATTTTCTTCAGCTTTATCCGGAACTTACATTTGTGCAATTGATGGTCTGTTCCCCAGTCAGCCCTTGGTCTGGTTTTAACTGCTGCTATTGAGCTTCTCTGCTGTCTCTTTCCAAAGATGTAGTCAATTTTACCTCCATGTATTCCATCTGGAGAAGTCCACATGTACAGCTGTCACTTGTGTTGGTGAAGACGTCGTTGGTCTTACACAATTCTCTCATGGGATCTCCAGCTTTGTATCTATCACCAAGACTCTATTTCCTACAGACCACTGTTCCTTACTCTTTGTTTCCAAATTGACTGGATGGTAACTGGTTTGGTGTTTCCACAAGGACGGAGAGGGAAAGGCACCCAAGTGAGTGTGGTTACAAAATGGTAACAGGAGGGGTCCTGCTTAGTTGGAATGTTTTGTATCTTGACGGTGACAGAGTCAGGGTGTGTGTTCTCTAGAGAAACAACACCAGTGATGCTTA
>NW_022111373.1:142723714-142746125 GCF_000313985.2 Echinops telfairi
AGAGAGAGAGAGAGAGAGAGAGAGAGAGAGAGAGAGATTTGTATCAATAAAATGGCTCACACAGTTGTAGATGCAGGCAAGTCTGCTTCCAGGCAAGTTCCATGCCCTTGCATCAGATGTCAAACTGGAAGATTCTGGTGCAAGTAGCTTTAGAGGATGAATCCAAGATAGGCAGGGAGACCATAGGCCAGTGGTTGCAGAGGCGAATGAATTCCAGGTCAGCACGTCAGGCTTATGACTGGAAAGGTAAACAAATCCAAAGTCAACAGGTTAGAGGGCAGGTAGCTGTTGGCTCCCAGAAGTGGCTGGCCAAATCCAAAGAACCAGAGGTTGATAAGCCAGATGCAGGAGCCAGAACTAACAAAATTCAAGAGAGCTCTTCCACAGCATCCACTTATATAGGAAGGAGCCACACCCCTAGGGAAACTTTCTTTCTATTACATCAGGGCTGTGACCTGAGTGAGGGGCTTGCCATCCTCCCTAATCTTACAAAGGCTTGGCTGTTCATGCTAGATCTCATATGGGAGTTGATGACATTGTGTTAGGTCACCATTGGCGCATTACCTGGCCATAACTGCCAAACTACAGCAAATCCTGAACCGGTCAAGTTGACACAAAACTCAGCCATCACAGTTCCCTTGAGAAATTGTCCCATTGTTTTGTAGGTTGTCACCATTGCTACAAATGGGATATAGACAACCCACCTCTGTGTGTCATTTCTTTCCACTACATGTGAATCTCCAAGTATCTCAGTATAAAATGGTTCAGCACGAAACTCATTCTCTCTTTAAAATCACTAAATGCTCCCGGTCTGGGGGAGGGGGCTCCTGAATGTACCCCGTGTTACTGAAGATGGTTCTCACATCACCGGTGGCATCCCGTTGGCGGAGGTGGCTTGCTGGGACAGAGGGACTAGAGGACACCGGGGTCAATGAATGCTGGCCCAAGTGAGAACAAGAACTCAGCCCCCAGTTACCAATTAACCGGGCTCCACTGGTTTGCCTTTAAATCCATGAAAAACTACAACTGCAGGGGAGAGTGGCGTGGCTCTACAGGAGTGTGTGCTCCTCTGTGTGCGATCGCCAGCGCAGGAGGCATGGCTCTCACCGAGGAACCCCAGTCCCTTGTGGAGGACAGTGGGGACGAGCGGCCCAAGTGGGACAACAAGTTCCAGTACCTTCTGAGCTGCATCGGGTTCGCTGTGGGGCTGGGGAACATCTGGCGCTTCCCATACCTGTGCCAGACCTATGGCGGAGGTAAGCCGTTCACCTGGGCTTCTCAAGGTGGGACCCATGTCCTCCTTGGAGGAGGGCACCTGACTGGGGCGGGGTGGGGCTCACCTTTCTTGGCTTCCCCCCCAGGAGCTATCCATAAGATAGTTGTGTCACTCCAACTATTCAGAGGGAGCCTTCCTGGTAGGTGCCAGGGATCAGCCTTAGCGACCACTCACGTTCTTTGTCCTCCAATCCTTCAGGGAGAAGTTTAAAAAAAACAAAACTCACTGCCATCGGTAGATGGCGAGTCAGACTGACCCTAAAAGACAGTGGTTCTCCACCTTCCTAATGCCGCGACCCTTTAATGCAGTTCTTCATGTTGTGGTGACCCCCAACTATAAAATTATGTCGTTGCTACTTCATAACTGTAATTTTACTACTGTTATGAGTCATAATGTAAATCATAATGTGGTTTCCGGTGGTCTTAAGCAACCCCTGTGAAAGGGTCATTCAACCTCAAAGGGAAGGTGACCAGATTTAAAGCGGGACACCATTGACGGGGGGCGTTGGGGGGGGGTGTTCTTGGTTAAAATTTTGGTCTATATGGACCAAATAGACCGTTCTCTAGCTTGTTGTGCATTATTTCCAAAAATCAGGACTCTTTTAAAACGCCAAAAATCGGGACTGTCCCGTCAAAAGTGGGACGTCTGGTCACATTACCCAAAGGAGTCTTGACCCACAGGTTAAGAATCGCTGCTTTAAGACAAAGTAGAATAGCCCCTGTGGGTTCGCGAGACTATAACGTTTCCAAGGGTAAAAAGCCCCGTCTTCTCCCACGGATCAGCAGTGGGTTTGGACTGCTGGCTTACAGTTTGCATAGTTATCCACTATGCCATCAGATTGCTATCTGAAAGCATCGGCCAGTCTATAAATTCAATGCTTCTAAAAAACAAGACCTGGTGGCAATTGCAAACACTGTCACCTGCGCACTCCAGGTAGGTGGACGAGGGGGCTTCAAGAGCTTTTTGAAAACAGTCCCATGATCTGGTCATCACATTTGTCCACAGCTCTTTGCAGAGCCCTGGTGGTCTCGGCAAAGGTGTCCTGCATAGGTAGAATGGCTTGACCACTACTAGGCAGAAGTCTGATGATGGGGAGACTTGGAGATCGGCTTCCAAAAGGCTATGTGGACCAGCGTTCTCTGCACACACCTGGCGTCACCCTGCATCTGTGATGCTGGGTCTAAGGAGACAGAAATCTTACAAGCTGCCCACTCCCCTTGGTTCGTGGCATGAAGACGTTTGGGGAGGTGCCAGGCACCAGGGGGAAAAGGGTCCCCCAACATGGAACAGGCTTCAAGCAACCTTGCAAACACTGGCCAGGTTGTGGAAACGCCCATGTCTCATCAATCATAACCAAGTCAAAAGACCAGTTTCCCTCATGTCAAATTGTGACCCACGGTCACCCCACGTGTCTCAGAGCTGAACTGAGGCCCAGAAGGCTGTCGCTGGCTGCTGCTTCTGCAGAACATGGCCAGGGCTTTCTTCTGAGGCACCGGGTGGGCTCCACCTGCCAACCTCTCAGTGAGCAGCCAAGGGTGCTAACTTTCCGCACCACCCAGGGACTCAATGGGCAAGTTAGCAATTGTGAAGGGCCTGCTGCGTGTCTGGAATGTCCTGGGAACTCGGCCCCTTTGATCCTCACCAGGCTCGGAGTGGGACCAGCCCTCCCAGCTTCCACGGGGGAGGCTAAGTAAGCATTGGGGCTGTGTCGCAGTGGTGTGGCGTGTCTGTCCATCATCCCCGCTCCAGTGGACACCAAGGACAGGGAGGGGCAGTCTGCCTGCTCAACAGCTGGGTTCACAGGTGTGGGGGGAGGCGTTTTGTTCCACTTTTGAAACAGCTTCTTTAGGATCAACTTCCAACCATGAAAATCACTCCTTGAGTCTCAGGGAAATGTCTGCATTTTATTAGCTCCTGCTTTTCCTAAAGACTGTTCTACCCCACACCCTTGCTCCCTGTGTGACAAAGGTGAATTTTGTCTCATCCTGACCAGCATCGGTTATTTTGAAAACAATCTAAAATCTGATGTGCAGGTAACAGCAAATACTTCAATTTCCATGGGTCCATTATGACTGGAAGGGACTATTACTGCAAGGTGGAAGCGACCAGACAGCAGTGGATTCTGTTTCTAGGTTTCGCTTCCATTACGAAGAGCCCTGGTGGTGTTGACGTTAGTTACTCGGTGAGCTGCTAACCACAAGGTCAGCAGTTCAGGGTCACTCACTGCTCCAGGGGAGAGAGATGGGGCTTTCTACTCCTGTAAAGAATCCCAGTCTCGGAAACCCACAGGGGAGTCCGGCCCTGTCCACGAGGGTCAAGGGCAGTGTTTTCGTGGCTGCCCTGTATGGAGCAAATCCAGCAGCCTGCCCTCACCTCTCTGGGTCTCTGCGTCACAATGTGGTCATTGTCACCATATTTAGAAGTTCGTTTTACTCTAATGGCATTGCACACTTTATGAACGACAGGCAAGAGCCCCCAGAGCGTCCTTCCTCTTGTCAGGTAAGACTAGCAAGACAGAGAGTGACTTAGCCGAGGAACAGAGCTTTAGTCAGGGAGCCTGGGTCCCCCACACGGGGGAGGTGCCAGGGCCTTCTGTCCTGAGGCCCCGCTGGCAGGGGTGGCCACTGGCCCTGACCCTGTCCTCCTCGCAGGTGCCTTCCTCATCCCTTACCTCATCGCCCTGGTGTTTGAGGGGATCCCGCTCTTCCACATCGAGCTGGCCATTGGCCAGCGCCTGCGCAGGGGCAGCATCGGGGTGTGGACAGCCATCTCTCCCTACCTCGGAGGAGTAGGTAAGCCCCATGCCTATGGGCCCCTGCTGGGGACAGGGTGGGATGGAGCCGAGACCCCATCGGCCAAGCTCAGACAGCTGACAGAAACCAGGGCATGGGGCGGGGGTTTGCAGGGTCACGGGGCGAGAGGCAAGCCCGAGATCCTACAGGTAATCGAGAGGTGCCACGCACACCCTTCTGTGCTCACACCCTTGAGACCTGGGCATTGAGTCATCCGACTCAGTACCCCCGATGCCAAAGCCTGGAACAAAGACACGGGTGTTTGTTTGTTTGTTTGTTTGTTTGTTTGTTTGTTTGTTTGTTTTGGGGGGGTTGGGGGGCAGCTCAGAACACAGGATCAAGGGATCAGGTGCCTCGGGCAGGAATAGGAGGCTTCAACAGGAGGAGTGCCCCGTAACTCAGACATAGGGGGTCAGCTTCCGGAGCAACAAACAGCACAGCTCTGGCTCCTGAGTGTGGATGGGGCACTGAGACCCCCACATCCAGTGCCCAGGGACATCGCTGGAAACCTGGGCACAGATCCGGCAGTGTCTTGGTGTCACCATCCGGGGGAGTGACCTGCCACATGGGGACAGTTGCCAAGAGGACAATCCTGCAGCTCTACCCCAGACAGCCCTCCTGACCCCCCTGCAAAGCCAGTGGCCGGATAAACAGAGGGGCCAGCAGGCCAGGAGCTGTGGCAGCATGGGTGCCTGCTGGGGTGTGTTTTGACGCAGAGATAGGGTCCCGGGCGAGTCATCCCCAGGGAGGTTGGGGGTGGTGTGTATGCAGGCAGTTCCCCAAGGCCCCCTGGAAGCAGTCATGCATGGTTACTGAAGGAAGCAAGGCCCTGGGGGACATTGGCTTCCCAGCCTTGCTTTGATCTGCTGGCTTTCAACAGAGAGTGGGAGTGGGCAGAGGACAGGGCCCTTGGGCCCAGGCTGACCCTGGCAGTGTCCGCAGGGCTGGGCTGCTTCACCGTGTCCTTCCTGGTCAGCCTGTACTACAACACCATCCTGATGTGGGTCCTCTGGTACTTCCTCAACTCCTTCCAGAACCCACTGCCCTGGAGCAGCTGCCCACCCGATCGCAACAGGACAGGTAAGGGCGCCATTCAGGGCGGCTGCGGGGCTATCCCTGCTGAGGCTAGCTGGCCCGCTCCAGGACACGGCTGCGGGAAGGCCTGGGAGGGACCCCACAGAGCTCCAGGATGTGCGGGGAATCAGGCCTGCACAGGTGATGCCAGCCGGTCCGGAAGGCCCGAGGGGCTGAACCCATTACAGATAGCCTACAGGGGGCCACTTTAGAGACATGTGTGTGCTCAGGAGGCTAGAAGGTGGAAGAGAACCATGGCATCTGTATGTGTGTCTGTGTCTGTCTGTGTGTGCATGTGTGTGTCTGTGTGTGCATGTGTGTGTCTATGTGTGCATCTGTGTGTCTTTATATATCTGTGCCTGTATGTGTCTCTGCATGTGTGTGTCTATGTGTCTGTGTGTGCATGTGTGTCTGTGTGTGTCTATGTGTGCATCTGTGTGTGTCTGTATGTATCTGTGCCTGTATGTGTCTGTGCATGTGTGTGTCTGTGTCTGTATGTGCATGTGTGTATCTGTGTGTCTATATGTATCTGTGCATGTGTGTCTGTGTGTACCTGTGTGTGTCTGTATGTGTTCATGTGTGCATTTGTGTGTCTGTGTCTCTGACAGTATCAGTGCATGTGTGTGTCTGCATGTGTGTTGGTGTGTGCATGCATGTGCATATCTGTGCCTGTGTGTGTGTCTGTGTGTATCTGTGTGTGCCTACGTGTATCTGTGTCTGTGTGTGTCTGTATCTATGTGTGTTGGTGTGTGTGTGCATGTGCATATCTGTATGTGTCTGTGTGTATCTGTGTGTGTCTATGTGTATCTGTGTATCTGTGTCTGTGCATGCGTCTGTGTGTCCGTGTCTGTGTGTGCCGCTCTTTATATAACTCGGTTAGCACTCACTGTACAGGGTACGGCCTCATTAGCGGGCACAGTGGAAGCTGATGGCATCACATCAGATGATAATCCGCTCTCAGGTGTTAGTGGTTGTTAGGCACCGATGCGTTGACACTGACTCCTAGGCACCTTATGTGCACTAGAACTTTCACACTGCCGGCCCTGGCCATCCTCCCGGTGGTTCTTCTGTGGGAGCCCACTGTTGCAGCCACAGTATCAATCCATCTCGTCGAGGGTCTTCCTCTTTTTCGAGGCCCCCTACTTTACTAAGTACGGCATCCTTCTCCAAAGACTGGTCTCTACTGACAACATGTACAAAGTACACGAGACCAAGTCCCCCTACCCTTGCTTCTAAGGAGCACGCTGGCTGTACGTCTTCCAAGACAGAGTTATTCATTCTTCTGGCTGTCCCAGGTAGATTCAAGATTCTTCTATAATGCTATGATTCCATGCACTCACTCTTCTGTGGTCTTCCTTATTCAATGTCTGTCGGGTACCAGCCTCCACAATCGAATGGGTTCAAGAGGGAGTGGTGTCATTGAGGGGTAAATTTAATGAGACAGCAGACAAGATAAAGCATGTGAGTGCTCACCTCCGGGACTGCCATGACTTCAGGACCCAGATCTGTGCAGAAAAAGAAAGAGAATATTTCCATCCAAGGCTTATATACACTCAGGGGGCTTGCAAGCCCCCCTAATTACAAGTAACCACAAAAGTAACAAAGTGGGCTGTACCCTAACCCTAAACATCCCTGAGTCCATAGGACGAGTAACCTAACACCAGTGCCCTGGGCAGGTAAGGGACAGTGGCTGTCCTGAGAGCCTAGAGAGCAACAGCACATGTCTGCTCCTGTCGTTACAGCTGCCAGCTACATAGCAATCAGCTTGTAAGAGGTAACTTTAAGGTAGCACTACTATGAGAGAATATATTAATATTAATATATTAATATTAATTATGAGCATGTGATTGAGACTCATGAGGTTGAAGGCCCTCCTCCACCCCAGAAACCCAGCCTGCCAGGCTTCTAAATATATGAGAATAAAGGGTTCCTCCGTATACACTCTCTTCCCGTTCTCTGCTTCCCACAAATGTCCACATTTCACATGCATATGAGGCTATTGAAAATATGATTGCTTCAGAACCCACAGATTGGGAAAAAATATTTAACAAAGTATATCAGATAATAGGCTCATTTCAAAAATATATAGAAAATTATGAGACCTTACTAAGAAAAATACAAGCAACCCAACAAAAAATGGGCATAAGACATGAATAGATAATTTACTAAAGATGACACCCAGGCCATCAATAAGCCTAGGAAGAAATAGTCACACTCATTAGCAATAAGAAAAATACCAATCAAAGGATCAATGTGATACCACCTCACACCAAAACCCTTAGTAAAAGTTTTCTTTGAAATAACAGAAAATAATAAATGCTGGAGGGGATGTGGAGAGATTGGAATGCTCCGACCTCGCTGGTGGAATTGTAGAATTGTACAACCCCTATGGAAATCAATTTGGCGCTTCCTTAAACAAATGCAAAGAAAAATACCTTTTGGTCCTGCAACCTCCCTGCTTGGTATATACCCTAAGGAAATCAGGAACCCAACGTGACACATGCAGACACATTTTTTTGTTTGTTTGTTTGTTTTTAATCATTTTATTGGGGGCTCGTACAATTCTTATCACAATCCATACATACACAATGGTGTCAAGCACATTTGTACATTTGTTGCCCTCATCAGTCTCAAAACATTTGCTTTCTGCTTGAGCCCTTGGTGTGACCTCCTCATTTTTCCCTCTCCCCCCCCCGTACCCCCTCCCTCATGAACCCTTGATAATTTATAAATTGTTATTATTTTGCCATATCTTACACTGTCTGATGTCTCCCTTCACCCACTTTTCTGTAGCCTGTCCTCCAGGGAGGAGGTTATGTGTAGATCCTTGTAATCGGTTCGCCCTTTCTACCCCACCTTCCCTCCACCCTCCCAGTATTGCCACTCTCGCCACTGGTCCTGAAGGGATCATTTGTCCTGGATTCCCTGTGTCTCCATTTCCTATCTGTACCAGTGTACAACTTCTGGTCTAGCCAGGTTTGTAATGTAGAATTGGGATCATGATAGTAGCGGGGTAAGAAGCATTTAGGAACTAGAAGAAAGTTGTACGTTTCATCGTTGCTCCACTGCACCTTGACTGGCTCCTCTACTCCCCAAGACCCTTCTGTAAGGGGGTGTCCAGTTGCCTACAGATGGGTCTTGGGTCCCCAATCTGCACTTCTCCTCATTCACAATGATTTGACTTTTTGTTCTTTGATACCTGAAACCTCATCCCTTCGACACCTTGTGATCACACAGGTTGGTGTGCTTCTTCCATGTGGGCTTTGTTGTTTCTGCAGACACATTTTCAGAGCAGCCATTGCTATCATAGCCCCATCATGGAAACAAAGAAAACCTCTCACTCCGGAGGAACGGGTATGCAAATGCTGGTGCGTTCACACAGCAGACTCGGATGCATCCTTAAAGGACAGGGATGAGCCTGTCAATCACCTGGGGACAGGGACAAATCAGAGGGCATTATGATTAGCAAAGTTCGTCAACCTCATAAAGGTCAATCTTTGATGACACCGGTATTAGAAAGGAAAAGGAAGAAAAAGAAAAACGGTTTCACACCACAGGGTATGATTTCAGAGCCTATGATGAGTCCAGGGATGGGATGAGGAGGGGGGCGGGAGGAAAGGGACAGGAAACGTTGGGGGGGGGGGGCGGGTATACACAGGAAAGAGTGAGAGAAGAAGAACAAAAAGATCCACACTTAGAGGGAGTTTACTGGGACCATGACCGACGTCATTGGTGGGCAGGGCTGTACAGCTACATGGCATATGTTTCCTTCTGTGAGTATTGTATCCTATAAACAAAAGGAAAATCGTAACGATAGTAAATAAAGTTAAAATGTTAAATGGAAACAGAAGGCTCACAGCTCTAACAACCCCTCCAGATTGCTCACCCAGCGGGTCTAAACGCTGGCCTGAGGGGCTAGAGAAGGAGGGAAAATAAGACAGAAGCGGACTCGGAGACACTGGTGACAGACGGACCAGTTCGTTGCAAAACAGAGATAGAAAGAAAGGCAACGCCGTGGCTTCGGTGAGGCCACCTCAGTCCTCAGAGTGACACCGTTGCTCCTTAGCCCTGCAACGAGGTCTTGGGCCACAGATTCGCCCGGTGCAACAACAAGATGTTTGATTTCTTTCTCCCCTGTGGCTTCCATGGGTTTAGACTCTAAACTTCAGAGCCATAAGAGTTGTAGGCAGAGAGGTCGGGTTTCCACGCATCATCTGGGGGACACAAGTCATAGCATGGGGGAACCCAGAATCTGCATCAGCAGGGGTTAGTGCACGGGGGAGTGGGGGTGAGGTCTCTGAGAGCCAAGAGGCTGTGGGCGCTGGGACCAGTGGGGCTCAGCACTGGGACCAGTGGGCTCAGCGCTGGGACCAGTGGGGCTCAGCACTGTGACCAAAGCACAGACAGGGCCGGGGCTGAGCGGGCGGCAAATACCTCTACCTTACCTTCCTGTTGCACCTCACCAGAAGTTTCATGAACATCACGTCCCAGTAATTGCCCCTGGCCCATGGGGCCTGCTGCCCCAGGGTGATGGGAGAGGGGGTGACAGCAGCATTGATGCCCCTTGGTTGCAGGGTTCGTGGACGAGTGCCAGGGCAGTGGTGTGGTGAGCTACTTCTGGTACCGGCAGACGCTGAACATCTCAGCCGACATCGGCGACAGCGGAGCCCTGCAGTGGCGGCTGCTCATGTGCCTGGCAGCCTGCTGGGTGGTTGTGTACCTGTGTGTCATCAGAGGCATTGAGTCCTCGGGAAAGGTAGGCGCCCCCTCCCCAGCGCCTCATGACTTCCCTCTGCCCGAGGGTGCCCTCCAAGAGAAAGTGGTAGCAGAGGCTTCCTCCGTCCCACCTTCCCGTCCCCTCTGCCCTCGAGGCTCAGTCTATACCCCGTGGGTAACGGTTAGGGGGACAGCAAAGGCCTGCTACCCTCTGAGCTGCAGGATCGGAAGCCCTGAGCCCAGGTGAGGAGTGAGAGCCGGGAGTTCTGGATTTGTGGAGGATGGATCTCTGGGGGTGGGGGGGCCCACTGGGGTCCTCTCCTCCCCTGATGTTGGCCCAGGGCCACTCACCGGCCCGGCCCAGAAGGGACCTCACTTCTCTGGCTCCGGTGTCCACTCTGGGCTACGTGGTCAGAGTCCACCCCCGCTGCCCTCCCCCACAGGCATTCAGGGTTCATGTGGGGGGTCCCCCTCCCTGAGCAGATGCCCCAGAGAGGCAGGAAGTCCCCTCCTGAAGTCCCCTTCTGTACCAGCATCCTCAGGAGTGGCAGTGAGCCATCTCAGAGTGTCCCTGCATCCCTGCTCCTCTCCAGGGGCAAGAAGGCGAGGGTGTGTGTGTGTGTGTGTGTGTGTGTGTGTGTGTGTGTGTGTGATTGGAGATGTGGTCACCTGGGGTCTTCTCTGTCTTCCTCGCTGAAGGTCATTTATTTCACCGCCCTTTTCCCGTACCTGGTCCTGACCCTCTTCCTCATCCGGGGACTCACCCTGCCCGGGGCCAAGGAGGGCCTGCTCTACCTCTTCACCCCTAACGTGAGTGTTTGAGGGGTTCAGCCTGCATGTGGAGCCCAGGCCGGGGCCACGGGGCGGGAGCAGGGAGCAGGGATCCAGGAGGAGCGCTTCATTTGGAACTCGCCGACCAGTGGGTGACTGCTGGACCTCCCCATGGAACCTGGGCATAGTGAGCAGTCCCTGGTCTGAAGCTACTGTGTAGGGAGAAGCCAGCCCCATTCAGGGGCAGGGACACTGGACCACCCTTTGGGGGTCAGGCTTCAGTCCAGCCCTTGTGTTCCTCTAGCAGCATGCACCCACCAGGCAAGAGGTCAGGGATCCCCTCTCTGCCCCGCAGAGTCCAGGGTCCCAGCATCCCCTAACAAGATCCCTGAAGAACCTCCTGGGGGCTTCCAGCCATGCCTTCCCCTTCCCTGGGAGATGGAGGAGTGGCTGCAGAGATGGGCAGAGGGTGGACGTGGTTCAGGCAGGATGGGCAGTCAAATGGCTACTCATAGAAAAAGGAGGTGAGCGGATAAATAGGGGAAACAGATAGAGGAAGAGGAGGAAGGAGAGAGGGGATGAGGAGGAGGACAAAGAGGAGGGAGAGAAGAGAGGGAGAAGGAGGAGGGAGAGGGAAGGGGCCCCACAGCCCTGGGTGGGACATGCCTGCCCACAGACACACCTGGGACCAGTGGGCGGTTGTGGGTAAACCCAGGTCACCATGGCAGAGCCCATCTGAGGACCCTCCACCCCACCCAGAAGCAGCGCTTCTGATCTGAGCAGATTCAATAGCTTCTCACCCATTTGCCCACCGGGACAGGTCTGTGTCAGCCAAGCTGTCAGAGCCCAAGTGTCCCGGTTGTGGACAGGGGTGGGGCGGGCTGGCACCCCTGCAATGGGAGGGGCCAAGAACGACACTGAATTCTCAGAGTGGGTGTGCCCATGCGCCCAAGGCCCCAGACAGTTCTGGGGGCTCCAATCTGCTCAGGAGCATGCCCCAGGGCTGTTCTTGAATGGTGCATGCACGAGCAGGTGTCTGTGCCCCCCCATGGGTGTGTGAGTAACCCTCACACCCCACCCTCCCGCTCGTTCTAGCTGGAGATCCTCCGGAACCCGAGGGTGTGGCTGGACGCAGCCACTCAGATCTTCTTCTCTCTGTCCTTGGCCTTTGGAGGACACATCGCCTTTGCAAGTTACAACCCGCCCAGGTAGGCAGCGCAGAATCGGCTGAGCTCACAGGTTCAAAAGCAGCGGGGCAGCACTTCTTTATCTCGGGGTCCTGGCCGTGGCCCTCGGGCAACCTTCTGTGCGTTGACGATAAGAGCTTTATCCTGGGTGTATTATGTGCACTGGAGCCAAAGGCGTGTCGTGCCGGCGGCAACTGAGTCACCCCGGGGTTGGCAGGAGGTCACCTGAAAGGCAGTGTAGAGCAGCTGGTGCCAACCTGCACCGTAAACCGGGATGAGCAAGCCAGGGGTGGTGACATCACTGCCAAAACGATGAGGACTAAAATTAGCCACAGGCATCAGGCAGGATGTTGTAAAAGCAGACACCTGCTGGGGACACATCCATTTATGACAAAGCGGATTCAAGGCGGGCACGAGGATTTTATGGGGCCACCGTGTGCTTCTAGCACTGCAACACGCAATGCCATAGACTCAGGAAACAGGCAACGCACCAGGAGAGATGTTGTGGTGAGGTGCCGTAGTCCTGGCACACAGCAAGCGCAGGTGCAATAAAACAAAACACTGCCTGGTCCCACACCATCCTCGCCACCCTGGCTGTGCCTGAGCCCCTGGTCGCAGCCACCGCGTGACTCCATCTTGTTCCGGGGTTCCTGCTGCCCCTCTACTTTACAAGCATGATGTCCTTCTCCAGGGACTGTTATCTCCTGATCACACGTCCAATGCACACGAGACCAAGTCTCCCCATCCTCACTTCTCAGGAACACTGGCTGAAGTGCTGCCCAGACAGGCTTGTTTGCTCACGGCATAATGCATATTCTGCATATGCATGTTCTGCATGGACCCCGCCGTCCAGATGCCTCGATGTGCCTCTGAGCTTCCTTGGCCATTCTCCAGCTTCCACAGGCCTCTGAGCCGAGTGAAAGGGCCTGTGGGAGGTCAGGTGCACCTTAGTCCTCAAAGGGAGGACCTTGCCCTTGAACCCTTGGCGCAGATTCGCCCCAGGTAATACCTCACTTGCTCGGTGACTGCTGCTTAGCAAAGGGCGTGGATTGTAGATCCGAATGAAATGAGGTCCTTAACAACTTCAACCTTCTCTCCCTTGATTGTGATACTCATTTTTTGGATTTGGGCTTGTGGGGCTTGGGGTCGTTTCTGCAATGAATTAGTGTCTCAAGTGCCCTTCGCTCTCAGGTCAGGCTGTGTGCATCGACCAAGAGGCAGTTCCACGAAACAGAGCCAGGGGGCGGGGGTACACGGTTTAAAGTCAGGAAAATGTGCTGCAGGGTTGCATCCTCTCGCCAGACTTATCTGACCGTGAGGACTTGAGTTTTCTTTACCCTGAGCTGTAATCCACACTGAAGGCTGCAGTCTTTGATCTTCCTCGGCATGTGCCTGAAGACCTCACTTTCAGAAAGCAAGGTTGTGTCATCTGCATATCTCAGGCTGCTAAAAAGCCTTCCTCTGGTCCTGCTGCCTCATTCCTCTTCCTGTGGTCCAGCTGCTCAGATAATATGCTCAGCACACAGATTGAATAAGTGTGGTGAGAAGACACAACCCTGATGCACAACTTTCTTGATTTTAAACCATGCAGTATGCCCTTGTTCTGTTTCAACGGCGATCCCGTGATCCATGTCTAGGTTCTGCCTGAGCACAGTGCAGTGTTCTAGCAGTCCTTAGGTTGGTTCATTTTTTTTTAAGGTTTCCAAGTAGGATGGGCCAGGGGTGGAGAAAAGTTGTCAGGGATGCTACAACACTTAGAATCATAGAATCAGGTGGCTTTCAATGTTTGATTTTCAGAACAGATCAGAAAGATATCAAAATTGATGTAAGATGTACTTGGAGGCTAAAGCTGGGCACAATAATTAGCACCAATGGTCTTTCTTTAGAAATGGTTTGCTGAAGTGGAACCTCTGAGTTGTCTTGGACACTTGAGATAGAGATGACACTCGAAGGTTTTTTCTTGAGATTTGGTTGGTATATCCTTATCATGAATGAACTATTTCCTAAGGCTATTTTACACCAATGTATCTGAGTTATGGGAGCCCAATGGCATGATTGGGTAAGTGTTGGATTGTTATCCTCAAGATCAGTAGTTCAAGCCCACCAGCTGCTCCTGGGGAGGAAGATGAGACTATGTGCTTCTGTAAAGATATACAGCTTTGGAAACCCTATGTAATAACCGAGTTGCTATGAGTCAGACTATATGAAGAAGAACTCCCTGGGAGGGAGTTATATGTAGATCCCTGTGATCAGTTCCCCCTTTCTCTCCCCACTGTCCCCTTACCCTCCTGGTATCCCTACTCTCATGATTGGTCCTGAAGAGTTTCTCTGTCCTGGATTCCCTGTGTTTCCAACTCTTATCTGTACTAGTGTACATGCTCTGGTCTAGTCAGATTTGTAAGGTAGAATTGAGATCATGATAGGGGAGAGGAAGCATTAAAGAACTAGAGGGAAATTGTATGTTTCATTGATGCTATACTGCACCCTGACTGGCTCGTCTCTTCCTTGTGACCCTTCTGTAAGGGGATGTCCCATTGTCTACAGATGGGCTTTGGGTCTCTACTCCATACTCCCCTCATTCACCTTGATATGAATTTTTGTTCTGGGTCTTTGATGCCTGCTACCTAATCCCATCGACACCTCATGATCACGCAGGCTGATGTGCTTCTCCTATGTGGACTTTGTTGCTCCTCAGCTAGATCAGTGCTTGTTTATTTTCAAGCCTTTAAAACTCCAGACACTGTATCTTTTGATAGCCAGGCACCATCAGCTTTCTTCATCACATTTGCTTATGCACCCATTTTGTCTTTACTGATTGTCAGGAAGGTGAGCATCACAGAATGCCAGGTTATTAGAACAAAGTGTTCTTGCATTGAGGGAGTAAGTACTTGCGTAGAGGCCCAATGCCCATCTGTTACCTTAATACTTAACATATAAATATATGGACATATCTCTATTTCCCTATCATTATATAGAAATATATTTACATATGTACATGCCTGTATTTAGACCTCTATAAATGCCCTTTGCCTTCTAGTTATTTCCTCTATTTCCTTTTGCTTTCCTTTGTTCCTTTATCATGTTCAGCCTTCAATAAGGTTCAGTAATTTCTCTCCACTACATTGCTCTTGATCAAGCCCTACCAGGCATCCTATACCCTCCTCACCATCGATTTGTTGTTCCTTTGTCCCTGGGTTTGTTAACACCCACTTCTTTTCCCCTACCCCACCCCCACCCCCATGTCCCCTGAGAACCGTTGGTCCCATTATTTTTAACTCTGGATTGTTTATCCTGCTTATCTAGATAGGCATGCCAAGACAGTAATAAGCACAAAAACAAGATAGAACAAAACCAAACAACAACAAACAAACGGCGGGGGTGGGGGTGGGGGAGAGTTCTATAAATAGTTCCAGGTCTGTTTGTTGACCTCTTTAAACTGTTTAAAAGCTAGATGTCATGTTGATAATCAGGTGCTGCTGCCTCAAGTCATGGTATTTTCTGTCATCTCATATGCATGCGAAGGTTGGGTATTAAATAAGACTTGGGAAGAGACGATGCCTTTGAATGAGGGTGTGGGCCAAGAATATTAAAAGTACCAGGAACTGCCAAAAGAACAAGCAAGTCTATCTTGGACGACGTACAGCCAAAATGTTCCTTAGAGGCAAGAACGATGAGACTTCATCTCACGTTCGTTGGACATGTTGTCAGGAGAGACCAGTTCCTGCAAAATGGCATCAAGCTTGGCGGAACAGAAGGAGAGCGAAAAGGTGGAAGGCCCTCAACCAGATGGATCGGTCCAGTGCCTCCAGCAACGGGCCCAAACTTCAGGACAATTGTGGTGATAGTGCACGACAGTCCGATGTTTTGTCCTGCGGTACGTAGGGTCACTCTGAATCATAATCGACTCGGCGGCACCCAACAACACAGCAAGGAGTCAGAACCCATCCAATGACAGAGCTCATCTTTGTTAGAACCTCTCTCTGGGGCATATTCCTTCCACCCCCTGGCCTGACACAGGGAAGCCCACCCCCACCCCTGGTTACTTGTTAGGGTGTCCAGCAATGGAGGTGGCCGGGCAATTGGAGCTGGTCAGAGAAGCAAACGTGGGCTTTCTGACAGGCAGAGTAAGGGAACCATCTGATTCCACCAGACCTGAGGGGCAGTGAGTCATTCTGTGTGTGCCAGTAGTTCTCCTGTACGGGGGACCCCTGCAGACACACACACACCCCACCCTCAGAGGCCAGGTCTGGGTGGGAGGGGGATGAAACCTGGGAGATGCCAGCATCACTCCAAAGCCACAATCCCATCCTCAGGAGAGGACTCTGCTCTGGTGGCCACGTGCCAGAAACTGTGCCTCTCCCACTGAGAGAACAGTGGGGGTGGGGGCCTGGGAGGCCACCAGCCACGGGTCCCCATCCCTGGCTGCTGGGCTGCTGGGGAGGCTGGACATGGACTTCATGCTGCAGGTCTGTGTGTACCCCGGGAGCGGTACTCCAACACCGAGAGTCCTGGTGACACCCATGTGTGCATCCCCAGGAACGACTGTGAGAAGGACGCTGTGATTATCGCCCTGGTGAACAGCATGACCTCCCTCTATGCCTCCATCACGGTCTTCTCCGTCGTGGGCTTCAAGGCGACCAACGATTACGAGAAGTGCCTGGACAGGTGAGCGCCAAGGCTGGCTGTAACTGGGACAGCCGTCTGCCGTGTGGTTGGGCACTGTCTGGATAGGTGTGCTCCATGCCAGGGCACTGTCTGGACAGATGGGTGCCAGGCTGTACTGGGTCTCAAGCCTGGCACCCCTGCATGATGGCTAAGCTGTGATGAAGTCCAGTGTAATCCCGAAGCATGCTGGCTTAGAGAGGCCCTCCCAGGACCGATGTGGAGAAAGGGAATCTGCAGACGTGACTAAGTCAAGGCCCCGAAGATAAGACATCATCCTGGATGGTCCGGGGAGGCCCTGACTCCAGGGACACGTGTCCTCAGAAGCAAAAGACGGCAGAAGAGGAGAACACCTTGTGCTGACAAAGGCGGACATCAGAGGGATGTGGCTGTGACCAAGGGGCCCAGGAACGACCAGAAGTTTCCAGGTGTAGGGAAGGATGCGCCCTGGAACCTCCCGAGGGAGCCCGGCCCTGCGGACACCCTGTTCCAGCCTTTGGACCTTCAAAATGTGAGAGCTTAAACTGCTGTCGCTCAAACCCACCCCCCAATCTGTGCAACCCCAGGAGGGGATTCCAGAGCCCTGGCAGTGTGGTGGTTATGCATTGGGCTGCTAACAGCAAGGTCGGTCCTTTGAAACTGCCAGTCACTCCTCAGGAGAAAGACCGGATGTTCTAGTCCCGTGAAAAGGGACAGTCTCTGAAATTCACGGGGGCCATTCTACCCTGTCCTGTAGGGTCGCTATGCATCGGCGTTGACTCGGTGGCAGGGGGGAGTAAAAGATTCCAGGAAGGCTCGACCCTACAAGCAGAGTTCCTGTGCCCAGTGGTGACTATGGTGACTGTGCCCTGCCGGGCATTGGGTGACATCAGGAAGCCTTTGGGGGTCACAGCTGGAGAAGGTGCTGCTGGCACCCAGTGGGTGGGATGCAGGGATGTTGCTAAGCATCACAGACATGCTAGAAGCTGTCCAGCAGCTCTGGTCCGCCATGCTCCGGTGAGCATGGGTGACCATTGCCTGTTCAGAAGGACGGAGTAAAGACAGGTGTCACTTCCTCCGGGAGGAGGCGGGAAGCAGCAGTGGCAACCCAAGGACCAGGTGCTCCCATCTGCTGCTCTCCAGGAATGAGTGGCTGTAGGGGCAGCCTGGTGAACCTCTCTTGAAAGCAGAAGGGACAATTCTTCCAGCTTCTGCTGCCGAGCTGGTGGCCCATGGAGGGTGTATCCACATGAAAAGGGTGCATGGCCCATGCAGGGTGGTTTCTGGGGCCATGTGGCTCAAGTCTAAGTCCATCAAGTTCACCAGGACCCACCCCAGCCAGGGAGCCCTCGGATGGCTTTGCCAGCCATGTGGGCACATAGCATGGAGCAGGGGACACCCATCTGCTGCTTTGCACTGGCTGCAGAGTGGTGCCCCACCCACCCACCCCGCCCAACAGTGCCCTGAGCACAGGAAGAAAGGCAGCCGTAGACCGCAGGCATGAGGAGTAGAGAGAGGTGTCAGAGCCAGCCACAGTCCTTGGAAGCCCATGTCCCTCAATCCCAAAGCTGCCCCCTCTTTAGCCACCCAGACGACCCCATGTGGCCCACTCTGAGCCTCAGACGGCTGCTCCCAGGCCTGGACCTGTGGGGCACGAAAGCAGCCCTCTCTTCCCTCAGGGGCCTCCTCTGTCTGGGACACCATCGATGTCACAGTTCTTTCCTTGCCTGTCACTGGAGGTGTCTTCTGCCGCGGCGTTGAAGGCAGGAGTGTGGGACTCCACCCTGCTCGCTCAGCCCCACTCCCCCCACAGGAACATCCTCAGCCTCATCAACGCCTTTGAGCTTCCCGACCAGAGCGTCTCCCGAGACGACTACCCAGCCGTGCTGGCCGACCTGAACGCCACCCAGCCCGCGCGCGTGGCCCGCCTGCTCCTGAGGAGCTGCCGCCTGGAGGACTTCCTGGACAAGGTACAGGAGCACAAGGGACCTGCAGAGCCCTCTCCACACACCAGAGACCAGGCCGGACAGCCACCCCCAGGGCACCTAGGGCCTGAGCCTGGCAGGAGAGGGAGGATGGACCAGGGGTACAAGTCACCATGTTGCCCAGTGGTGCTGGCCATTGGATTAGGTGCCCAGTGGGGAGCAGGCCGCAGCAGGAACTCCTTAGTCACTGATCATCTTCTGTGGAAGTCCACCTGATGGGCGGCCCACCCCAGGGGCTGCAAGATGGGAGGGGCATGGGCTGGGGTGTGCACCTGCTGTAATGCAGCACGCCACACGCTACCATGTATGTACCATATGCATGCACGGGGCAGAGGGAGCCCAGCAGGGGTGGTGTGCATGTGAGGGCGGGGCTGGGTGCACAGTATGCGTGTGCACAAATGGGGCAGAGCATGGAGGGCGGTATGGGTGGGGCTGGTTGTGCGTGAGCTTGTGCTGCCATGTGGTGTGCTGTGCACCTGTGCGCGTGGGGCAGAGCACGGGTGCAGTGGGCCGTGTGCACGTGAGGGGCGGGACTGGGTGTGAAACCTGCAGTGGGCACGCGTGGTGAGAGCACAGGGGCAGGGTGCCGAGCGCGCCCGTTGACGTGCGCGCGCCCGTGCGACGTGCCGCAGAGCGCCTCGGGCACGGGCCTGGCCTTCATCGTGTTCACCGAGTGCCTCCTGCACCTGCCGGTCGCGCCCGCGTGGGCCGTGCTCTTCTTCGGGATGCTCTTCACCTTGGGGCTGTCGTCCATGTTCGGGAACATGGAAGGGGTCATCACGCCGCTCCTGGATCTGGGCGTGCTGCCCAGGTCAGTCCCCAAGGAGCTGCTGACCGGTGAGTGGGCTGCGGGCCGCCCTGCCTGTCGCCTGGCCACCCTCCGGCCGGGGAAGGGAGGGGGGCGGAGGGAAAGGAGGAGACGGCAGGGCCAGGGCCAGCAAGCCGCTGAGCCGCGCTGAGCCGCGTGTCTGCAGGGCTGGTCTGTCTGGCCTGCTTTGCCTGCGCCCTCTGCTTTACCCTGCAGTCGGGCAACTACTGGCTGGAGATCTTTGACAACTACGCCGCCTCCCTGAACCTCATCATCTTCGCCTTTTTCGAGGTCTTTGGGGTCGTTTATGTTTATGGGATGAACCGGTGAGTTCAGGCTTGGGGGGGGGGGCAGGAGATGGAGAATTGAGGGCCACCTTTTCCTCAATGGAGCCAGGGAAGGACAGTCTTCCAAGTGTTCCACTGTTGAAGGGGTCACCCATCTCTCTGGCTGCCAGCACTGAGCTAGCCTTCTCCACCACGTGGGCAAACCTGGGTTCTGCTGACCATCCAGGGTCTCCTAAGAGTCCAAGTCCAGGGGACTCAGTGACAGCAGGAAGGTCCAGGGCAGGCTCTGGGCTCCATCCCACCCTGGGCCTCGGCAGGGTCATTTCTCCCCACCTCAGACATCATCCTTGGTCACATCTCTGCCCAGAGCCCACCAGCACTGGGTCCAGGACCCAGAGATCCCCCAGGAGCTTGGTCCCTGCATCCTCCTCCCCTTACATTCCGAGGGCATGCTAGAAAGTTCTGTGGGCATGGAAAGTCGGGGACAGCCAGACTTACCCATGGTTCCTGAGACTAGAAGAGGCAGCATGGCTGGGGCAGGTGTCCAGCCAAGCCACCCGGGCAACTTGGTGAGAAAGTGAACCCTTAAGGCCTAAGCAGGCTGGGGCCCCACAAGGTGATCCTCCAGAGGTGTCTAGAGGTGGCGCCTGGAGGAAGTTGGGGGTCAGGGGGAGAAGGGGGCATGCGGGAGCTTCAGGAGGCCCTCGTGCTGCTAGGAAGGTGTCCCGGGGGTCCTGTACAGAGGGGGACAGTCAGGAAAATGGGGCCTGGCCTAGAGATGCCCAGCGGAGTCCCTGTGTAAGTGGTGTGCAAAGTGACCGTGCATCCATCCAGGAGGGTAAAGCAATGTAAGTTGGTTCTGACTCACAGTGAGCCTGTGGGACAGAGTCCAGCTGCCCCTCAGGGTTCCCGAGGTTGGCTGTCTTCCCAGAAGCAAACTGCCACCTCCTTCTCCCCAGGAGTACCCAAGGTTCCAAACAGGCAAGCTTGAGCTTAGCAGCCCTATTATGCCCCCAGGACACATGAAGGTACCGGTGCGCGGTTCTTAGTCACTGAGTTAGGCTATAACTAATGTCACCATGGGGCTCTGGCGAGCAGACGTGTTCTCAGGGCTCAGGTGTCCAAGAAGCTCCTTGTGTCAGATACACTGTATCTTTTCCATTTCTGTCTGTCTGCTCCTCAGGGAGCAGAGGAGGCTGGCACCTTTCTTCCTCCATCTGTGCTTTCTTGCTGTTTAGCCCTGGGGTTTAGTGGTTACACGTTGGGCTGCTAACTGCATCAGCTGGTCAAAACCACCAGTCACTCCCCAGGAGAAAGATGGGGCCGCCTGCTCCCTTAAAGAGTGACAGTCTTGGAAACCCACAGGGGCAGCTCTACC
This sequence comes from Echinops telfairi, assembly GCF_000313985.2. Taxonomy (NCBI): domain Eukaryota; kingdom Metazoa; phylum Chordata; class Mammalia; order Afrosoricida; family Tenrecidae; genus Echinops; species Echinops telfairi. The sequence goes on from NW_022111373.1 coordinate 142,744,630, forward strand.
CTGCCCTGTGGGGTCGCTGTGAGTCCCCATAGACTGGATGGCAGCTTGGTTTCTGGAGTTTCCTATTTCCAAGGAGGAGGTGGACCCAGCACACATCCTGCATTAGCACTGCCGTGACCACGCATCAAAGACGGGATCTGCACCTTGGGGCTAGGCTTACAACACATTGTGGGGGACAGAATTCAAGCGGAAAGTCACCCTGACCTCAGGGGGACTCCCAGAGGCCATATGACTTGTCAGGACCCATGTGTCCCTGGGAACCCATCAGGCAAGGCCCTGGGTGGGTTGAGGGGTGGGACAGACCATCAGCAGGGTGGGAATATAGGATGGGACAGACCACAGTGGGACTTGGGGAAGGGCAGACCAGCAGGGTAGGGTGGGACAGAGATAGACCATCACCATGGGAGAGGGGCTGGGGGTGGGGACAGATCATCAGCAGGCAGGGCATATGGGGTGAGGCAGACCCTGGTGGAGCTTGGGTAAGGATAAGCTATGGTGAGGATTGAGGGGGGGGGGGAGGAGAAGGGGGAACAATCATCAGGGTGGGGGTGGTAGAAGAGATAGACCATCAGCAGGGCAGGGGCAGGGCCTAGGTTGAGAGCCTGAAGCCTCGTCTGCCTGGGGTCAGATTCTGCAATGACATAGAGTGGATGACCGGGAGGCGGCCAAACCTCTACTGGCGCGTGGCGTGGAAGCTGGTTAGTCCCCTGCTGCTGCTGTCCGTCTTTGGGGCCTACCTCGTCCTCCTCGTCCAGAAGCCACTCAGCTACAAGGCCTGGAACCCCCAGCATGTAGGTCCTTCTATGAAGCCCTTCCCTGACGACCCCCTCCATGGGCAGTGTGCCTGTCACCTCTGCCTGAGAATGGGGGGCTCAGAATGTATACAGGACTGGGGCCCAAGTCGTCCAGGAGCTCCAGCTCCCTAGCTGACCCCCTGAGAGCCCCAGAAGCCTTGGGGTCCAGTCATTGATTTGGGGGAACATAATGGTTTCATGTTCCTGTGACCTAAGCCTTGTCCTAACCTTGAATTCACAGAGGTGGCCTCATGCCTCCTGAGGTAGGGCAGGGACAGGCAGCCCCACAGGGCCCATTGCTGGGCCACAGCAGGGGTGGGCACAGGCAGGGGTGAGGAGGGTACCGTTACCAACCCGAGTAGTTCAGCTGCAAGAGTGTCCACGTTTGACTTTCTCAGCAAAGGAAGCAGTGCACCAGTCACCCTCTGACATAAGACCATGGCCACACGTGCACATGGAGTAGCCTGGCCCTGGAGACAACCCCACACAACACACACACATGAGACCCAACACACACACACACTCACAGACACCCAACACACAGACACACAGACCCACCTCACTCGCACACTTACAGAGACCCAACACACACACACATACAAACACACTCACAGTCACCCAACACACAGACACAAAGACCCAACTCACTCGCACACTTACAGAGACCCAACACACACACACACACACACACACACACACACA
>NW_022111373.1:142747878-142754203 GCF_000313985.2 Echinops telfairi
TTTGAACTGGTGACCCTGCTGATGGGCGCAGCTCCCAGTAAATCCCAGAACACACCTTTCTAGCATCCTCGTGCAGAAGTGGGTAGCCACGCAGACATCATCCAGGGTGCTGAAGGTGGTTCCAGGTGACCACAGGCAAACAGCTCTATTTCCTCACAGTTCAGAGGCTGGAGTCTGAATTCGGGGGGCGGGGGGCATTAGAGGAAGCTCCTTGTCTCATCAGAGCTCCCAGGTGACCTTCTGACCTGGCGCCTCTTCCTCCATCTCCTTAGCTTCCGTGCTTGATCTGTTTCTGTTTTGTTTTAATGTCCCGAGAGATTGTCTTGGCACATCCCACAGTAATTCTGCCTCAATGTAGCAAAGAAAACCCAAACTCACGGACTCCTAGCGACCCTATAGGACAGGGCAGAACTGCCCCTGTGGGTTCCCGAGACTGTAACCCTGTACCGGAGTACAAAGCCTCCACTTTCTCCCACGGCAAAGAAAAGCCATTCCCGAGAAGAGTTACAACCACAAGGATGCCTGTTGTCAGGCGGCACAGCACTGGTCCGGGATCCACGTAGAACAGAATGAACGTTGCCCTGGGCGGCCCCATCCTCACAAGCACTGTGGTGTTTTGAGCCCGTCACGTCCTTGCTGGTATAATTGAGCCGCAACAAAGCTAACTCTGCAACGACACAGGTGAGCTGCGCCGGAGAGAGAAAGACGGCCGCAGCAGGTGGTGAGGGAGGAGGGTCCCGAACCTGCGTCAGTCCATCTCCTTGAGGGTCTTCCTCCTTTCCCGGACCCTCTCCCGCACCTTCTCAAGGAACGTGACCTTCCCGCTAACATGTCCGAAGACGAAGCCCGGCCCGCCTCCATTCTAAGATGCTTTCCTGCCGTGGTTCTTCCACGACGGGTCTGTGGATTAAGATCGACTAGACCTATTTTGGAAGAAACGAATACGTTGCTTGGATCTAGGGGAAGCCTGAAAAGTGGAGTTTTTCTTTCCTATAAAAATTCTATTATTTGTGCATTTTGTCCCAAGACTTGACAAGCTACAGAGTGTTTTATTCCCCCCAAGTCATGTCAGGAAGAGTCATAGTTCAGACACACCAACACTCCAGAACGAGACAAGTGACGTGACTGAGAGAATGCAGCAGCAGTGCCTGAGGGAGGGAAGATTCTAGAACGTGGAGAAGATGGCTAACTAACAGATTGACCTGGTCCTGTTCTCCCGTTGGCCTTGGTCTGTCGGAAAACTAGGGAGCCATGGCCGGGCCGGATCTGTGGCCTCCACCTAGGCATCCAGCCTAGTGTCCATGGCTGAGAACTGTCTTCAGGGCTTCCACCCGGTTAGACGAACTTGCCTTTCCGCTCACCCGATAGACAAACACGCCCCGGTGATTCCTACCGTCCCAGCGTATCAGACTCTACTGGAAAGCCGTGAGTCTGGTCGGGGTGGGGACCTTGTTACACTGTAATTTCTGGGTGGCTATTTGCCCTCAGGGCAATGGCCTGGAATGAACCTCCGGGATTTCCCCTCCGTGTCAGCCCGTCCCTCACACCCTCTGCTGGAACCCCACCTAGATGAGCACCCTCCCCTGTTGGGAGGGGATGGCACCAGGCGGGGCAGCTGGTATGTCCCCCACCCATCTTTATGGGGGACTGGGCTGAACTTGGACTTGCCATAAATCAGGCCAGCGAGCACTAGATGCACGCACACAATGCAGACGTGGTCCCTACCCTCATGCTTGCCCCCTTGTCACGTGGCCTGGTGAGCCCAGGAAGCCCAGCCGGGTACACATGGGCCTGGTGCATGCAGGCCTAGGAAGCTGTCCCAGGTGCACAGGGGCCAGCCACACATCAAGCCTTGTCACCTGAAGCACCTGGGACCCCTTGGAGCTGCCACCATGCCCCTCACCGCACCCCCTTGGTCAGGCTCTGTGCAACCCCAAGCGGACAGGGCATTATGCCCTGGGAGGGCTGTCTGTAGATGCAGGCTGCACCCCTCTCCTGATGGGGCACTGCTGCCACATGGTACAGCAGCCCCTTCCAGGGGGTCAGGCCCCTGGCCAGCCCCACTGTAGGTGGTCTCTGCCCAGCTAGGCCTCCACATTCGCTGACTCCCCGGCACTGTGCTGTGGAGCACATGTCTCCCCCAGGTGCTGGCGTCCTGATCCCCACCCTGTAATTGTGTCCATGCAGGCTTCCTCCATTCTGGGTAGGAGGTGGGTGGCCCCAGTGGAGACCTGCCCTGAGTGGTGTGACTGGAAGAAGACACGAGAACAAGTCACCCAGGAGCCTCCAGTAGTGGGCCACTGTGTCAGTCTGGGTAGACTAGAGAAACAAATTCATAAACACGCATATGTATATAAGGGAGAGGTTTATATACAAGAGGAATTGAACACTGAGAAAACATCCCAACCCGGTCCAGTCCAAGGCCTTAAGTGTGATATTACTCCAGATGTCCGATACCAATCTATGAAGTCCTCTTCAGACTCAGGAAACACATGCAATGAAGACAAATGCAGGATGATCACAAGTCAGTGGGTAGAAAGGCTTTGGGTCCAGTGGTGTTGTAAGCATCTCAGTGCTGGCAGGGGTCTCTCTGTGGCTTCTCCGGGCTTCTGAGGTCTGTCTGGTTGCATCCATGTGGCTTGTCTTCTGCAACGTCTCTCAGGGAGTAGTAGAGAGAGAGAGAGGTGTCTTCCGCCTCCAAGGAGGAACCAGTTTTCCCAAAATTCTCAGGAGAAGGCCATGCCCACACAGGAGTCTCATTGGCTATCTCCAGATTGACAGCCTAGACTCCACCCCTACACTCTTAATCCTTAAATTGACACCAGATTAGGTGACTACCACAGCCACCCAATGGAAGGCCCCCGGTCAGTGTCCCCTGGTCAGAGTGGGCACAGCACCATGTCGGCTCTCTGGTTACGGTGACCAGGACGTGAAGACACATAGGAACCCAACCCCCACAGGACCCTGCACTGGAAGTTCATGCTTCCCCCTACCTCCCACCCCCCAAGTCCTACCGGGACCCTGCCCTGCCCAGCCTGGCCTGTGTCCCTGAAACCAGCTCAGCACCTCTCTGCCCATCCTTCCAGATACCCCAGAGCAGAAGCAGGTGTGATCAGGCATATGGTCAGAGGCACGAGGTGCGCCGGACACAGGTGCAGAGAAGAGCAGGCCAAGCCCAGGGGCCAGATGGTGGGGCGCATGGCCCAGGAAGACACAGCACCACTACTACAGACAGACAGGGCACAGAGCCCGGCGGGAGGACAGTACCCATTACTACAGACAGGGCAGGAGGACACAGCACCATTGCTACAGACAGACAGGGCAGTCGGGAGAAGCAGGTGACCCTGAACTGAGTCCCCTCTATAGCCTGAATCCTTCAATAACAGAAGTCCCCTGCCCTCTGAAGGTCGCAGGTGTGCCTGAGGAGCCTGATGGGAAAGGAGGTAACCAGGCTGCCACTTCCTGAGGGCAGCTGGCCCCAGTCCCTCCTTGTCCACAGGCTGTCCCAGGGGACTGGGGCCAGCTGCCCTCAGCACCCCAACCCTCCCCCCAACCCCAGCCTGGTCCCCAGAACCCACCTCGCCTGTCCCAGGGAGGTCCACAGGGCCCACCTCCCACTCAAACATCTGAGCTCAGACTCAGGAACATAGATGCCTGCCCAGTGTGTGCAAGACATCCACCACACCTTTACACTCCCTTTGACTTGCACACTGACCCACAACCTGAACTAACCCTTCACCTCTCACCCTGGACAGCAGCTGGGTCACTCGGCCACTCTCTGGCCCTGGTCATGGGGAGCCTCCATGCTGACAAATTTACATGTGAACCCTGGGTTTCTCCTCACCCCAAGAGTCAGATTCTGACCTCTGACCCTGGACCCTAGCTGCACTAGCCACGGGGCAAGCTTTCCTCATGGGCCCCCGTTACAGCTGGATACCAGAAGTCCAAAGATGTGGACGCAGGCCACTGAAGCAACCCTGGGACTGTGACTCTGATTCTCCGGTTCTGAGAGAACATGGCCAGGTCTGACTTGAGGGCCGTGCTCCAAGATCCCTGGAATGCTGGTCTTGGAAGCCCACGGGGGCGCAGTTCACTGTCCTACAGCCATGGCATCACCTCCCATGGGTTGGACCCTGCACACCTTGTGGGACCATCACCACCCACCCGCCTGGGGATGCAAACGTTCATGGCTCAGTGAGACTGGCCGAGTGGCAGGTGGTCCCGGGGCACCCGGACCAGACCCAGCCCAGAGGAAAGGCCCAGTAACCCAGGGGGGCAGTCGCAGGTGCGGTCCTACCCTGATGGGCAGGGTCATCACCACGAGCCAGGCCTGACTCTGACGACTGGCTTTTCAACATGTTCATGAGAACGTATGACAAGACATGTAAAGCGGATGAGAACATGCTGCCAGAGGCCGATTTTCTTCCTGTCAGGAAGCCCACCCCCATGCCACATGAATACCTGTGCCCCCCAGGCTGCACCGAGGGGGCTGGGCTTGCCTGCATGGGGTCAGAGCCCCCAGAGGCCATGTGGGTCCCAGGGCTTCTGACAGGTGGGCTGCAGCAGGGTGGACAGAAGGGTCCAAACTCAGGCCCAGGAAGGCTGGTCAGGGGTGGGGGTGGGACAGGATCACAAACATGGGCGAGATGACCAATGGGAGGGCGACACCAGTCTCCAGGGCTGGAGGATGAGGTCCCAGAGTTGTGGGGGAGGCTGGGCAGGCAGGGCGGGGTGAGAGGAGAGCACTGGGTGTCCTGGGCGGGTGGCAGGGTACAGGGTGCAGGTACCAGGCTCCAGGCCAGGCGGGGCAGGTGCTGAGTCACTGACTCGACCTCTGCCTGCCAGGGAAGCCGAATTTGGGATGGACTTCGGACACAGCCCTTCCTTAGCCCTATAAACTGGTGGGTCCAGGTACTCTCAGGATGGGGCATGCAGGTGGCCCAGTTTGGGCCACTGTGCCGGTAACGGGGCTGGGGGCTGATTCTGAGACTCGGTTTCCTTGACAAAGCGGGTGCGTAAGGGACCCCCAAACAGAAAGGGCCAGGGACAGGCTCAGGCCTTACCCTGCCCCATGGGCCCCTCTCATCCCAACACCTCACTCATCTGGCACTGGCTGACCCAGGGCCGTCTTGAGCCTCCATGCAAGGCTGAGGCATTGGTGGTATCAGTCCAGGATGGTCTTGAACTCGCAGAGCAGGGCTGGGGCAGTGGCAGCCTTCAATAGGGCCATCGTCGCCTTGGGCACCTTGCGGCCCAGCTGCATCTTGGCTGTGGGCAAATGACCAGGGGGGACTCTGAGCTGAGACAGCAGGGCACACGCTCTGCCCTCCACCCATGTGAGGACATGCAGGCCTGGGAGGGGAGGGGGGTGAGGCGGCCTGCAGGGGTGGCAGGCCCATCAGAGGTTCCAGGGGGCCCCAAGGTGGGAGCCAGCAGTGCGCTGGCCGAGTGCTGCCCTGGTCCTCTGGGGACAGCCTGTGAACACAGGGGGGCCCGTGACCCCACACACCCACTTGGGAGCGCCATCCAAGTGTGGGTTCCAGGCCCTGACTGGTGGAACTGATCAGACTCTGGGGGGCTGGGACCTGTCCCCCTCCCCTGCACTCACTCGTCCTGAGCGTCCCCAGCAGACACTTGTAGGTGACTCGGTGGCGTGCCAGCTTCAGCAGGAAAGCTTGGTGGCAGAGCCAGCGTACAGCCTCGGAAGGGAAGGGGCCAATGGCACCTGGGCCGCCCAGCACCATCCCTGTCAGCAATAGGAGAGGGGTTCAGGGCCAGCCCACCCGGCCCCACAGGGACCCCCTGCTACCTGGGTGGGACAGGTAGGGAACCCCTCTGGGGGCCACCCAGCACCTGGCCAGCAGGAATCTTCAAAACAGAGCTGACAGCAAAAATCAGATCACCAACCAACCACGGCCAGGGACAGAGCCCGCCCTGGACTTGATGGACAGGCTCCTGATAGCCCAGGTCCAGCACATAGCACCTGGAGGGTAGGGGACACGCACCCCAGACAGGGACTGTGGCCTGAGGAGTCTGGTCCGGTCCCCCTTGCCATGTGAGAGAGAAGAGAGGTGGCAGAATAACGTCCCCAGCACCCCCCTCCCTGCTCCAACCATCGGTGCAGCTCAGGGCTCCCACTCTATCCTTTCCCAAGGCCATGGTGGTGCTCCCTGACACAGTGACTATGTGACAGACAGGTAAGGAGAACGAATGCCCACCCCCCCAGGTCCCACGCACCCATGTTCTTGGTCCTGAGGATGCTGTAGCAGCGTGTGGCTGTGTCGGAGATGATGCCGAGGAAAAAGGCGGGGTTCTTTCCAACTCC
>NW_022111373.1:142754303-142755465 GCF_000313985.2 Echinops telfairi
CACGCACCCATGTTCTTGGTCCTGAGGATGCTGTAGCAGCGTGTGGCTGTGTCGGAGATGATGCCGAGGAAAAAGGCGGGGTTCTTTCCAACTCCCTGCCGGAACGGGAGCTGAAGCACGCATGCGTGGAACCTACGGGAGGAGGGGTGCTGAGCAGTGACGTGTGTGCACGCACCCATGTGTGTGTACACGTGTGTGTGCACTTACATGTGTGCACCAACACGAGCAAATTGGGGTAGCTCTTCATACCTGCCTGCTTACTGTGCACACAGGGTCCTGTGCTCATGTGTGCTTCTGGGTGCCTGTGCACATTTATGTAAATGCCGCATGCATCTGTGCGAAAGATGTGGCTGCATGTCTCTGTGCACACGTGTCTGCTTGTGTCGGCTGTGTGTGTGATTGCACCACCTGCTGGGCTGTTTTGGTGGCCCCAGAATCCATGCTGAGGCTTAATACAGCACCCCCTTCCTCTGCCCCCCCCCACCTCCTCCCCAGCTATGACCCTGCCTGGCATGAGGGGGCCTCCTTTGTCATGCTAACAAGGGCACCCCAGGGAGGGTGGGTCCTAAACCCAAGGCTTCCCAGTGTCACAAAGAGAAGGACAGAATCCCTCTCAGGAAGAGGCAAGCAGGCAAAATGACTGACAGACAGACAGGCCAGACGCTGCAGTGGACAGGCAGGAGGGGCCGTCACAGCCCACCCTGAACCAGGACTTCTGTCTCCAGAGCTTGCGAGCCTCCCCCCTCCCCAAGTGTCCATGATAGCAGGTCCCGGGTACTGGGCCCGTGCACCTGAGGCCTCCCTCACAAGGCTTGGGAAGGCAGGTCCCCCAGAGTTTACTAAGAAAAGGCCACTGGCCCAAAGGCACAGGGCCAGGAGGGGCCGTTTAAGAGGACCTCTCACAGGGCAGGGGCGGTTGCCCACCTCGGCTCTGAGGGCCTGGGGACTCAGTGTGGGGCAGGGGGCCTCCATCAGTGGGACCTCTCACTTCCCTAATGGCCCCCACCCCCACCCCCACTCAGCCGTTAGAGCCTGCCTGAAGGACCAGGTCAGAGGGCCAGGATAAGGTCTGGGAGTCACCCGGGTAGGCACAGGGTGTCCTGAAGTGGCGCTGTCTATAGGGCTGGTCACCTCCATGATGTCTCAGCCGGCTCCCACCCCT
>NW_022111373.1:142755892-142779410 GCF_000313985.2 Echinops telfairi
GGGGGCCAGCTCTCTGCAGGTCCTTTCTTGGGAGCAGAGGAGGGGCTGGCTATCGGGCGCTCCCATCCTACCAGGCCTCTGCTGCCCACACCCTCGCTCCCCCTCTGCCTCCCCCTCTTAACAATTCTGCATCCTCCCCGAAAGGTCAGGAGGCCACCACCTGGACCTCAGGAGCACCACACAGACAGACAGACAGATGGACAGACGACAGGCACTGGAGGCACTGACACAGAGCAGTGGTGGCTCTGTCCAGGCCTGTCCCCACATCCCTGGCCTGTGCCGCCCTCTGCTGGCGGTCTGGCCGCACTGCCTCACCTGTAGGCCTGCAGGAGGAAGATCTTGTAAACGTTGATATACACAGTCTGCAGGCTGTTCACCTGGCGGGGGGGAGAGGAGGGGAGAGGGTGTGGTTAGACAGGCCCGGGAGCCTCTGCTTTACCCATCACCAGCAGGGCAAGGGAGAGCAACATTGTTGTAGGCCCCAGGGCATCGGCCCTCAAACAAGCTCCCCCCACCCCCACCAGGTCCTCTGGCTCAGCGTTCCAGTTGCTACTGTCATCTGACCCAGAGACCCCAGCCCAACCCCAAGGCCCCTGAGTCACAGCTCATAGCTATATAGTTATAGCTCATAGCTTCCCTATAACAGGATTTACGAGGCTGTGTATCTTTACAGGTAAAGGCATTGAGTCAGTTTGGACTCATAGCTTCCAAAGCTGTGAATCTTCACAGGTAGGGAGCCTAGTGGTCACGCATTGGGCAGCTGAGTGCAACATCAGCAGTTCAAAACCACCAGCTGCTCTGCAGGCGAAAGAAGAGGCTTTCTACTCCTGTGAGTCTCGGAAACTCAACCCTGTGCTATCAGGTTACTGTGAGTTGGCCTCGACTCGATGGCAGCCAGCTTGTTTGTGGAGTAACGGACGGCCTCATCTTTCTCCTTCAGAGCGGCTGGTGGGCTCGAACCCCCGACCTTGAGGTTAGCAGCCCAACACCTAAACCACCCCACCACCAGGACTCCTGAGCCCACATGGACAGATGTCACGAGTGCACAGCGCTCCCGCGGACATTCTCTACCCATTCGGCCACACTCCCATTTGGTTTTCAGAAGACCGCAGGGGGTAGTTTTTGGCTTAGGGCTTACAGATTTCAGGGCAGGCGTTTCTGAAAAGCAGCCTGGAGTTCTTAAAATGTTCCCACGGATACTTACCCCCCTAATTCCACTGCTAGAAACCTATGCTAGAAACGGCCAGAGCCATTCTCCCAGAATGCACTCAGGTAGTTCAGGCGATCAGAGCGGCCATGTCTCATAAGGACAAAGATTGAACCGCCCAATACACAGTCCCGCGGGCTCTGCTGCCACCGGGGTGAAGCTCTTCTCTGCCCTTCCGGGTGTCTCTTCACCATGTCCCATGATGTGCCTTCTGCAGCCCCCGTGTGTGTAAGCAGGAAGGGACATCCCACCCCCAGTGGCTAAGTGACATGAATCACACACGTGTATGCCTTTGGGGCTGCTCGCCCGCCTGCAGCCAGACCCCAACCCCACAGAGAGGGGACTCAGTGCATGCTCTCAGATAGCCATGGTACCCCCATGTGCACACACGACATGTACACATGTATATTCTCAGGCACACACATGGCCTTGCACGTGCACGCCCAGGCATACAGGTATGTGTGCATGCTCACACACACACTCGTGGTTTCCTCCCATATGCCCATACCACACAAAGCACCAAATGTGTGCACACTCACTACACCAGGCTCGTGGGCTGAGGGGCCCAACGTCTCCCCATCCGAGGTGGAGGCCAGCAGGAAGTGGCCCCCTCGTCCATGTGCTTACCTGCAGATCCAGGAACAGGCTGTGGCACTTGAGCCGCAGGACCGCAAAGAGCTTACGACGCATGTTCCGTCCCGCCTTGAAGCCATGGTTGAAGACGAGACTGGTTTTGATGGAGGTCTGGGCATAGCTGCAGAAGAGGGGGGAGGGGAGGGAGCCCGTCAAATTGTGCCCCACGGTGCTAAGCAAGCGTCCACCTCGCAGTGCCATGTCCACCAGCAGATGGAAAGGGACCGGCTGGCTGTCGTCCCATGGCTGTGACAGCAAGTTACCGGGAGGCCCGCCCGCGCTCCCACTGTCCCAGGCCAGCGAATGTGGGGAATGGGGCCCTGGTTGCCCATTGGTTACACATGGGGCTGCTCTCGGGAGAGAGACGAGGCTTTCTACTCCTGTAAAGAGTTTCAGACCTGGAAACCCAGGGGGCAGTTCAACCCTGACTTAGAAGGTCACAAGTTTTTGTTTGGTTTTGGTGTGTGGGTGAATCTTTCCCAGTTTGCTATAGGACTGCGGGCGGGGAGGGTGGTGGGGTTGGGCTGCTATTCAAGGTCATACCCTTGCGATGGGTGACTCCTCAGATACCATGTTTCCCCAAAAGTAAGACATCCCCTGAAAATAAGACCTACTTACAGTTTTGCCTCTCGCTGAAATATAAGGCATCCCCCCGAAAATAAGACCTCCCCGAAAATAAGCCTCCCCCCCCCCAAAGCTACCGTAACTCTGGACCCTGGACCATAGCAGAGGGCGCTGCTGGGGCAGACAGGAAGTGCAAGTAAATGTACCATAGATTGTTGTACATGGAAATAATGGTAGTAACAAGAAATTCTTGATACTGTAGGATTCACAGTTTGTCTGGTTATGCTGGTTTGTGATGACAACTACTACCGTACCATATACAGGTAATAAATTTCCTTTTTTGTTGTTCAACAATAAATGTGTAGTGTACCGTATTCTTTTTCATGGAAAAATGATACCCCCTGAAAATAAGACCTAGTGCATCTTTGGGAGCAAAAATTAACATAAGACACTGTCTTATTTTGGGGGAAACAGGGTAGGTGCAGGAGATCCACACGTGAAGATGCCCCCAGGGTGCCCTGAGAGGCAGGCTGGCATCTGTGTCTGCCCAACGGCTTCCTTTCCCAAAATCCAGCCTCCCGACTGACTTCCTCAGGGAAAGACATTCCGCCTGCCCCACCCGAGTTTGCACTTGGCAGGAGGTGGGATGTCTCCCGAGGGATTGGGGACCACCTGCCTCTCAGGAAGCAAGAAGGGCCATCTCACCTGGAGTAGTCACAGAACACCTCCAGCGTCCGCGTGTCCAGCAGCAGGCCGCACCAGGGGAACAGGCAGTGGGCTGGCAGCTGGACGATGCCCGCGGCACCCGGGCCATTGCCCATCGGGAAGTTCACCACCGTCTTCCACGGGTTGATCATGCAGCCGTACTCAGGGACGCCTTCCACCAGGGTCCTAAGTCAGAGAGCGGTGTTGGCCAGCAGCATCAGACAGCCGGCCACCACAGGGGACACTGAACATGCGCGGCAGGAACTGTACCCCACCCTCCACCCCCTCCCAACATATATGCTGACATCCTAACCCCAGGACTCAGATAGGACCGGGCAGGAAATGTGGGTTTTCTTCTGTGTTAATGAGGTCATTCTGGACAATAACCAACGCGAAAACCCAACCCACTGCCATCCTCTGGTTGCGACTCCGAAGGAGCCCGCCTGGAGGGCGGAGAACTGCCAGGAGGGGTTCTGAGACTGCGTGTCTTCGTGGAAGCAGACTGCCTTCGCTTTCTCCCACGGAGTTTTGAACCGCTGACTTCTGGCTGGCAGCCGAGAGCTTAACTGCTGTGCCACCAAGACTCCTGTCTAATCACACCTGATGTCTGCTCAAACGAGCCGGGCAGACAGACACCAAGCAGCATGAGGAGTGGGCCATGACCGGAGGGGCGATGGAAACCAGGAGTACGGCCCGGGAAAAGGCCCATGGCCCCGACACTGGCTCAGACTCTCCACCTCCAGGTGGACAAGGCATGCCCCCTCTGTTTGCTGTCACCACCCCTAAGGATGATGAATGGGCTCCTCTCCGTCCTCTATGGTGCCTGAGAGGCTGCAGTCAACACTGCCAGGAGCCACTGACCAGGGACGTTGAGATGCACTTCAGAGAACTGGCCATGAAGATTTTTTAGTGGATTCTGACATATGAAGACCCATAGGTGTCGGGAGAACTGTGCTCCGTAGAATGTTTGGTGGCCCCATCTTTGGAATTGGATCACCAGGCCTTTCTTCTGAGGCACCCTCAAACCTATAACCCTGCCACTAGCAGCCACGTGCATGAACCATTTACTGCCTCCCAACAGGAACTCCAGTTGCTCACTAACTACACAGACAGCATCACGTATGAAGATTACGTGGAAGCACTTATAGCACATAGAGAATACACGTGGGAGCCTTGGTGGCTTAGTGCTTACGCACTGGGCTGCTAACTGCAAGGTCAGCAATTTGAAACCACCAGCCACTCCGCAGGAGAAAGATGAGGCCCTCTACTCCTGTAAAGGGTTATACAGTTTTGGGAACCCATGGGGTCAGTTCTACCCTGTCCTGTAGGGTGGCTGTGAGTCAGCACAGACTCGATGGCAGTGGGTTTAGTTTGAGACAGCACATACTGTTGGACAGATGGACAGGCTTACCTCAGAAAGGCTTGAGCTTGGGGTAGGTGGGGCGTCACCAGCAAAAAATCATCCACCAGGCGCAAAAGCAACCTAACAGGCAGGGAGAAGAACGCTGACCAGGTTGGCGTCTCCTCCTGCTGCGGTCTCTGCACAAAGGGCGCCAAGCTCACTCGGACGATGACAGTCAGCCTCCCCAGAACAGTCCACACACAATTCCACAGGCCCCCATCCAGGGATGGGGAGCCGGGCACAGGGCACTGACACAGGTCTCTGAGGTGACCAGCAGAGGCATTTCCAAGCCAGGTACAGTGCTGGGTCTGGGGGCCTCTGGGGAGCTCCCGGCCAGCATGTTGATAATTCCGGTGGGGGGAGGGCTAGGGACCCAGTCAAACAACACAGGAACTATGTGACTATAACACTGAATCTCCATGTGGCAGTGGTAGAAATGGCCAATGTGTTGTGCTATTATCATAATTTGTTTTTTAAGTGCACAGGAAATAAAAGGCTGGAGACCTTGGTCGGGGGAACACTGCCCACAACACCTGTCTCTTTTATCTGCCCGTTTCTTTAGTAGACCACAGGAGCTGCAGCGGGCTGCTAACCACAGGGTCAGCAGTTCAAACGCAGCAGCTGCTCCCAGGGAGACAGCAGAGGCTGTCTCGTCCTGTAAAGACTGACAGCCCCAGAAAGCCACGGGGCAGCTCTAATCTGTCTGGTAGGTTCGCTGAACCAGAATGGACGCCCCCTACTGTTTCCACAATGAGAAAACCATCGGGTCCCCTACAGAGTCTGCTAATGGTCAATACTGTCAGAGTGACCCCACATGTAGGGTGTCATTTCAAAATGGAGACCCCACATCCGGCGCCAGCCCACTGCTGACGGGACAATGGGGTGTCACTCAGGTAGCCCTGGCCTCAACCTCATTCTCTCTGGGGACTCTCTCCTTCATCCAGCTATTGGCTTCCTTGGCACCGCTTGTCTCCCCACTGAGGAACACCCAGAGATCCCCAGCCACCCCGAGAGGCACCCCACTGCGGGTTTCCTCTGGCATTCAACACCCAGGCTTGCACCCCCACCCCTGCCTGTGCCCATAAACTGTCAGGAACTGTGTTTGTGAGGCCGGCCACGCCAAGCAGAGGGCCCCGCGTGGTCTGGTTGTCTGATCAGACCCCACTTGGTTCTGATCTTGGCTGCATCACGCTGGCCCAACTCACCGCTGCCCCGAGCGCCACTGAGCAGGACCCCAATGCCGGATCCCTCAGGACCCCCTCAAGGGGTTGTGGTGTACACTGGGGCTAGGGTGGCCCACAGGGCTCTCGGGGGCTGGTCTGGGGAAGTAGACTGCAGGCCTTTTTTCCTAGTCTGCCTTAGTCCGGAAGCTCTGCTGAGTCCTGCTCAGTAGCTGAGTTTCCACTGACGGACATGATGTGGCTGTGTGTGGACCACCTTGACCAGGAACCGAACCGGGGTCTCCCACACAGGAGGCGAGAGTTCTAGCACGGAGACACCTAGTGCCCTGAGAGCAGGCGGGTCTCCACCACCGTTCTCCCTACCCATCTTGCTGAATCCCGGGGAGCACCGTGTTCTCCATGTCCCCGTAGCAGAGGCTGCACAGCAGAGTGGACAGGATGGAACCCTGTGGGATGCCCTGGCACTGGACATAGTACCTGCAGAGAGAGGCAGACAGGTGCAGGTCAGAGGGCAGTAGGCCAGGGAGAGGACACACAGGAAACAGCCTCCATCACCATCGGTAAACAAACCCCCACAGCATACGCCACACATGCCCTACTGCCCGAGTTCTCCTGAGGTAGGGAGGCTAGGGTGGCGGGCTATATCCTCACCCTCGAATTCAGGCTGCTGTTGAAACCAACACCCGCCCACTGCCATCAAGTGGAGGCCAACACCTGGTGGCCCTGCAGTGTAGAGCCTGACCCTGAGACCCTGTAGGACAGGATAGAACCGCGGGGGGGAGGTGGGAGGAGCTCCAAGGCAGGGACCTTTACAGGGGCCAGACTGCCACACAGCCTTCCCCCGCAGGGGGACTGGCAGGTTCGAACCAATAACCCTCCCATTAGCGACCAAGCCGGTAACCTCTGTGCTGCGGGGGCTCCTTGCTGCTGAGAGTTGCTGTCCTGTCACCACAGCAACTTTCATTAACTTTCAAAACGTGAAGCAAGACATCTAAATAACCCATCAGACAGCTGGACAGGAGGCTCAGCACTGGGACTCACTCGGGTCCAGGGTGAGCTGTCTCACAGAACGGTCTCACCAGGCACAGACGTGCCCTTGCTCTTACTGCGATCCAGGACACGCAGGCTGAAACTCCCCAATGGAGTATGTCCATGAGGCTTTCAGGGTGGGGTGCATCCTTCTGAAAACCCAACCTACTGCCAACGGGTCCATTCCACCTCAGTGACGTGCTGGAGCAGAGTGGCCCCTTATGGTATTTCTGAGCCTGTACATCTTCATGGGAGCAGACAGCCCCGTCTTTCTCCCCGGCAGGTGCTAACGGGTTTGAACTGCTGACCCTCTGGTTAGCAGCCCAGCATGTTAAACCACTAGTCCCTCGGAGATCTGAGACAGTGAGATGCACTTCTAGTCGATTGCTAGTCTCTTTCACTTTTGGTAAAGTGTCGATTCGTCTTGTCCAGGGCCTCCCTTTTTCACTGGCCCCTCTTCTTTACTAAGCGTGACGTCCTTCTCCAGGGACTGGTCTCTCCTGACAACACGTCCAAAATACGTGAGACCAGTCTCGCCCTCCTCGCTACCAAGGCGCATGCTGGCTATACTTCCTGCAAGACACATCCGTCTGTTGTTCTGGAAGCCCATGGTCCTTTCATGTTCTTTGTCTGCACCATAATCCAAGGGCGTCAACTCTTCAGTCTTCCTTATTTAGCATCCAGTATCTGCACGTCTACGAGGAGAATGAAAACATGGCTGGCGTCGGGTGCACCTTAGTCCTCAAAGAACCATCCTTGCTCTTCGACGCTTTAGAGAAGGCTTGTGCGAGATCTGCCGCCCAGTGCAACACGTCTTTTGGTCTCTCGACTGCTGCTTCCATGAGCATTGACTGTGGGGCCCAGCAAATGAAATCCTTGAACTTCAGCCTTCTCTCCATTTACCATGATGTTACCCATGGGTCCCTGCCATCCAGGGCTCCACCTGTCCTGTCTGGCCAGCACACTGTGGGGAAAGCACCCGCTCACCAGCTGGGAACCCACACCGGGAAGACAGGTGATCCTGCGACTACAGATGGAGGGAGAGGGACAGGCCTGGGTGACAGGGTCTCTCGAGGGATGAAAAGTGGACACATCCACCTGTGATCGCAGTGCTATTGGGACAGGAGTCCCTGGGTACACCAGTGGTTAAGGGCTGGACTTCAAGCCATAAGGTTGACAGCTAAACCTACCCAGTGGTGCCCAGTGATCTGAGCCTGCAGCCTTGGACCCCCCAGAGCCCCTCGCTCTGCACACACAGGTCACCGTGCGTCAGCAGGGACTTGACAGGAACTCCGAACAAGAGCAAGGGGGCCCTTGCAAACACTGTGCTGACCCCCTTGGGAGCTGGACAGTGCCTTTGAAAACGACCCCAGGGCCGAGTGTCCCTACCCCTACCCCTACTACTCCAAGACAGCTCCTCTCCTCCTGCAATGAATCTGGACTTTCTGTTCGTGTGTGTGTGTGTGTGTGTGTGTGTGTCTACAAGTCAGAATCGGCCTGTCAGCTCTACCACCACCAACAAGAAGGGCCCTTGGGTGGTACCGGCAGCTCATGCACTCAGCTGCCAACTGGAACTTCAGAGGTTCGAGTCCAGGCAGGCGGGAGTCACACATACTCACTTGTTCCTGATCTGGATGACGTTGTTGTGCACCAAGTGACGGAAAAAAGAGAAAAGGCTGCTGGCAGTCTCATTGAAGGAGCAGCTCTGGAACACAGAACAAGAGGCCAGTGAGCAGGGCTGAGAGGCCTGGGTGCAGGCTCCGCACCACCCACCAACCATGCAGCTGTCACAAGACACGGGACACCCTCGGGGGTCAGTGTTCTCACTGTGAAAGGGGGCACTGGGCGAGAACCCAGGGACGCAGTCTAGCAGCCGGGGACTGAATGTGGCTGCAGAGTGTGTGTGCCCAAAGTTACGGGTCCCTTGGGTCATCCATGCACCCCAGCTGGGCCCAGGATCCCTGAACTCCAGGGAGCCCAGGCCACAATCCATGGTCCCACCTAACCTCAGAAGCACCAGGGTCTAGCACCCTGACCACACCTTCCTCGGGACCCCCAAATCCAACACCTGGGTGCACCACCCTGCCAAGGGTTACGCCCTGGACTACAAGCTCAAGCCAGGCTCAGAGTGACCCCGTGGGACACCGTACCAACTGTGGTTTTCAAGGCTGCCATCTTTACAGCAGCAGACAGCCACAGCGTTCCCCAAGGTAGATCCGAACCGCTGGCCTTTTAGTTAGCAGCCCAACACCTAGCCTGCTGCACAACCTGGAGAGCCGACAGGAAGTCAGCCATGAGGCCCCCCAGCACCACCGAGTGAATAGGATTGCCACTGGGAACCAGCATGACCAACAGCAAGGCGGCACAAGGCCACCAGGTGCGAGTGGGCCTGTCCGCCCACTGACGGCCTCCAGGTGCGCGTGGGGACAGTCGTGGATATCTGGAGCTTCCACTCCAGGTGACCTGTGGTCAAACACAGCCTGTCCACCCTCAAGGCCGAGACAGCCAGTTGCTCACATAGCGCCTGCAGGCTCAGCCTTACGAGGGGAGAAAACGTGGCGGAGAGACAAAAGCACATCCCCACCTCCTGAAGTGCCCAGCTCCGTGGCTCTGGGGAGCTCAGCTCTGATCCCACGTGGGTGCCCACTCTCCTCCCTCTGCTCCTGCGGAGCCTGTGCCGGGCACCTCCCACTCCCTACCCACAGCTTAGACCCGCCCGCCTCCCCCAGCGGAGGTGGCCCCCTGTGGACCTGCTCAATGACGACGGAGTCCTTCAGCGAGCCCTCCTGCTGCAGATGCTCCAGGAACTGGGCCATGTACGGCAGGAGGTCGGCCAAAGTGGAGACCTGCGGGCAGACGAGCAGCGGGAGACGTGGACTCAGCACACCTGCAGCACCTGTAAGTCCGCTGCCGCCACGGCCTCACCCGCAGCAGGGGTACCCTGCGTCCGCTCCTCCCGAAAGCACCGGTCCCCAGGACCCCAAGAGAAACCAGGGAAGTGTCCCCCCCGAACAACAGCATGCTGGGGGTGTCGCTGCGTGAGCACGGACTCACGCCGCCCCGGTGTTCAGCATCACACGTGGCTGCCTGCTCCCGTGCTGCCCCTCACCACTGTTACTGTGCTTGCAGCCACGGGCGCGGCCCCTCTGGGAAACCGGAGAACTGCACAGGCTCGGAGGGCAAGGGGACCCTCACACCTGCCCCTGAACAGACGCACTTGAAAGCAGGGCGCGGAGCGAAACAACAGGCAGGAGAGGGCAGATACAAGACAATCCACTTTGGGGAAAGACCCGGGGTGGACGAACGCACAGGGACCGGAGATGGCCGGTGGCCACCGGAGGTGGGAAGCAGGCAAAAGGAGGGAGCCATTGCTTGGGGGCCACAGAGCTTCTCTAAAGGGGCTGGGAGACAAGGGGAGAAGATAGTCGAGATGGCTGTGCATCGGGGACATACTCCCCATCACCGAATAGCGCATGTGAGAGTGGCAGGTGTCCGGAATGCTGTGCGGGTGTGACCAGTGACGCTGTGACCTGATTGCTTCCAGCGTCCTTTGATGAGGGAGAAAGGCGGGGCTGTCGACTCCTGTACAGAGTGACAGCCTCGGGAACTCACAGGAGCAGTCCGCATCAGCGGATTTGGACTGGTTTTGGTTTCTCTGGATGAAGAACAGAAGCAGGTGAATGAATGATGGCGTTGGCGAAGAGCAGCACTGGGGGTGCCAGCAAAGGTTGGACGCCGTGGTAGTTACATCATCTGCTGTCAATTTGGGACTTGCGAGGATTAAGAGTGAAGGGGTGGAGTCTAGTCTGTCAATCGGGTCACAGCCAATGAGGCCTCTATGTGGGCATGATCTTCTCGTGAGGATTCTGGGAACTCCTGTATTCCTCCTTGGAGGCGGAAGACACTCTACTGACAGGACACATGGCACTACGCTAGTGCCCTGAGCTGGAGCAGCCATGTAGAGACCCCTGCCAGCACTGCGATGCTTACAGCGCCACTGGATCCACAAGACTTCCCACCCACTGGCCTGTGATCTTCCTGCATTCGGCATCATTGCATGTGTTTCTTGAGTCTGAAGAGGACTTTATAGATTGGTATCGGACATATGGACTAATATCGGACTTACGGACTTGATCTGTGCTAGGCTGTTTTCTCAATATTCAATTGCTCTTGTCTATAAAGCTCGTTCTTATACACATAAGCCTGTTTATGGATCTGTTTCTCTAGTCTACCCAGACTAACACAGACGCGCAGCCATGTCTCTCCTTAAAATCTAGGCTGCTGAGACTTTATCTCACACCCTTTGAGCACACTGTTAGGAGAGCATTCCCGGGAGACGGACCTCGTGCTTGGTAGAGCAGAGGGGCAGCAAGAGAGAGGCAGAGCAACTGTGAGGGTGCTGCAGGGCCGGGCGGTGCTGCGTTCCCTCGTGCACAGGGTTTCCGTGAGTCGGAGCCAATGGACAACATTGGTCAATGCCTACTCACAGTGATCCGCAGGAAGGGGCAGAGCTGTCTCTGTGAGTTTCTGAGTCTAACTCTTGAAGAGAGTAGAAAGCTGCCTTTTCCTCCCACGGAGCTGTTGGCGGTTTTGAACTTGGGACCTTTCAGGTGGCAGCCCACAGCATAACCACTGCACTGCCAGGGCTCCTTAAGGATGGCACAGTTGTGCTACAGATCCCTTCTGGGATCCGGGCTAGTGATGTTAGTGGAGCAGCATTAGCGCAGAGGATGTTCTGGTGGAGCTCACTGAAGGAGCAACAGAGCAAGGTGTGGTAGTTCCATAATCTGTTGTCAAGGTGAGACTTAAGAGTGAAGGGGTGGAGCTTAGTCTGTCAATCAGGTTCCAGCTTGATGGCCTCTTTGGGAGGCACTAAGAAGACAAATAGCTCGATGGAGGCAGGACTGGACCTCGAGGCCCCCTGGGTTCACGTGTGAGATGGAGACCGGAGAGAGAGAAAAATCCACTCAGGCTGGGGGGACTCTTAAGTGGGCTGATGGAGAGAGCACAAAAGCATCCTGGGGGCACTGGTGATGCCGTGGGAGCCCCAGGTGACTACAGGTGTAAAGCACGGCACACCCCAGGACTTCTGGGAGCCCTGCTTCCGTAAACTTGCATGTCCCCTGGCCCACGCCCTAGAGATCCCTTTCCCTCAGCACCGGCCACCTCCTCTCCCACTCCAGTGCTGAGGAGGACCCCCCAGAGCTGACCAATCATACTTCTACAGCTCCCGACACTCCATCCAAACACCACCACCCAGATGAGCTTGGAGGGAGACCACCCGACCGCAGGCCCTGCTCCCTCGGCCCCACCCAGCGCTCAAGCTCAGTGTGCCCACAAGCCGGCAGGGGCTCTGATGGTGGTGGCCATGGGGCCTGCACACGGTCCTAGCGCCTCACCGTGAGGAATACGGTTTCTTGTAGGATGGCCCTGTCACTCTCCAGGTGCACTGTCACGAGGGGGTGGGGAACCCCTCGGTGCATCCTACCTGACCTTTCTCTCACCAGTGCGATTTTCAACTTTCTAAAGACTTCTGAACAAGACGCTCTGGAGCCGTAGCCGGCAGGGGCACATGGCCCACCCAGCCAGAACCGAACCCTCCCAAGCCATCAGATGGGAGGACGCACAGACAGACTCTGGCCCTACACCCGCTCCCACATGGAGGGAGGAATGTGTCCCAACATGCCCACACCCCAGATACTGCCCTGTGGACACTCCCACCCCCTGCAGATGCCCATGGCATATACACCATGGGCACCCCATAGCACAGACACCCAAAGGTGGACACACCGCAGCAAACATCCCCACACTGTGGGCATGTCTGTGCCAGACACACCCCTACGGAAACTCCTGCACCACAGACAGATGCATGCCTGAACCACATATCCCAACATATCTCACACACACACATACACCAGACACCCCACACCACGGACACATCCTGTTACACACACACACACACCCATAAGACCCCACGCACCACAGACACATCCTTTGTTTTACACACACACCCTGTTTCACAATGCACTCACGCATGCACACGACATGCCAGACATGCCACCATCACACACACGCCCAAGTCTCTCTCTCTCTCTCTCTCACACACACACACACACACACACACACACACACACACACACACACACACACACACACACACACACACACACACACACTCCATCACAAACACCCTCACATCGCAGACACACACGTTACACCCCATCACTCACGTGTCTCTTGAAGGACTTCCGGATGTAGCCCTGGGCAGTCTTCTGGACAACAGCGTAGCGCCGGATGCAGTACACTTTCTCTTGGGGCTTAATCACGTTGGCGACCACTTCCACCAGCTTGTCGTGCGGGATGGCGTCGTAAGCCCCCGTCACGTCCACCTGGGAGAGCAGGCCCCGTTCACTCCCTCGTCCTTACTTGCACTGGCCTGGGGCCTGCTAAAAACCCTGTAGAGTCAGGTGCAGGAGCAGGGCTGGGGGCCCTACTCAGCTCTCCACTGCCAGAGCCACTGGGTCCTCGAGATCACCTTTGACCCCAGCCCTCATCCTGAGCATCCCTCACTCTGAGCCCAGGCCGCTGGGGCCTTGGGGCCCTACCTGGACCCAGCAGCACTCCGATGGTCTGATGCCCCAGCTGGCAGCCCCTCTGCAAGGCAGCTGAGGCCCAGGCCCCTCACCTTGACAAAGTGCAGAGGTGAGGCCGGGAGCCTGGCCCGCACATGCTGCACGAAGGCCCGCCAGGCCCTGTAGATGTCGTCCATGCCCAGCACGGAGGCCCCCAGCAGCCATGGCCGCAGTGCCCGCTCATAGTTGAGCACGCTGAACAGGTTCTTCATCTGCGAGGTGACAGGCCGGGCCTGGCGCTGGGAGGACAGGAAGCAGGGATGGACGCGGGTCATTGTGGGTTCCTGGGCCACTGTCCCCTGCTGTCCTTGGCCCCCCAGCTGTACTGCCGAGCTCCAGGTGACGCCAGGACCCACCCCAGCCTGCCTTGAGACCTCGGGCTCACCCCCACCCCCACTCATCCCCTCCAGGGCCCCAGGGGTCGATGGGAGCACCAGCTGGCCCCCCTCAGAGACCATGCCCAGTGGGTGGGTTCAAACTCAGGGTTCAGTCCAGAGGGCCAGACTCCACCCAGCGGCCCCTGCTGTCACAAACCACACTGCCTCCCTGGGGACAGGAAGCTACTACTGCTGCCTGCCAGGCAGTATGGCTGCAATCAAGGACCCTCGAGCAGGGGGACAGTCACCCGGGTCACTGTGGCCCATAGACATGTTGTCCATGCTATTCTTCCACAGGGTCACAGGGTGCTGAGGTCGCAGGGTGTGCTGCACCTCCACAAGAGACAGGGTCCCAGAGCACAAGGTCCCAGAGCACCAGGCCCCAGAGCACTGGGTCCCAGGGCAGAGGGTCCCAGAGCAGTGGATCCCAGAGCGCAGGGTCACAAAGCATGGGGTCCCAGGGCATGGCCGGCTGCTCACTGTGGCCCTCAGTGCATCTGGCATTCTCCGAGACACCCCGGGGGCCACACATCCTGCTACTGCCTCCCCTTGCCCAGGAACTGGCCCCCTCCAGGGTGAATGTGGGTTGATCCCTGCCTGCCCACCCTGTGGCCCTTTGTCTAGGCCACCCCAACGCTAAGTCCCACCAATTTGTGTCCACAGCTAGAATATAGCGTGGTCACCTTCTTTTCTCGGCGGAAGGTTCTGGCCCCCAGGACATAGTCCATGTTCACAATTGGTCGGAGGCCCTGGCGCTTGGGAACGAAGCGGAGTTTGGAGATGAGAAGAGAGGGCTTTGTCTCCTGGTGCCGCCGGACTTCTGCCTCTGACAGCTCCCGCAGCTGTACCCTGCTGAAATGCTGCCTGCAACACAGGCCCGCTCAGGCCGAGGGCTGGCAGCCCGAAGCACCTGCAGGGGAACTCACCCAGAGTAGCCGCCCAGCACACAGCCACGTCTTGCGGTTTCACAGAACTATCAGCTACTTCCACCTTAGAGGTTGGGTCCAGGCCCCATCTAACAGATGCTCGGACTTGACAGGTCAGAAAGCAGAGACTCAGGGTGGCTAGGGCTGGGGGCAGGACTCTGCCTGGGGTCTCCAGTACGGAGCAGGGGCCGGCCCCTGTAGAGCAATGAGATACACGGGCCTAGGGACACAGCTGTGGGAGCATAATGCAGTGGTCTCGTTCTACGCCCAAGCAGACACATGGTTAAGTCTGCCCCTCCACATCCTGAATGCTCTGGTGATAAATACCTGATCCCAATGTCTTGCAGCTGGCTCCAGACGCTTTTCCGGAAAAAGAAAAGCCTGTTCTTCTGAAACATGGTTTCAGTGACATAAAAGAAGGCCCTGAGTAGCCCGGCCACATACGTGTCCACCAGCCAGAGCAGGAATTTGGTCAGGATCTCCTCTCTCAAGCGGTGCTCCGAAGCCGGGACCGTGCGCTGCCCTAGAAAGAGATCACGCTGCACACCTGGTCCCCGCCACGGGACTGCGAGGTCCACCCAGGCTAAGAGGGTCAATTCTGAATCCATTTGCAGAAGGCCTCGGCCCACAGTGGGGGCCCTCCCTCCATTTTGAGACTCGACACAAGCTCAGGCTCCATTCAAGTCCCGTGTTACTGCCCCAGTGCTTGCTGACTGCTAAACCAGCAACAAGGCTAAGCTCAGACAAGTCTGGGGAGAGATATCTGGCCCTCAGGTTTATACTCAGAACATGGGTGTGTCCCTCATGATTGACTCAAAACAGCTGCGTGTTATCTCACTTACAGGCTGGGGGCCCAGTGACAATGACGCAAGGCCGCTTGGTCATGATTAGACCCTGGCCATCACAGCAGCCAGGAAAAATCCCCCAAATCTTTCTGTGAATCTGAAATCGTGAACAGTACCCCGATCGTGGTCCCTTTCCCTGCCTCTGCAGTCCAGCCTGCAACAGTGATAGACTGACCCACCAGTCATAATCACGCACAAAGACTGGCTCTGTGTTCTCTCCTCTACACTCTGCCCATGAGTGAATCGGCGGGCTCCATTAGGCATCTGTACTGCGCGCATGCTGAGGACTTCCCTTATCCGGGATGCTTGTCTTTGGTTTGTCTTGAACCTGATGAAAGTTTAATAAGAGCAATGCTACGGAAAGTTTGAATCTGGGCCTTCTTTTCTCCCAACACATCCACAAGATCCACACTGTCCAGTAACACAGCCTCAGGCCAATCAAGGTGTGTGGTCCCCCGGGAGACATGCCATACACATGACCCACACCCCCACTCTTGGACATTCAGCACAGAAAGTAGAAAAACACCAGTGTCCTCCTAGTAACACTGCCACTGTTTCCGTGTTAAAACGATGTTGTTGACTTAGTGGGTCTCAGTAACATACAGGACAACCTCCGAGAGCCAGAAGCTGTGTAAGGTAGAATCCCGTCAGAGAAGCAAAACTCAAATTAACTACCGCCCGAAAAAAGTGGTGCAGACAGCTCGTCGAAGGCAGGAGAACTTACCAGACCCTGAGAAATAAGGGGGTGGCCCGGAGCTCTGGCTCACAGCACACACACACACACACACACACACACACACACACACACACGGCTCCGTGGATTCCGCTGCTGCTTGTCACTCTCAGCGCGGCTACTGAAGATGGAAGACGAGGGCTGGGTCATGGTGGCTATTTCTATCGGGCAGGGGTGGCTTGAAGCAGCAGCATGTGTCCCACTTTCTAAACATCATGGCGGTGGCAGCAACTCAACGTGATGATTTAACAGTGCCCCCCAAGATGTGTGTGGAGGTTCTGAGGACCGGGCCTGTGAATGTGGGCTGTTTGGGGAGCTGATGTCAGTTACCCGGCACTGCAGCAGCGTGGGTTCTGGGCCCCTCTCTTTCACTTAGGAAAGAGAAGGGCAGGTGTATGGTCCCACCCAGGGGAGGCAGCACCCATCTGGAAGTCAAGGCACGACAAGATAAGCTAAAGACGACAGGAACTGGGCAGGATAAAGACCTTCTCCTTGTGAGGTCGAAGGGGGCTGATGGACGGATGGAGTGTGGCCCAGCTGACCCCCTGAATTCGAACCTCCAGCCTCCAGCACCAAGACACCCCAGTTCTGTTCTATGGGGCTCCCCACAACGGTCCAGCTAGGCCAGCACCGTTGCAGCTGCTTCGTATAAGGCCCAATACCAGCATCACCACGGGCCCGGGAAGAGCTGGGGCGTTCGAGGTCAGGCAGCCCAGAGTGGGCAGAGACTGCCGGGTGGTGGCAGCCCCACTTTGGCTCAGAGGCCCCAGACTACTACCCTCTACAACTGAAAACATTCGGAGATGGGTCCAGATGGCCATGAAAGCTCGGACGCCGGCCCCGTAAAGGAAAGGTGCAGAGGAGAAAATCGACCCCCAGAGGCGGGGTAGCGGGAAAGATGGAATGGTGAACAGGGCAGGCAGGAAAAGGAGGTGGGGGTACGGGGAGCACGGGGCAAAGTGAAACACACAAGGACCTTCAAGAAGAGCTGCTGTTAGGGCCACTGCATCGGCTCCGACCCACAGCCGCCCTGTGTGCAATGCTCTCCTAGGGAAGAGAGGTCACCACGAGGTCTCATCTGGGGGCTAAGAAACCCTAAACCAAACCCAATGGACAGGGTAGAACTGCCCCTGTGGGTTTCCGGACCGAGCTCTCTGTGGGAGCAGAAACCCTCCTCTTTCTCCCGAGGAGCGGCTGGTGGTTTCCAACTGCTGACCTTATGCTGACTCATATCCACTACACCATAGAAACTCCAGACGGCAAGACAAAGGCCAGACTGGAAATACAGCCCCGAGACTATTGCCTGAGACACTCTTTAAACCTTAAAGCTTAAGAGGGTAGCCTGAAGTCCTCCCCAGGCCAAACAGTGCACCATGTTAGGGAGCGCCACCCGGCTGCCTCAGGCTCCCGGCTCCTCTGAAGGACTAGGCTATGGGCATAGCTGACCACAGCAATGCAGAGGGCACTGAGTGTTGGGGGCAGGGAGCGTACCTCCATGGGGAAGAAACAGCTCTAAGGGAGGGGGAGAACAGTGCCCCAACTGGAAGCATGTCATCAACCTCGCCGAGCTGTACATCCAGAAATGACTGAAGCGGCGTCTATTTTGTTGAATATGGTTAACAAAATTAATTTTTAATAACACACAGTGTCTCGGGAAGGTGGCTGCAGCTGGTCACTCACATGGCCCTCGGAACCCTCGGAGACCCGGAGAGGTGGCCAGCCCCATTTCAGATAGATTTCCATGAGAACCTTTGCGGGTGGGACTGAGTGTCCCCCAAGCTCCCACTCAGGGAGCCAACATGTCTCCTGTGGGTGGCTCCTTGTAGGGAGGCCCCACCACCTGTCGGTCAGCAGGTAGTGTGCAGCACCTGTGGGTCTGAGTGTTGCTGGGACGCTAGTGTTCACGTACCATTGGGGTCACCATGGCGCACAAGTATCAGAAGCCTTTCCGGGCCAAGACAAACCAAGAGAGAGGCGTGGCTATCCACTTTGAAAAAAACAGCCAATGACCGCCCCATGGGTCAACGATGAGCAGTGAGGAGCACTGTCCAGCCCACTCACATTGGGCACATGGCCAAGAAACCGTGGGACAGGAACTGTCTACGAGAGGGAAATAGCGCAGCACTCCTCACCCAGGTGCACCTCCTACCTGTTCTGCCAGGATGCGCCTGACCTCTCCTCACGGAGGCAATTCTTCTCACCTGAGGGCACCTGTTCACCTAGATGCCCCCCTTCACCTCTCCTTACCTGAGTATACCTCCTCCCTTCTCCTCACCCGAGGGCACCTCTTGACCTGGGTGTACCTTCTCATCTGTCCTCCCAATTGCACCTCTTAACCTGGGCGTACTTCTTCACCTCTCGCCCGAGGACGCCTGTTCACCTGGGTCTACCTCTCTGTCGAGGACCAGCTGCCAGGATGGAAAAGTTGCCGGTGGTCTTGCCCGGAAGTCAGTGACTTGGGCGAGGTCCCAGGCTTTGTGTGACCCTTCACCACAGTCACTGTCTATATGACAAGCCAACACATCAGCGAATAGGAGCTACTGGCTTAGGTTCAACGTACCCACGGAATCCTAGGAACAAGGCACCAAGTTAAGGTTTTGCCGGCCAAGCTCCTCAAAGAGACTGCAGATCAGCTTTACAATAAAGTTGTTTAAGGCTGCTCGCTGATCAGACCTCACAATCCCATCCTGTCTGTTTGTCTTTCCGGCATCCCTACCCCCACTTTCAGGTTCTCTTGCTGGTGCTGTGCAGGTCACGCACTTCCGCACCCCTCCTTACGTGAGCAGGACTCCTCTTCACTCCTTACCTCGAGCACCTCACCTCTCCTCACCTCTTGACCTGAGTGCACCTTCTCACCTCTCACCTGAGGCACCCCCTCTTCCTGGACATACCTCTGAAGCCCTCCTTACATGAGTAAACCTCCTCCTCACCCTTCACCTTGTGCATCTCACCTGAGACACCTCTTGGCCTGGATACACCTTCTCATCTCTCTTCCCTTGAATGCACCTCTCTATCTAGGTGCCCCCCCTCCCCTCACCTGGGCAAACCTGCTCACCTGGGCTTGCCCGTAGCCACTGGCAGTCCTGCACTTTCATCCTCTGCATCAGCTCCTGCCGGGAGAGCTTGGCGTGCTTGCCCAGAGAGAGGTACATCTTCACGGTCCTCAGGAAGCGGCACTTGTTGTGGCTGGAGCCCCAGAGGCCGGCGGGCACCAGGCGGTGGAGGCAGGCGCGCACAAACATGTACACATGCCAGGGGCTACTGTGCTGGCGGAGCAGCTGCACCACGCGCTGGGGGCTGTCGTCCTCTAAGCTCCCAGCAGCGGTGGCGGTCCCGGAGCCCCGTTTCGGGCAGTGAGTCCTGAGCAGCGCACGGTAAGGACATTGTGCATGGTTCCCCAGCAACTCCTGGAACAGCGGCCGCATCCGCCAATAGCGCGCAGGCAGACGCTGCGGCCGAGTCCACCTCCACGCGTGCCCACCGCCTAGGAAGATGGTCTCCACGAGTCTTCGGGCCCCATTCAGACTGCCCTGCAGGGAGTTGAGGGGGAAAGCACTGGGCAGCTGCTCCTTGTCCCCGGAGCAGTAGAGGAAGCGCTTGGTTTCCAGGTACACCTGGGGACATGGTGAGGGGTCAGCTTCACGTGCCCTGGCCTTCTGCGTGGACAAACGACGAGTCCCAGAAGCTTCGCCTTCCAAGGAGGTGGCTTCCGGACCAGCTCTCCGACCAGGTGTCACCGCGACGGGCTTCGTGTCATTCTTAGTACCACGTAGGGGGACCCAGGACGCCTCCTTCTGGTGCAAGGCCTGCCTAGGCTCCAAATGGGGCCTTTGCTGGGGCCTCTTGGACCAGGGAAGCCTTGCACCCTCGCCATCTCGATGCCGCTTCGCAGCCCGCAGGGTCCCACCCCGCGCTCCGCAGCCCAGCCCCAGGCCGTTGGCATCCAGTGTGCAGAGCTCGTAGAGCGGTGGCCCGCACACCTGGTAGGCACAGCTCGGGGGCACCAGCAGGTAGAGCGAGCAGCGTGCCAGCAGGTAAGTCAGCACATCGTCGCCCAGGCGCTGAAGCAGTAGTCCCCAGGCGCCGCTGCTGCGCAGCGTGTCTGTGACCGTGTTGGGCATGTAGCTGCGCACGCTGGTCGTGAAGGCCATTGGCGGCTCCCCGCTGGCCTCGTCCAGCAGCGCGAAGCCGAACGTCAGCACGTTCTTCGCGCCCCGCTCGCAGAGCCGCTGCACCACCCTAGCCACCAGCTCCTTCTGACAGGACACCTGCGGGGAGAGGGAGCCCCCTGAGCTGCCTTTGTTTCCCCCGCGGGGCCCCGAGGCGCAGAGCCCTGCCCTCCCTGTCCTGGGTGGCCCACCTGGCAGAAGGAGGGGGCCGTGGGCGGTGGCGGCGCACCCCAGGGCAGGCACACCAGGCAGTGGGCCACCAGCTTACTGAAGGCCACTGGGTCTCCAGGTCGCACCAGGTGCCAGCCCTCGGCCCCCAGGCGCTGCGCGAACGTGGCCAGCGGCAGCACCTCGCGGTAGCAGCCGCGCAACAGGGCACGCACGGCTCGGCAGCGGGGCGCTCGCAGCATCGCTGGAAGGACCAGGCTGGGGCGCCGGGCGTCCCACGTGCTCCGGGCCTGGGCGGTGGCGCGGGGAGGAGGCGCAGGCTCCGCGAGCACCGCAGGCGAGGGGCGGCGTCTGCGAGGAGAAAAAGAGCGGGCTCTTTCAGGCGCGGAGGACAAGGGCCGGGGGCTGACCGCGAGGATGCAGACTCCCCAGCGCCCCGGACGGAGGGCGTGTCGCAGGGGGCGGGGCCTGAGAAGAGCCGTCTCCAGCGCGCAGGCAGCAGGGGGCGGGGCCCATGGTAAAGGGGCGGGGCCAGGGAGGGTGGACCGGTGTTTGCGAAGGAGGAAGCGGAGTCCGAGGGGGAAGGGGCGGGGACAGGAGTACAGGGCAGGGGTGAGGGTGGGGCACGGAGGTAGGAAGTCGAAGGCCGCGACGAGAGGAAGGGATCTTAGTGGAGGAAGAGGCGCCGCTCCAGAAATGGCAGTGGGAGGGCGGGGCATAAGGCGAGGGGGCGGGGACTTCCGGGGAGAGGGACTGGACATAGATCTAAGTCGGGCAGGCCTCCAGCGGGTGCCCGAGAGAGGCTCGTCTGGCGGCGGGTTGTTCGGGGAACCGCCAGCGCGCGCCTTGGCTGGGACACGCGGGTCCAGAGGCGGGCCTGGAGGCCGGCTGTTCCGGGGGAACGCTGAACCCAGGTCCTGGATGCGCAGGCCTCCAGCGCGCGCTGCGGGAGGGAATCGCGGGCCCGGGAGGAGGGCTGAGCTCAGGTCGGGGATGTTCAGGCCATGGGGCACTGGAACCAAGGAGGCAGGTTCTCACCTGCTTTCATTAGCCCTGCCCGCGGAGCGACTTGGCTGCTGCTGTTTGTGGCACGGTGCCCTCGCAGAGTGTTTGGGGTTGGTCAAGGCCGCCTGACCTCTCCAGGGACAGGCAGCACCCGGCTTCAAGTCCGCTGGGCCAGCTCGTCTGGGTCCCTGGGGGCTGGTGTGCTCTGTGCCCGCTGGGGGGTGGAGGACCCGTCATTTGACAGAGGGGATGAGGAGGTGGGCAGGCGATCCTGGGCTCGGATGGGACAAGGGGGGCAGCGTCCTCCAGCGCCGTGAATGATACAACATGAAGGTGGGCTACAGGCACCAAAGAGATCAACACTCAATGCGGGGATAGAAAGGCCCTAAGAGCCCAGAGCACCAGAGAGCCATGTGGCGCTTCCAGAATGTTCTCCCCTGGCCAAAGGGGGAGTGTAGGCCCAGTACCTCCAGGGCAGTAGCTGCCCTAAGGGCTCTATCTCCTTGAGCCCTAGCCCATAGCCACTCACTGCCATGCAGTCAACACTGACTCAGCGACCTTCTGTAAGTTTCTAAGACTGTAATTGTTTACAGGAATAGAAAGCCCAGTCTTTTTCCAGAGGAGCTGCTGGTGGTTTTGAACTGCTGACCATGTGGATCTCAGCCCACCGCGTAACCACTAGTGGATCTCAGCCCACCGAGTAACCACTATACCACTACACCACTTGGGGCTCCATGCCCATGGCCACTGGTGGCCCTATTTTCCCTTTTTAAGTTCTAGGGTTCTTTTCGGGAGCCCTGGTGTCTCACTGGTTAAGCATGCTGGGCTGCTAACAGAAAGGTTTTAGGTGGTACCCAGCTACCCCACGGAAGGGATGAACAGTTCTTTGTCTCTGGCTCCATGGCGGTGAGAGTTGGGAGGGGAGGGAGACTTCTTTCTGGTACTTACAGAGACCAAACAGACCAGGTTGGCTTCCTGTTAGGAACCTAGGGGGTTGGGTCCCATCAAAGGGCAGGAGAAAATGGAACCCCAGACAGGGCACTTGACCAGTCACAGGGCCCTGTACCCCTGAGCAACTCACACATGAGAACCACATGCTGCCCCCAGAGCTGGAGGTGCCACCAGCCAGGTCCAGGGACCTTGGGAAAGCCACACAGCTGTTGGAGAGTTGGACCCAGAAGCTTCCGACACCTAGCCACCATGCAACCTGATCCGGGAGAGAGTTCTGAACACGGCTCGCTATGAGAACGCCCCTCCAACGGAACAGGTCACAGGCATCTGGCCCTGGTGGGCTGCCCAGCCAAGAGACCAGCTGTTCGAACCCAGCAGCCTCTCCGCAGAAGAAAGATGAGACTATGTGCTATGAGAACATTTACAGCCTTAGAAACCCAAAGGGGCAGGTCTACCTGGGCCTGTGTTGTTGTTAGGTGTCATCGAGTCCGTTCCGACTCACAGCGACCCTGTGCACAACAGAATGAAACACTGCACAGCCCATGCCATGTCGCAGTCACCCTAACGCCCAAGCCCACTGCGGACACTGTCAGTACATCCGTTGAGGGCCTTCCTCTTTTCTGCTGCCCTTCCACTTCACCAAGCATGGTGTCCATCTCAGGGGACTGGTCTTTGTCCTATGAGTTGGAATTGACTCAATGGCAGTGAGTTGGGTTTGGGTTTGGGGTGCTATCAGGTGCTTCTGACTGTGATGTTGGCAGTTCAAGCCCACCAGGCACCCATAGGGGAAAAGAGGAGGCTTTGTGCTCTGTGGATTTAGAAACCAAAGGGACAGTTCCACTTTGTCCTACAAGGGTCACTTTGAGTCGGAGTCAGCTCAATGGCCATTTTGAGGGGTTGGCTGTCATGAGATCCTCTCCGAAATCCAGATTTCATGAGTGCTCAAGTTCAACTCACTGAGAAACAGGAAACTTCTAATCCTTGGGGGAAG
>NW_022111373.1:142779510-142802670 GCF_000313985.2 Echinops telfairi
GGGGGGGTTGGTGGATTGACAGACTGGCATGAGCTTGGTCAACACTCAGATAAATGCTGAACAAATATCACCTTTTGCAACGCTGAGAAACTAGGGGGAGATGGTTTTGCTCGTGAAGGTCGGATTTAAGCAGCCTCCGCTCCTGCCGGTGGCAGTGGCTTTTCATAGTGCTCAAGGTTGTCTCGGGATTAGGGGAGGCTATTTCAGAACCCTCGCTAAGTGAGTCCTGCGGGAGTTCTCCAAGAGGGTGGTGGTTGAGAACGGCTAGCTCATTTTTGCCGCCAGAGGATTTGGCACTATTAAAAAATGTGCTTTTCTCCGAAACATAAGTTAACTGTTAGAATGAACCCAGAAGCAACACAGAGAATGAATCTTCAACAGTAAAGGTAAAAAACCAAACAAACTCCAAACTAAACCCAGCATTTAAAAAAACACCCCAAACTAAACCCAGCATTAACAAAAATAGCTATTTGGTTTTTGGTGTGTGTGGGGTTTTTTTTTTAGCTTTTGACAGTTGATCGAATGAGTTTTTGGAGCAAATTCCTTTTCCCCTCAACAACAAATCAGCACTGTATTGCCGGCATGGATTGTAATTCCCCACAGTGTAATGGCACCCATCCATCCCAACACCTCCCTGTTTCCCATCCTTCTGTTTCCTCTTTCCTTTCCTCACCCCTCCAACCTTCAAAACTTGGTACTGGGGCAAGTGCTGCCTGTCTGATCTGGACTGGTGCATTGTTCAAAGATGTGCGTGTGCGTACCTCCCATTTGTTCCTGTTCACCTTGTAGACCTATATAGCTTGGCTGTAAGTGGATTCCACTCCAGACTTGAAGGTTGAGGAAGGGCCACAGGCTTGGGCGTCCCACCAGTCTCTATGGGAAGTAGGGTCTAAGGATGCATCCGACCCTAATCCTGCAACAGAGATCTCCCTTCAAAATGGAATCATAACCACCTGCACAGAGGCTACCCTGCGCAACACATCACAGCATGGACGATGGCCAGCGGGACTATGGCTAGAAGAGCCAGCCGGAGTAAGTCATTGACAACACCTTACCTGGCTGAAGAAGCGGGTCACTCCTTTAGTGGGAAGAACTTTGCTATTCTAGTCATTTCCTCAAGAGGCGGGACCCCACTCCAGTTGGCTGGACTGCCAGCCATCTTGGGGCTCTCTCTCCTGAGCTCTACACGAGAGACAGCTGCTGAACACAACAGATCACTTCTGCCCACACGCCCTGAGATGGAGAAAAGATGGAAGTTGTTGATGGTTTTATCTGCTTCGCATCCACAATCGATGCGCACAGAAGCAGCAGCCAAGAGATCGGGCGACTCGTTGCCCTGGGTCAATCTGCTGCACAGACCTCTGTAGAGTGTTGAAAAGCAAGGATGTTACTTTGAGGATTAAGGTGCACCTGACCCAAGCCGTGGTCTTTTCAACAGCCTCATTTGGGCACCGATTAAGAAAGCATCGGTGCATTTGAATTACGGTGTTGGCCAAGAAGATTGAAAGGACTGCCAAAAGAACAAATCTGACTGGGAAGAAGTACAGTCAGAATGCTCCTGTGAGTCTGGGGACTTTAGAGAAACAAATCCACAGTAACCCATGGATAAGAGAGAGTTAAGTATAAAGGTTAAGTGCGCATCAAGAAAACATCCCAACCCAGTGCTGCCCAAGCCCACAAGTCCATATGTCTGACACCAATCCACAAAGTCCTCCTCCATCTCACAAAACACATGCAATCACACCGACTACAGGAGGAAAGCCAAATCAGTGGGCATGTAAGCATCTCAGCACTGGCAGGGTCTCCAAACAGTTGCTCCAGCACCCAGGGCTGCATCCGGTAGGTCCATGTGGCTTCTCCTCAGGGATGTCTTGCAGGAAGTGAGCCTTGCCAGCTGAAGCAGGGAACTGGCTAAGGTAGTTTCACCCTGGTCTGACCATCACAAAGCAAGAGACCCGAGAACTAGAAAGGTGAGGCCCACCAAGCCATTTATCCCTCTACCCTTCAATTAACTCCACATGTGTTTATCGACCAGGTTGGCACAATAAATTACCTCAGCTCCTTAGAGGTAAGGATGGTGAGAATTGTTCTCAAGTATATGGAACATGTTGTCCGGGGAGATCAATCCCTGGAGAAGGACATCATCACTGATAACGCAGTTGCTGCTAGGTGCCCTCAGGCACAGAAGGAACCACTTTCTGGTCCTGCGCCATTCTCACTATCTTCCTAGGTTGGCGCCCATGGCTGAAGCCACTGTGTAAACTCATCTTGTCAAGAGTCTTCCTCTTTTTTGCTGCCTCTCCACTTTATCAAGCATCATGTCCTCCTCCGGGGACTGTTTTCTTCTGATAACATGTTCAAAGTACATGAGATGGATGTGGGCCATCCCTGCTCCAGGGGTGTACTTCTTCCAGCACGGATTTATTTATTCTCCTGACAGTCCATGAGACTTGAATACTCTTTGTCAACCCCATCATTCACATGCATTCGTTCTTATTAGGTCTCCTTGTCCACCGTCCAATCTTCTGCTGCCATTGACCCGGTTTTCAGCGGTGGGTTGCCCTGCTGGTATTTGAGATGCCAGGGCTCACGCTGTGAATCTTGAACCAACTGTGAGGAGAACGGAGACCACAGCCCAGCAAGGACAGATCCCCAGGAAGGAGGGCTGGGGAAGGGCAGGCATAGGAACTTGACCTCAGCTGAGGTCAGGAAGACATGAGCCAGTTCTGAATTGAGAGGCCTTAGTTTCGGGCTTGCTAACTCCCAGGAGCCACCACCACTCTGCCCTGGGTTCTTAGCCTGCCCGGCTTCTCCTCTCCTGTGATTTTGTCGTTCTAACCCCTCCTGATGCTTCTTTCTTCTCTGCTCTCTCTGTACGTTAAACCACGTTATGAACCCAAATACAAAATACTTGAGACAAAAATAAAAATCCCTCTGAACGTAGCTATTCAATCATTGTGCTCAAACACAACCCAGTCCCTGTGGGTACATATTTGAATTTTTGCCCTCTTAAAAGTCCCTCCAGGGTGAAGATCAAATGGCTTCTTGATGGTGGGAAGGCCGGCTTTTCCTGCTGAGTCAGCCTGTAAGCCCCCCATCTTTGCAGGCCTCACGGGGCTGTGCTCCCCGACACATCCTGATTCAACACCTGGGGAGAGAGGGGGGTTCCTTTGAAGAAGATTCACTTTTTTTTCCTTAGAAATATTTATTTTTTATATCTGTTCTCATTGATGAGAACACGCGGGGCATAGCGTACGTCAGATCAACAGATCAACGTGTGCTCACCTCTATGGCCTCCTTCCACTTGTACCACCACTCCCCCCTCCTCTTGTGAGTTGTTCCACCCCAGAAACACACTCCCTGCCCCCTCAGGTGCCCATCTAATCTGTTGATTGCTGGTGCCACTTGGATGTCATACCAAACCCAACTCACTGCCATCTAGTCGATGCCAACTCACAGCGACCCTATAGAACACGGCAGAACTGCCCCTGTGGGTTTCTGAGACTGCCACTCTTTATGGGAGTAGAAAGCTCCCGTCTTTCTCCCTCGGAGCCACTGGTGGTTTCGAACTGCTGGCCCTGTAGTTCACAGCCTAATGGGTCAGCACTACACCACCAGGGCTCCTCTGATGTCACCCAGGTAGCTCACAACAGAGCATAAGGTGCAAGGCAGACATTGTTTACTAGTTTAGCTAAAGGACTGTGCTAATAAGAAACCGGAGAGTATCTTTGCTTTAAAGCTTAAAGATCTCAGGGCTGTCGTTTCAGGGTTTCATCCAGCCTCCACGGCTCCAGGAAGCCTGGATTCCAGGAGCATTTGAAGTTCTGGACAACAGTTTGAGGAGAAGGGGTGCCTTGGCATGTCCCTTGGAAGAAATCTTCTTCAAAGGCACCGAGAAACACTGGGGACCAGGTAAGTCTGAGTTAAGGGCGTGCTAGAGTTCTGGGCAGCCACAGGGAAGGTCAAGTGAGGAAAAAACGAGAGGCCAAGGACCACAAGACCAGGGTGTCCAGTTCCCCTCTTCCCCCCGAAAACTGCCTGCATGGCTTGTTTTTTTTTAAATCATTTTATTAGGGGCTCATACAACTATTATCACAATCCATACACACATCAATTGTGCAAAGTGCATTTGAACATTCATTGCCCTCATCATTCTCAAAACATTTTCTCTCCACTTAAATCCCCGGCATTAGGTCCTCATTTTTCCCCTCCCTCCCCGCTCCCCACTCCCTCATGAGCCCTTGATAGTTTATAAATTGGTATTTTGTCATATCTTGCCCTGTCCGATGTCTCCCTTTACCCACTTTTCTGTTGTCCGTCCCCCAGGGAGGAGGTCACATATAGTTCCTTGTAACCAGTTCCCTCTTTCCTACCCACTCTCCCTCTACCCTCCCTGTTTCGCCACTCATACCACTGGTCCTGTAGGGCTCATCCGCCCTGGATTCCCTGTATTTTCAGTTCCTATCTGTACCAGTGTACATCCTCTGGTCTAGCCAGACTTGCAAGGTCGAATTCGAGTCATGGTAGTGGGAGCGGGGAGGAAACATTTAGGAACTAGAGGAAAGTTGTATTTCTCATCATTGTTACATTGCACCCTGACTGGCTCATCTCCTCCCCGAGACCCCTCTGCAAGGGGATCTCCAGTGGCCTACGGATGGGCTTTGGATCTCCACTCCGCACTCCCCCCATCATTCACTATGGTAAGATTTTTTGTTCTGATGATGCCTTATGCCTGATCCCTTCGACACCT
Organism: Echinops telfairi; assembly: GCF_000313985.2. Lineage (NCBI taxonomy): Eukaryota > Metazoa > Chordata > Mammalia > Afrosoricida > Tenrecidae > Echinops > Echinops telfairi. The sequence goes on from NW_022111373.1 coordinate 142,784,261, forward strand.
CGTGGTTGCATAGGCTGGTGTGATACTTCTATGTGGGCTTTGTTGCTTCTGAGCTTGATGGCGCATGGCTTGTTTTTAAAACCTTTTCCTGTGAACGAGGGGAGGGTTTACAGAGCAGACCATCCTGCATCCGACAGTTCAGACTTGTACTGATGCTCAACCATTACAGTGACCTCTGGGGTCTGAAAAGCTCATGAGCGGCCATCTAAGCCACTTACCAAATTAGGATGCCGAACATTGTCTTTGTGAACTGACAATGCCAGTTGACCTCAGTGCTCAAGATCATCATCCGGATCCCAGACCCGGGGACCCACGCCTTCAAAGTGGTTCTGTCCAAGTCTTCATGACGTTGTCACCTGTATGCACGGCCGTAGTAAATGTGTATCGGAATCTTGTCAAACCTGTACGTGTGTGTACACCCCGCTATTCCTCTCCCACTTGTACGTGCCTTGGAAACTCTGTGTGGTGGGGCATCTGTTTCCTAGGGCTGACGGAATAAAATCGCCCAGGATGGGCCGCTTCAGAGAGCACGTTTTCCTCTGTCCCTGGGGGCTGTGTGGATTCCATCTGCGGGCTTGCTCCCAGCTTGGGCGGTCCTGGTGATCCTTGGTGGTGCTCTGCTGCCATCATCGTGTGGTGTCTACCTTAGCTGAACGCCCGGGTTACCAAGGGCCCAGACTCCAGCATCCTCAGACATGGCTCCCCCCGAGGTCTTACTGCTCTACCTTTAGTAGCCATACTGCTCTCGATTTCATAGTAGCCCAGTCTCTCCCTGCATCATGACAGATAAACCCCTAGGGATCAATAAGAGTAGTGATACCAGAAGGGGAAGTTGGGTAGAGAGGGGGAACTGATCAAAAGAATCTACATATAACCACCTCCCTGGGGGATGGACAACGGAAAAGTGGGTGGAGACGTCGGACAGTGTAAGACATGACAAAATAATAATTTATAAATTATCAAGTGTTCGTGAGGGGGCAGGCAGGGGAAACATGAGGAGCTGATACCAAGGGCTCAAGTAGAAAGCAAATGTTTTGAGAGTGATGATGGCAACAAATGTACAAATGTGCTTGATACAATGGATAGATGTATGATTAGAGTTGTACGAACCCCTAATAAATTTTTTTTTTTAAGTGCTGAAAAGCTTGGCCTATACACGAAAATATATGGTTATCTCCAAACAGTGGAACACCGTATCTAAGAAACTAGAGCTGATGTGGGTCAATCTAATGCAATTAATTTTATCAATCCCAATAACCCTAGAAATTGGCCTAAAAAACAAGATATTAAGAAAAGTTTTTTTGCTGGGTTGTTATTAGTAGAAGCTGCCTATTTACCGAGATATATATTATATATAGAGATAGATGGGGGGGTCCCCCCAAAACTGGTTATAGCACTGGGCAGAGCGGAGCTTTCGTAGTATGCGGTTTTTCCCACTAGGCAAGCATCCAGCAACTCGATCCGAGTTAGTGCAGCCAGCGACATCGCCTGGAAAGGTTCTCCCAGGTCACAGTGAAATTTTTCATGAAAAGTTTCACTCAAACCTCATTTTTCGTGATGGCCAATTTAAGAGATCAGCATGCGGCTGTCAAATTTTGTTTCCTGCTCAGGAAAAATGCTGCAGAAACCGTTGTTGTGATGTGGGGGAATAAGGCCAGCCCCCACAACTAATCACGGGTTCTTGTGTAAGCGCAATTGTACGGTTACGATATATAAAGATTACAGTAAAGTCATAGAGCATGAACTATAGGAGAGAGTAAAATAAAGTCAGACACATTTCATGGTAGCATGCTCATCTGGACGGCCATGATCTTACCAGCCAGGTCTGAGATGAGGTAGGAGAGAGCGGGCCAGCCAGAGACCCAGTTTATTGCTAACCAAGGGTTGTATCTACTTAAGGGGGCATGATTACAGGTAACCACAGGTCACAGGAAGGGGCTGTACAACAGGCATACAAGCAAGAGGAGGGGGATATACAATGGGCATAGGTGTAACAGGAAGAGGATGAGCTAGGGGTGTACACATGACAGGAAGGGGAGGGACTAGGGGTATACACAAGATGGGCGGAGCCTAGATTCATGATGGCGGCCTAACCTTGTTCACCCTTGAGCGGGCTTGACCTCTCCGGGTTCTCTTTCAGGGACACAATTTACTATCCTTTTCAGAAGGGAGTGGCCCCTACTTATTGTAGGATAAACAGTGGTGACTGCTTGCTCTGGATGGCTGATAACCCTAAGAATAACCCTTGACCTACTTCTGTTGACCTCCAAGTATATACATTGGCCACATGTAGCAAGCAGCTAAGTTTGGCATCTATTGGGGGAGACAACTTAGGAAAAATCTTTGTTTCCCGAGTTTGAAAATTGTTTCCAAGAATGGACTCACAGATTTGTCAAATATATTAAGTGTAGTGGAGAGTACTTTGAAGGTGCCAAAGTTGTTTTGCAAAAAAATTTGAACACATACTTTGAGAGGAAAAAGTCTATTTTGGGGGGGGTTCCCCTTGTGTATTGATTTATTTTGGGGTTACTACATACTGCTGTCGACTCTTCGTTTAAGGAGGGTGTGATTTTTCGAGGCAAGAGGAAAAGTAGCCCCACATAAGGGGCTGTAACATCCCTGCTTCAGAACTGGCACTGGGTGGTTATTAAATGCCACTTCTTCAGACCCACACAAACCAGCCCCAGGGCACTACACGGCCGACTGGTCGGCACAGCTGGGTGGTTGGAGACCACGAGGGAACCATCGGACACTCCACTTCCCAGACTTCCAACTTGGGGAGGCGCGTTCTGTCAACTGCTATTGGCACTGTTGTTATGGGGTTGAGCTCAGGTTGGCCTGGGCCCCACGGGCTGCTGAGAAGATGGAGGCATAGCCCCAGGGTCAGCCAAGTCCCCGAGAGCGACACCGTGGTCTCACAGATCTAGAAGCGGGGACATATTAAAACACGCTCAATTTATGTATTTTATAAAGCCAATATACACATTTTTATAAAGCAAGCTTTTTCCCTCCTGTTCCTCCCACAAAAAAATTGCTTCCAGGCTGGGCTGTGGAGAGGGTTAGGCCCACTGGCTATCCTGAACTTTACAGAGGAGGCTTCTAAGTACACCTCAGAGAAACCAATAGATCCCAGGGTGGGGTAATCCTACGTGTAACTGATTGCACAGCACAAGGTATTACCTTTATTTGCAACTTAATTGATCAAACTAAAAAAGCACAACTTGAAACCAAATTCTCTTTACCAGGAGTCACTGTCCTTGACACCACCTTGCTGGATGAAGGCGACACAGCACGACCACCTTGACCTTCATCTTTCGTGGCTGCTCTGCAGTGGCCTATCCGTGGAAAGAGGGGGTTCCTGTCCTGCCTAGAGCACAGCTATCCCAGGTACCAGACGCAGAGACCCATTTGTAGAAGGGCCCAGCGCCCTGCACCATAGGACTCTCTTCTCCTGCCAGGAGGGCCAGAGTACCTGTGGGGCCCTGGAGATGGTGTGCTAAGAGTGAGGAGCATGCCAGAGCCCTGAAGGTTCAGCCAGTCTCCTCGCACACTGGGGACCCGGGTGTGAGAAGTGGGCTCCAGACAAGACCTTCCACCGCTCCCGTGTGTGCACACTCCCGTGCTCACCCCCCACCCCACGCGAGACATGGACTCCGCTGTGCACCTACTCCTGCCTCACCAGACCCGCCTTTTAAAGTCACTCTCGCGGTCTTTCGGGTCCCCACCTGCAAGCCCGGGTGCATCTCAGAGAAAAACGATCACCTGGCCGGTCACGCCCACAGTAACCTGTGTCAGAAAGAGGGCATGAAGGGAAGTGGCCACAAGACAGACGCAGCTGGCAAGGCCTGGGAAGCCAAGGCTGCCCCAGCAGTCGCCTCATGTGACAGGGCTCCACACTGGCAGTCCCTGAACCCATCACCCGTGTCCTCCTCGCCGGCCGCGCTCCTTCTCCACCAGAGGCCGGGACGAGCTGCACAGGCGGGGCTGACGTCATCCTGGGCTCTGCGTCTATGTTGACCTTGGCTTATGCAGTGGAAGCATGCTTTTCTTTTTAAGGAAAGACAAAACAAAGCAAGCCACGTGTAGGTAGTCTAAAAATAAAATCCACTCAAACCCCAAAGCAAAAGAACACCACACCCCCTCCACTGAGAAAGAACGCGTGTGCACACTGCCTTGGCATCATGTGAGACGTAGTTAGGAAAGAGCCAGGTGTGAACCTGGGCAGCGAGAAGGTTCAACTCAAAACACCTGGAATGTTCCCACGCTTACATCAGGTGAAGGAAACGTTACTGTGAGAGAAATTTATTTTAAAATAGAAACATACATACATACATACATACATTAAGCTTTAAAATAATAAAGATTTTTAAACCAAAGAGCAGAAAAGCTATTTGATCCCCGAGAGTCCGTGTGGAATGAATTCAGGTGGCACCTGAAGTTCTCAGAAAGAACAGGTGGAAAAACCGAAAATCGACTGTGTGAAAGGGGCCCTGCGCCCTGGCTCCGCTGGGCCCACTCGGGGTGCGGGCGCCTGTGGTGCTGGGGGCCCTGTGAGCTGGCAGAGCTCCCTGCCTCGTGCCGGGTGGCCAAGCAGAGGGGTTCCAGACAGAGGGCACTCGGCCCTGGGACGGGCCAGGTGCGAACAGTTTGTTCCAAAGGGGACCTGGGAGAGCGACGAGGTGTGTTCAGAGGTTTTGGCAACGAAGAAGATGGTGACGTCCGGGAACCCCACCAAAGCTTCCAGAAACACTCAGTGAGCCCACAGTCTGAGAGACCCAGAGTGTGCGTGGGCGGCTGGCCAGCAGTCCAGGTGGGCGGCTCCCACAGCCTCGATGCCTAGTCAGGGTGGGGCTTGCGCTTGGGTTTGTCTTCGTAGGACTCCCCGAACTCGTTCACTCTGCTCTTATCCACGGGATAAAGCCTGCAGGGACACACGGCAGCCTGTTCCCCGCAGCACCAGCTTCGGCCACATCACACCCACCCACACTTCCCCAGGGCAGTGCCTCTAAGAGCAGGGGGCGGGGCAGGTGTGCAACACCTTGCCCATTGCTTCTCTCCTCCCACTGTCTTTGCAGCCCCGTCCAAGACGACAGGGTCCCACCCTGATGATAAATATCAAGACCCCAAGAGAAGAGCTTTAGGACCATGTGCCAAACTCAGGAGAAAGAACAGGAACCGGGCACTACCCAGATGGATAGAGGATGTGGGCAAGCCCCTGGAAGCTCTCATGAGCTGCTGAACACTAAACGACCATCTAAATCTGTAAACCCTCCTCTTCTTAAAACGTTGGAGACATGCTGGGTTTCCACTGTACCCCACTGCCGTACCCACTGGCTGCAGAGGGCCGGCTGCTCCCACGTGTGGACTGGGCAGGTGCACAGGCCTGCAGTGCTTCCGCAGAGGCACCAGGGGGCGCAGCAGGGAAGCTTCACCTCCACAGCAGGCTGCAGCAGGGCAGGCAGGCCCTGGCTCCGGGCTAGAGACCCTGGCAGGCAGCATGCATGCCCTTGGTGCCTTGCCAAGTGACTGGGGGGAGTTGGTGTGTGACCACTGATGCAGTCCCAGGGGGGGTGACTCATCACAAGGAGTGAACCAATTCAAAGAGAGCAGCGAATGCCCTGTGCATGGCAGCAGGGAGCCGACTGATGGGGCACTCACCATCTTTGGTAAAGGTAGACCAGGAAGACCACGTCGTCTCGGAAGCACGCCAGCCGGTGTGAAGTGGGCATGGTGATGATGAAGGCGAAGACGTCGTCGATGAAGGTATTGAATGCCTGCGGAGCCGGACACAGCTGCTGCAGCACCGCCACCGAAACGCACTCAGCTGGTCCCAAGGCCCCCAAAGGTGCCCACAGGAAAAGACCTGGCGATGTACATCTCACTCCCCCTACCCCCAAGACCCTCGGTCCCCAGGCGCCAGCTTTGGGGCTTGTCCGTCCAGTCTAGGAGAGCAGATGGGCAGAAGGCCCCTGGCTAGAGACCCATCACCACTTACTTTGTAGGTGAACGCCTTCCAGGGCAGATGGGCCACCGATTTCATCTGTGGAGAGAAGTCACCGGTCAGCGACCAGCCAGGGAGGGCGAGGGGAGGGAGAGGGGCAGACGGAAGCTGGCTCACCTTGTAGTTCACAAAGAGCTGGGGCAGCATGAAGAGGAAGCCGAAAGCGTACACCCCTAGAACACAGACAGGACGCGTGAGCCCGTCCACCCCCAGCTCTCCCACGAAGCAGCCCCTCAGCTCTCGCCGGCCACATCCCAGTGAGCACAGGGACACCTGGTGGTGCTGGGAGGGCAGGGAGGGTGGGGGGGAACAGACAATGTGCCGGGAGAGACACGCCGACTCACCGTTAACAAAGCTGTTGATTAACCAGGAATACCAACTGAAAGAAAAGAAAGAAACATGAGCTTCTCAAAATGCCTCCATTCACACACCAACTCTCCTGTGGTCCAGAGAAAGAAGCCCAACCACTGGGTGAGGCACAGGCAGCTGGCAGAGGCCGACACCAGGACGGCAGCACAAGGCCCAGTGAGCCTGCAGACAGTTATGCCCACAGGAGGGCAGCCAAGGGGCTCCCAGGGCAGCCCACTCTGCACATGCACTGCTGTCATCCCCGCCAAAAATGGTGAGACGGGGGCCGGAGCTGTCCCGGCTGGCCCACCCAGCAGCTTGGGCTGGCACCCAGGACAAGGCTGCTGTGGCAGAGCCTGCCCTGCATGGTGCTCCCAGCTACAGCCACCCACAACCTGGGCTCAGGACTCTGCTGCTAAGAGACAGCCCTTGGAGCCTAGCTGTGCCCCCGCGACCGTGCGCCCCAAGCCCAAAGGACAGCCCCAAGATGACTGCGGCCTGCGTAGCACAGCACAGCCACCCACCCGGCCTCCCCAAACCCATTTCCCACTGAGAAGTCTAGCAGACGGCAGGCCTTTCCAGCAGAAACCTACCTTTTGTACTTGATGTTCAGGAGGGAATATACAGCTCCCCCAATACAGAGCGGGTAGAGCAGGTACGACAGGTACTTCATGGCCTGCCAGGAGGAAACACTGTGAGTCTTTAGTCACACTCGAAGCACCACTCGCGTCCACACTGCCCACAGCACAAAAGCAAACAGACCACAGCCCTGCACTCCCAGACACAGGCGGGCAGCCTCCGACTGGCTGTGGTGACATGGCTACTCGAGTCTCTTTACTCTCAATAAGGACTGGGGAATAAGCGGACACCTGGCCAGCTCTAGCGGGCAGCCTCACAGGCAGGAGATGTCTCACTGAGTCCACCTTGAGACTCCAGCCACCCAGGCGTGTCCCATCAGGGAGCCGAGCTCCGTGCAGCCCCACCTGCACCGGGAGGCCCAGCGGCCGTCACCGGGGCCACCGAGCGGAGGATGGTCTCCGCTAGCAGGTGCTGCGCACAAGGAGGATCTTTAGTCATCCTTTCTTGCCCACATCTGAAATCTAGGGCCTGGTGAGCTCCCTAAAGGGCCGGCAGCTTGCGGGAACACGAGGCAGCCGTGCACCGCAGAAGCAGGTCTCCCTTGTCTCACCGCTAGCCCGGCCAGGCTGGGGTTCTTGCTCAGGCCCAGGGTGAGCCGTCACCACACCTGGAGAGCAGCTTCCTGCCTCCTGTACAAGGCAGCTTCTAGACATCTGTGGAAATTTCCAGATCCACAGACTTTGAAGCCCCCACCCCCGTGTACTTAAGTTACAGGATTTCCCAGGTGGCACAAGCAGTTAAGCACTTAGCTGCTGAGCTGGGGCGGGCAGTTCAAGGCCACCCAGGAACCCTGGGGCACACAGCTCTGCTGTGATGAGTCAGAGCCAGCCTACAGTCCTTGGGGAGTGGCAGCGGCGGTCCCCACCCACAGCCCCGCTCACCTGCGTGTCATACTCCTCGGTCTTGCGCTCGGACTCACTGGACGTGCCAAACTGAAAATCCAACAATAGCAAGTCAACTGCACGCACTTACTGCAGGCACGAGGCACAGATGGAGAAAGGCCGACACCTGACTGCCGGAGCAAGCCTGCACTCTGCTCGGGGAGTGCTCCCAGAGCCTGGGGAACCCCCTCGAAGCAGACAATGGGATGCCTTCCTGGAGCCAGAGGGACCTCGAGATGTGGAGCTGTGCAGCACGCTGGCTCGGGGTCATGTCACCCCACCTGCGGTGGCACCTGGGTTCCCAGCAGGGCCTTCATGTGTGCGTGTTACTGACCCAAGCTGCCTTGACAGCTCCCCCCGTGAGCGCCTCACAGTGGAAACGGCTACAGACATCGTTCCCCATTAGACAGCGTGTTAAGCAAGCTCAGTAACGGTGAGCGAGGTTACCGGGCCAGCCAAGGTCCTACTCTCTGAACCCTGAGGTCCCAACTCCATGGAGCTCACCGCAGGAAGCAGAATGTTTCACGCATGACTAAAAATTTCCACGGTCTGAGAGGGAGATCTACTACAAGTGAACTCTTCCCCCAACCCCACTGTGAAGACCTGGACTAAACGGACCAGCTCGTGGCAGGTTCCATGAGCCCCGCAGCAGACCCCGAGCTCTGTATGCCCGAGTAACCCCCACCACACCCTACCCCAACCCCACACTGCTCTGCATACTGGGGGTAACCCCCAACCCCAGTGAGCTGAGGCCTACTGGGCCTGCAGACTCGACACATGCACGCACGGCAGGGACAGAGCAGCAGGGAGCAGAGGGGACAGATGGATGCAGACGGAGGGGGCAGGGCGCCGTCATTTCAACAGCAGTCCTACCTGAAGCTCAGGCCTGAGGCCCCTCCAGGTGACGGTCATCTTCAGGGCTTTTTTCACTTTCCACAGCTGAGGAGAGAACGAGGTTCTGAGGGAAAGCCCTGAGCAGGATTCCCAGGCCCCGGCTGTCCTCAGTCTGGTCTACGTTCAGCCCACTCGTCCCCTTCAGACAGGCCTGATGCTGCCCGGACCTCAGCGGGCCTGGCTCGGCCATCACCTCGGGGGAAGCGCCGCCCGGCCTCTCACAGCCTCACCTACCCTTCCAGCTGCATCGCTGACTGCCGTTGGGGTCACATGGAGACACGTACCCCACATGCTAGTGCTCTCAGTGCTGTTGCAGGCTTCGGCGGACCCCCTGGAAACCGCTGTCCCTGCTCCCTGTTCAAGGCCCCCCCACTGGGGTGAAACCACGTGACCCCAAGAGGGTCCTGCCATGACTGGACCTCTCGGACCTCTCCGCTCAGCCCATGAGCTCTGGGTTAGAATGCCAGCCGGTGCCCAGAAGGCAACACACCCAGTGCAACAAGGGGGCACCCGCCCCTCAGAGACCCTCGCCATCAGCACAGAGGAGCCTGGGGAAGCACCCCGACGATGACGAGGGACAGAATGCGTCATGGGGTGCTGGGGCCCTGGACACACTCACCTCGATGGCCGCCCCGACACCGGCCGGGACCAGCACCAGCAGACTCGTCTGCTCGTCCAGGAGGAAAAGGAAGATGACCACGGTGCTGAAGCAGCGCCAGAGCACTGGGGGGAGGAGGGCGAGCAGAGTGCACGTGAGTCATCCTGGCCAGGCTCGGCCTCCTCGCTCACAAGCACCCGCAACACACCCATGAGGGGTCAGCCCACCACGAGGTGCCTCGAAAGAGGAGCCTGGGGACACAGACCCTGGGTCGCAGAGCTCCCCGGCACCAGAGGCCATGCCGGGGCTTCAACGGGTCACAGAGCACGTGTGCTGTACAATGCAGGGTCTCTCGGGGAAACCACCGAGTCCGAGGGCAAAACACCTACGGCACCTGGGGCCCATGGCCGCCCTCCCCTTGTTCAGCTTGTTCTCTGCAGGATGCTCTGAGGAAGGCAGGGCTGGGTCTGCCTGGGGGAGTCCCCAGGGACTCGGAGTGAAGAACCCAGAACCTTGACCCTGAGCACAGCTGACTCACCCTCACCCCACACCCACCCTGGCTCTCAAGTGCTCAGAGTAGTCAGGACCCCCAGTTCCTCCTGCCCCTAAACCAAAGAAGACGGCCAGCCTCTGTGGACATGTGAGCAACCTGGGAGGGAGGGACCCTCCCTTCGGCAGAGGCTCAGGAGTACGCTGGGGAAACAGACCGAGCAAAAGGGCAACTGCAGAGAGGGATGGGGTGGGGGGATGCTCCAGGTAGGGAGCAAAGGAGGGACAACCAGGAAAGGGAGGGCAACCCATGCTGAGGTGGGACTGGTGACGGCATCAAGGGAGGCAAGACGCCAAATCCCAGTCTTCAACAGCCCCCCAAGCATTTGGGACCTCAACTCTACCTGACCAGACCCATAGACCCCACACACTGCAGGCTCTTGACCCTACATATCCCACATACACTACAGCTCTACCTGATCAGACCCAGACCCCACACACTGCAGGCTCTTGACCCTACATATCCCACATACACTACAGCTCTACCTGATCAGACCCACGGGCCCCACACAACTACAGGTCCTGGCGGGTGGGCTGGAGTGGGGTCCGTCCTCTACGGACCCTGGCTATCCAGAGGCCAGATTTCCCAGCGGCCTGCCAGGACGGGGAGCAGCTGTCAGCTATGACACAGGGCGTCAGGAAGGGCCTGAGGCACCAGGGCAGGGCCCGCGTCTGTAAGCAGTCACGTCAGCCACAATCCCATGCTCTGAGCACCATGGGGTCCAACTCAGTCACTTCAGCGAAGTGGCCAGTGTGTGCAGGGCGCCCACCTGCTTTGGTGGACATTCCGATCATACTCTTCTTCTTCTTCCAGAAGCTGATGTCGTTTTTAAACGCCAGGAAATCAAAGAGGAGCTGGAAGGAAGATGTCACAGAAACTGACAGGCAGCCACCTTCAGTGACCAGGAGCAGCACATACACCCTAGCAGCTCCGGGCAGCCTCCAACCTGTCGGGCAAAGCACTCAGAGGCCCAAGAATGCCTGATGCTGCTGTGCCCCTGGGCCCTTTGGCACTAGCAGCGTCATCCTCAAGCTTGCTCCTACAGACGTAGACCATACAGTGGTGATGGCACTAAGTACTTGCCTACGAAGCACCCAAACAGCTGGTAGATCCGCCATCCCTCCCATGCAGATGACGCCCTGGACAGCCAGGGGCAGCCCTGCCTGGTGCCACCCGGCTGCTGTGAGCTGGAATAGGCTCACTGCGGCAGCAGCAGCTTGGCAGTGGTCACGTGCAGATGTCAGCTGTGGTTTTAAAACGAAGCCCACCTAACGTGAGCCCCAACCTGCCCGAGAGGTCTACAATATAGCCATTATCAGGAGCTATCTGTCTCCTACAGCTTTGAGTGACAGCCCGCTCCCAGCCCGCCAGAAAGAAAAAAAAAAGCAACGAAGAGTGTAGGTCTGTTTCCACCTGGAACCAGCACACTAGTTCATATGACGTCATGATTGCATGGCTAAGTCACATGCTAGGGGGTTCAGGAGGCTGGAGAACATTCCCATGGTTGTCTAACTCCACGTTCCCATGAACTCTCTGGATAGGGATTACAGTACTCTCACCATGCATGTTACTAGAAGGCTCTAGGACCTCCTCCCACCAAACCACCTTCCTGAATGCACACTAAGCCCAAGTCACTGAAGCTGACACCGGGTTTCAGGGGCCCAGGCCTTCACGTGGCCCACCGCATCCCCACCCCTGCCCTGCCTGAGCCATGTGGCCGTGCAGTGCTCCCCAAACTGCTCAAATAAACTAACCTCAACGGAGGCTTCCCTGCCCCACCCCTGACCCCAGCAGCAGGCGGGGAGGCCCACTCACGTGAAAGGCTGCAACAAAGAAGGTCAGCGCTAAGAAATACAGGTTGGTGTCAACGAAGATGCCCTTGACCTCATCTGCGTCTTTCTCGGAGAAGCCTGCAGAGGAAAAGAAGGCAGGTGATTCCGACATCACACACAGCAAGTAGGATGCAGACAGCCAGGCCGCTTGGTCCAGAGTGAAACGTCTATGTGATGGAAGTTGTGGAGCTTCGGCAATCACGCTTTCCAGGTGGCACAGGGAGATGGGAGGCCGATGGTCCGGATGAGAATTCCGGGGGGCGGCTGCACAGAGGGTATAGGGATCGGGAGGGAGCAGGCCAGACGGAGCCCTCCCAGGTAACCGGGAGCCCGAGGTGGCCCACGCATCAGGGGCAGGACGCACCAAACTGCTGCAGGGAGTACACGGCGTCCTGCATGTGGATCCAGAAGCGGAGCTTCCCCAGCGAGATCTTGTCGTAGGAGACAGTCAGCGGCAGCTCCGTAGTGGAGCGGTTGATGACCTACGGTGAAGCACACGCTCACCAGTAACTGCCATCGCCCGTTCCTGAAGCCAGCCCCGGGAACCTCTCGAGGACAGCTGTGTCGTCTCACTGCCCCTGGGTGGCCCTGGGCCGAGGGCCAGTCTATTCTCATCGCCGAGGGAGATGACTTTACGTGTCCATCACACTCAGACCTAAGTCAGCCAGCATCCCCGCTTAGTACCCTGTCCCACTGTCACTTCACAGGGCAGGGGCCACCTCCCTAAAGCGCACAGCTTCCCTAGCCTCATTCCGGCCCAGAGCCAGGACCTGAAGGGGACAGTGAGGTCCCGGGCGTCCCAGGTAGGATGCGGGACCAATGACCTCAGCCCTGCCCTGCCCTTCAGTGGGGTCCTGCTGTTACAGTGTTGGGCAGCTTCTAGATGAAGGAAACCAGGAAGAAAGGCCTGGAGTCCAGCCTCCAAAACCCAGCCAACAAAAATTCCAGCGATCACTACAGTCCCATCTGGAATCACTTCCTGGGATGGCTGGGCTGAGCCAGCCTGCCTTCCACCTACAAAACTATAGCCACCTCTTCCCCCGCCCCCGTCAAAGAGGGATGGGCACAGGAGCACGGCATCATGCGGCTGGCCACAGCCTGTTTGTGAAGGGCTGTCAAGTTTTAACCTGCTTCACTGTCCACGCTGCAGTTCACAGCACCCTGACAAGCAGTGGCCACCATGGGATAGGAACGGTCACTCTACCACCGCCTACCCCATCCTCACCCTCAGACTGCCCACCTTCCAGGCCCCGCCCCGGGGCAGCAAGCCGGGATTCAAGCTCCTGCTGTACAAACCCACTCCCTTTGTCCAGGGCGCTTGGAATAACCCACATGGACACACCACAACACCTCTTCCAAGAACCCTCCGAATCCCGCCGCCAGAGGCAGCGAGCGAGTGGTAGGCGGACCTGGAGGCACTGGGTCAGCCAGCCAGAAAGCCCAGCTCGGCCTCTCACCCTGGGGAAGACCTTGGCAACCCAGGGCTTACCATCAGATCCTTGACACGACTGCTCAGCTGGTCGATGAAGAGGATGGGGAGATAGTGGACTGTTGACCCTAACTGTATCCTGCAGCAATGAGACACAAACAAATTGTCACTTTCTGACAATTGACTGCCTACGGCCCCCTGAACCCAGGTTCACCTCGAGGAACCCCAAGTCCCACCTGTCCACTGTGAACCACACACACTTAATTGTAAGACTCGGCCTGGCTCACTCAACTGCTGTAGCAGAGCTGGGCATAGTGAACAGTCAGGCCACTGCAGTGGGAAAATCGCCGTTTAAAGCGCAGAGCACGAGGGCTAACTAGCCTGCGCTGCTGTGGGATGTCACTGAAGGCGGCGGCAGCAGCAGAGATGGAAGCACACACTGCACTAGGCAAGGCTGCTGCCCAAGACCTCCCCAGAGTGCTGAGAAACCTGGACGTGGCTCAGGACCCAAACTCTGGCATTTGCAGTCACCTCATACGCGTGTGAAAGACTGACAATGAGCAAGGAACCGATGCAACTGGATGAGGGGCTGGTAAGGAATACTGAGCGTACCACGGACTGCTAAAGAACCAAGAGATGGCTCAGGAGAAATACATCCAGTGTCCCTCCGAGTGAGACAGATGCTTATTCTGGACACGTCATCAGGAGAGACCAACCAAAACCATTCAGCTTAAGACTCCCCATAGGCTGGGAGACACAGGGTAATTTAAGTTAGTCCAACATCTGCATTTTTATAGTTAAGTTTAACGAGTGACAAGTGACTATACAATAAAAAATCTAGAGACAAAAAAAGTTTTAGTATAAAGTTTAGAGGAGACAGCCCGAGGGTGGGGAGGATGGGGACAGGGACTGATGATTTGAGCCAATGGGCACTTTCCTTCTTCACTTTCACTACCACGGAGCAAAGGGTACATACACATCCTCCACCCGTCCTTCCTTTGCCCCAGTTCTTCTGTGGCGACTTCCATTAGACCAAGTCGTCCCTGTGTCAGCACCACCACTCGCCCACCCCCTCTGCTCTGGCACGGCCTGCAGCAGCTGCATCTCATCCCAGCCACCTCTGGATCGGGCCGCAGGAGCTCCTGCTCCACCCGGAGAAGACCCGCCCCTGGTGCTCAGCACAGGAACTTCTAAGAGGATGCTCAAGGCCTGGCCACCTAACCGCGCGCAGAACCTCCAGGCCCACGAGGGGCCACCCCCCAGGCCACCTACATCTTCATGTAGCGATGCACGTCGGCGGGCAGGGAGGACCCGTCAAAGACGAAGTCTTCCACCATCACGTTCAGCGTCAGCCTGGGCCGCCAGTGGGAGACAGGCTCATCCAAGGCACTGGTCGGCTTCTTCTCCGCCTCGATTTGCTGTCACCAAAGAGAAATGGCTTCTTAGGAACGAAGAAGAGGCCATCGTCGGGAAGGACACGCCCCGGCCACAACCCACGAGGGCAGGGTGGTACTGCTCCCTGCACAGTGCTTGCTGTGATCAGGGTCCCTGCTGGGAACCCTCAGCCCTCGCAGGCCCACCTCACAAACCCCGTAGCGTGGAAAGGAGCCTGGAGCAGCACAACAGCTAGAGCCCTTGGCAATTGGAACCAGGCGGCCTCTCAGCGAGAGGACAAAGCAGTCTGCTTCCGTGAAGATTCATAGGGGGCTTCTAAAAGGTGGTGGTGAGAATGGAATCTCCCCCGAACTTTTTGGAGCCCCCGGAGAGTTCTACTCTGCCCTAGGGTCAGAACTGGCAGCCAGCCGTGGTGTGGCAGAAGACATGGGTCACTAACGCACAGATGGCTTCTTTTCCCGACATCCCCTCAGCACTGACCTGCGTGGTCGACTCGCCAGTGAGGAGGTTGATTTCTTCCGGTTTGGGGACCATGTAGGTGGTGAGAGGGCTGACCAGGTGCACCTGCTTCCCGTCGTGCCATGGCAGGACCCCCGCGTGATGGAGGAAAATGTAAGCGTACAGCGTCCCATTGTTTCTCGTCTTCTTGGGTACAGAAACATTCACGGTCCTGAAACCAGCCCAGTGACAACATCTGTCACACGAGTGGCAGTGCCGTCGGTCCATGAGGCTTCGTGGGGCACCCGAAGGAAACCCACCTGCCCCGGCTTCCTGGAAGGGCTCAGGGACACTCAGGGCCATGGTTTCTGTGGCAAACTCACCAGGCAGTTTCAGAGACCAGAGGCCCAGCCACCTGGCCAAGGGATGCAACCCCCACCTTACCCCCGCCGCCCTGGGGCTGCGGTCACACAGGGGAAATGCTCACATTGATAGTGAGGGGCTTGTTGGGGTTTCGCTGTTTTAAATTAAAAGGAAAGAACGAAAGAAGCTAACAGGCCTCGCTTGGTGCCTGCTGCTTGAATGAGCACCACGGGACAGACAGAGCAGAAACGGAGCAGGTGGGCCTATCCTGCACACTCCTCCCCACCCCCACACCGGCTCCAGTGAGTTAGAAAGTTCCTGGAAGTGCGGCTCCTGAAGACGGTGGCAGCTGTTCCAGGACAGTGCCTCTGGGCCCCGGCTGAGAGAGGGCGGGAAGGCCCCACTACTCAGGACCTCCTCTCCCCACCCCCCTCCCCCTGAAAAACCTGCTCTCTGGAGGCTGCGGGACCACACCTAACACTTTCCAAATGGCCCTGAGGTCATCAGAAGCTCAAACATCAGCTGCTGGCCCAGGTTCCCGAACTAAGGTAGCCCAGCAGAGACTGGCTGTGTGGGGAGCTGGCGGCAGCACAGAGCCAAGTGTTCTGACTGCTGCCTCGCCTGGGACCTCCCAGGGTACACAACTGCAGACACCTTCATCAAACAAACACACCAAATTGGGAAGCTCCCCTTTGGGGCATAGTGTCTATCTAGGGTGCAGGCCGAGGCTGGGGCCGCGCTGCCCTCCCCATGCTCCCTCCACACCACATCTAAGCGGCAATGGCGGTGTCCTCTGGGGAGTCCCACGATGTTCCTTTCAAATGGTTTTCCAGTGTGGGGGACGCAAAGAAGTCTGAAGGGCGGCAGGGTGCATGATGTCTGAGGTCTCCCAACAAAAATTTCACAGGACAGTCCCTGCTACCCTCAAAGAATGAACAGGTACACTGAGGTCATGGGAAACATTTTTCTCAGTGCAGCTTTGTTTTTTTCCCTTAATCGGTGTGCTTTCTAATTTTCTTGAAAAGTCTTCACAATAAGCCCCGTGAACACCAAGATGAGCCCCGATGAGTGAAAAGTCACTGTGACGTTCTGAGCTGGCTCCCCTGCCTTGAATGGACCTGGCCCAGCAGATGCTTACAGAAGCCACTGCTTCGCCTGGACTCCTTCTCCAAGGGCAGGCCTGGGAGAGCCTATCTGCAGCCACCTGCTGGTCCCACAGGCCGGTGTAAACCCATCTGGTTTGGAATTGACCCGTGTGGGTCTGAAGCCCTAGCAGCAGCAATTTTGGGGCCTCCCTCCCCTTGTATTCAGAAAGCCTTTCTACCATCTGACCTACTCTAAGAGTCCTGGTGGTTCAATGGTCATAAATCGGCTGCTAACTGCAAGGTCAGCAACTCGAAACCACTAGCCCCTCTTTGGGAGAGAGATGAGGCTTTCAACTCTGTCAAGAGTTAGTCTCGGGGGCAATGAATGTACAAATGTGCTTTACACATTGATGTATATAGGGATTGTGATAAAAGAGTCATATGAGCACCTAATAAAATGGGGGGGAGGGGGGGAGAAGAGTCTGGGAAACCCACTAGGGCAACTCTACGGTGCCCTTTACAGTCACCAGGAGTCAGATTCGATGGCACGAGCGATCAACTCTCACTAAGAGCTACAGTGTCGGAGACTTCCAGGGGCAGTTCCACCCTGTGCTTCACGGTGGCTGCGTCAGCATCGACTCCAGGCAGAGAGTTGTTTGTTTCTGAGACACACGCCGACACACGCCGAGGCAGCATGTCACTCACTCCTAGTTTCCTGTCCCGGCTCTTCCTTCCACTCCAACCTGGTCCCTCTCACACGTGATAAGCGGAAACTTCAGGGTGGGGATGGGGTGTTGCTTAGCGGACAGCACAGCAGGGACACATAATGTCATTCCCTTCCTGGTGCCTGTTCTTTGGGCTGCTGGGAGTCACACTGCAATCCACTCTACTTTTCTGATCCCAGCCCCACCCACCCCCAGCACGAACAGTGTGTTCCGTCATGGCCATGTCCCCAATGACAAACTCATCACCTGCTCCTTGCGGCACACAGTTAACATCTGCTGCCCTTGGCCAGACCATGCAGCCGGTCATACAGCTTTTCCAAAAGAAACTCAGAATGCCCAGTAACAACGGCAACAGTGGTCCCCTGTGCTCAACTGACCAGGAGCGCTGCTGAATCAGTACCTCTCAAACTTGGACTCCACGTCGAAGTCTTCCACGTTCAGCACCAGGTCGACGTTGTTCTCTGCACCAAGGTTGGAGCGCGTGGTGGTGTACACACTGAGCTGGGGAGGGAGGAGGAGGTGCTAGTCAAGTTGGGCAGTCACCCCGAGGACACAATGACCAGCTACCAAGTGGGAAACGGTTTGCTTTCCAGCTCCCGACCAGCGATGGTATAAGGAGGCAGCACACAGGGACACCAGGCACTGGGTCTGGGGTGCCTGAAGCCTGAGCCAGGGCAGAGTTCACACAGGGTATTTTGGAAACGGGTTTCTGGGAAGACTCCCAGCCCGGTCCTGGGGTCCCTGCCCACTGGAGGGGAGCTTTAATCCAAACATGGGGTTGCAGCCCTGCATGGAGGAGGAACCCAACCTAGTTTGGGGGTTATTACTCTGGGGAGGGGATCCCCTTGTCTCCCAAGAGGCTCCCTAACCAGCTCAGGGGAGCAGAGGCCCACTTCCAGGGTAATGGCTCAGGCAGAGAAAGACCCAGCTCCAGCCGCAGCAGCAGCCCAGGGGTCACGGGTGGGGCGGGGGTCCCAGTTCAGTCCCGGAGTAATGGCGTAGCGGAGGAAGTCCCAGCCCCCGGGGGTGGGTTTAGGAAGCGGGCCGAGGCGGCCGGGGCTCACCTGCAGCTTGGGCCTCCGCGCCAGGTACGGCTGGATGCAGTTGCCGTCCTGGGCGCACGGACGCGTGTAGACGATGCCGTACATGACCCAGCAGGTGTGCACCACGTACACCACGAACACGCCCACCACCAGGCTGGTGAAGGAGCTGCGGCCGCTCCACATGGCGGC
>NW_022111373.1:142803016-142807193 GCF_000313985.2 Echinops telfairi
GTAGTCTCGGCGTCAGAGGCGCCCAGCGGACGTCAGGGGCGCGGCGCGAGGCGATGACGTCGGCCGCCCTCGCTCTGGTGTGTTAGGAGAGGTGCTGAGCTGCTGCTGGCCTGTTGCCCGTGGGCATGGCGCCACCTTGGACCTCGGGTCCTGGAGACCCTGGCCGCCGATGATTGCGACCCACTGTTGCCATCTCTCAGAGAGAGAGGGAGGAAAACAGCAGTGCAAATGAGGAATGTGGCCTCCAGGAAGGTCTGTGTTAAAGATTAAAGAAAAAAATTGACAAATATGGAAGGGGGTGGTGGTGGTGTGTGTGTGTGTGTGTTTTAAAGATTAAAGAAAAAATTGACAAATATGGAAGGGTGTGTGTGTGTGTGTGTGTGTGTCCCCATTGGAGGTACTTTTAATGGAAAAGAAACAGGATTGACAAATATGGAAGCCATGGTGTGTGTGTGTGTGCGTGTATGTCCCCATTGGAGGTACTTTTAATGGAAAAGAAACAAGAAAGCTGCCCCCTTTCTGGACTCAGAGAGGGCTAGTGAGAATCTTGGACACTAGCCTTGACCGTTGTCACAGCCCAGATGCCCAACCCAAACCAAAATTGACTGTTGTCACTGCCCAGATGCCCAACCCAAACCAAACTCACTGCCCCCTGTCGGGATGAGTCCCCAAGTGTCCTCAGATGATCCCTTCCACTGGTCACGTCCTGAGGACTCACATCTCAACAGGGAGGATAGGGGCTGAGGTGAGCCAATGGGGTCCTGTCACCAGACCCCTGTGGAATCCAATGCCCTCAAAGGGTGAGGTTACCCGCTGCATGATTGAAGCGTACCCTGCTTGTGAAACCTCTGCCTGCGGGCTTGTACTGTCTTGTCTTGCGGTTTGTGTGGGGCTCCCTCTGTGATCGTGGCAAAGTACCCACGAGAAACGTACTCACGTTTCTCTGAAACCACCTGAGGCTCCTTGGGGGAAAGACGGGTTCCTCCAGTTACAGTCAACAGTTACAGTCTCAGAAAGTCACAGGGGGTCCCTATGAGTCGATGGCAGTCAGTTTGGTATGGTAAAGTAGTGTCGGGACAGCCATACGGTCAGCTCATTTCTTGGATGGCTGCTTACTTTCTCCATAAGAGAGTTCCTAGTGTGATGTAGTCTAAGTGAGCACCCCCACATGTCCCATCCATGGCCTCCCAGCAAAATACCCCTCCCTTTCAAGGCCAAAACTGACCATCCAGAACACCTTATCACCAAGGCTGTTCCATTGTAGGCAGCAATTGTGTGCAGGCCGTGGATGAGCAGTTCCCAGGGACTAGCAGCTAGACACACTGCCTGGGGCCTGTTTCACCACCCCCACACCCCACCTCCCCTTCCAAACCCTGACCCTGTGGGCTGCCCCAGGATGATAATAAGTTACTCTACATCTCCTTAAGTAACCTTCCCTAAGTGATAAAGTCCATGTCTCCCAGAGTAACCCCTGGTCGGAGCCAAGGAAATAGAGGGCGGCCAGAGAAAACACCTCAGCGAAACCATTCTCATACGAAGTTTGAGGGGACAGAAAGCTATCTGGGTTACAGAGTTATGGGACAATCGCAGTTCTTGGTCTTTGCGTGGCGTCATCACTTCTGTTTTGAAGCCTCATTGGTAGACCCAGCAAATTATAAACAGAGGCTGGCCATTACTAATGTCCCCTTCCCATGCTTCTGGCTCAGTTTTCCTGCACACACACACCCCCACTTCTCCCCGCACGTGCGTGTGCGCTCACATGTGCCAAAAGCCTCTTATGCATGTCAGAGGCCATGTCACCCCTTTATTCAAACTTGCCAATCAGGGGGCTACAGGATCTTCGCCCAGCCAGCCTCCACCCCCAAGGATATACATGTGAGTGACTCCGGTGTGTCTGGACTACTACGCTCTCTCCTCATCCTCTGAGTTGTCTGGCAGGCTGTGCTTCCCAATAAAGCTGCTACTTGGTACCCCCATTTCGGCTCAGTTCTTGTTCCATCACTCATGTTGACCAAAGTCATTTTCCTTAGGACAAGCTGCGTAAACCTTTCCTATAGGTATCCATCCTATCACAAGCAAAATCAATTACCCCCACCACCACCACCACACACACAAACTTCACCCTTCCTCCTTTTGTGTTATGAGCAGTTGAACTTGGACCAGAAGCCACATGGCTTCTTCGGTGTAACCATGAAGATTTCAGGCCCAGCTACAGCCTGAGTTAAAAAGTGTGGATTTCTTTAGATCTGCTTGTTCTTCATGCCAAGCACCTCGGACTTGGGGTCCACACACTCACAGGCTTCTGCACACAACTATAATGGTATCTAACTGCCCCTGTCACTAATCTTTCCACTCCAGTTTGTTCTCCTTGCTAAGCAAACCTGGTTTCCCCAGGACTCCTGCTACCCAGAGTGAAAAATCCTGCCTCTCAGCCGGCTTGCACAACCCTTTGTCTGTGGGGCTCCCTTTGGCCACCTGGAGGCCCAGCTACTGGGCAAGGACCCTAACAGGACCAGCTGTTCCTCGCCTTGCAACTGTGTTCTTCCTGTTCCTACCTGTGGAGCAGATGTGAATGAATGCTACCAGCTTTGGAGTTTGCCAGAAACAGAGGCCAACTCCAGCCTGTCAAGCATAAGAGGGGCTTGCAGAACGTGTGGCTGGTGTGCAGTGGCAGTGAGAGATGTTATGTCAACTCTCCCCTCCTGCTAGGAGTGGAATCAGACCTGTCAATCTGGTGGTGCTTCATTTAGGGTGTGGCCTTCTCATAAGGAGGACCCTGGGAAAGATCAGGGTCCCTCTGTCCTCTTTCCGAACTCACCTTCCTGCTTGCTGGCCACCCTGAGAGCTGCTCCAATCCTGCTATATTTTCCACTGACCTTAGATCCACACGACTGCAGCCACCGGCCTGTGATCTTCCTGCATTCTGCATCATTGCATGTGGCTGCCTAAGTCTGAAGGGAGGAACTTATGGAGTGGAGTTGGTCTGGGCTGAGACACTTTCTTAATATATAATTACTTCGTGATATAAAGCTTCTTTCTTATACATATATGAAATTCAGTGTCACTGAATTTGTTTTTCTGGTCAACTGGTCTAACACAGGTGGGGGTCTGACGGTGCTCTAGGACAGAGACGCAGCCAGGCCTCAGAAAGGACTGAGTGACTTCATCTCTCACTTCTCTGTCACCAATCCAGGCCCTTCTGTCTCTATCTTCTGCAATGTCTCTGTGTTATCTCTCTTCCTATCTATCTGTTGGTCTTTTTCCATCTCTATTTTTGTTTATGATGGGGTCAGTTCTGACCCACAGCGACACCATCCACAACAGAAGGGAACACCACCCGGTCTTGAATCACCCTCACTATTCCTACGTGTAAGGCCACTGTTGTAGTCACTGTGTGCATCCATCTCATTGGGGACCTTCCGCCGTTGTCCTGCCCCTCTACTTCATCAAGCACGGTCTCTCCTGACAACATGGCCAAAGGGTGAAGACAAAGTCTTGCTGCCTTACTTCTTCCAAGACAGATGGGTTTGTTCTTTTGACAGTCCATGGTACTTTCAATATCCCTTACCAACACCACAGTTCAAATGCATCCATTTTCCCTCAACCTTCTTTATTTCATGTCCCAACTGTCAAATGGATATGAGGTCATTAAAAGAACCCTCACCTGAGGCAGGCACAGCTAAGTCCTCAGAGTAATATTCTTGCTTTCCAGCACTCTAAAGAGGTCTTGTGCACCAGCTTTGGCTAATGCAGTGGTTCTCAACCTTCCTAATGCCGTGACCCTTTAATATGGTTCCTCATGTTGTGGTGACCCTCCAACCATACCATTATTTTCATTACTGCTTCATAATTTTGCTACTGTTATGAATTGGGCAACCCCTGTGAAAGGGCCGTTCAACCCCCAAAGGGTCACGAGCCACAGGTTGAGAGCCACTGGTCTAATGCAATGTGCCCTTTGATCACTTGATTGCCACTGCCAGGAACATTGATTGTGGATCCAAGTGAGACAAAATCCTTGACAACTTCAACCTGCTCTCCATCTACGTGATGTGACCGATTGGGTCTTCTTTAGACTGACTTGTAGTCCATCCTGCAGGCTGCTCTTCATCAGCAAGTGCTTCAAGTGCTCCCCAGTTTCAGCAAGCGGGGATGTGTCCGCTGCACTGCTTGTCCCGGC
>NW_022111373.1:142807514-142809317 GCF_000313985.2 Echinops telfairi
ACTGAGTGGGCAGGATGTATGTGGCCAGGCCCCCGGGGTTGGAGAGACCCGGAGCATGAGGGTGGAAATGTGGGGTGTCCTGGGAGGTGGGGGCAGGAAGAGGCGAGGGGGTGGCCTCTCAGAGCCCAGGAACTGTGAATTCTCCGGGGTCAGATCTGGGTCTTTTCTGATTCCACTGCAGAAACACTGAGTGGGCAGGATGTATGTGGCCAGGCCCCCCGGGGGGGGGGGGTGGACCCCCAACCTCAGTGAGAGAGCAATTTCCCAGGCGAGAAATCGATGAGATTGCAGGTTCCCGCCGAGCAGCCAGCCCTATTATCATTGTACAAAAGGCCAGGCTGGCCTTCTGCCTGAGCGGTGAACAACGCTGCTGCCGGGCCAGAACAGTGTCAATAGTTGGAGGCTGGCACTCACCTCAGAACGTGTGACGAGAACAAGGACCAATAACAGAGGAGGGTCCCTGGAACCCGGGGGAGCTAAACAACCTGCCAACGTCGGCAGGCGTGTGCAGACAGCCTTCATTCCATGCGCCCTGGGCCCGCTCTGCCCTGCTGTGACCCTGTGTGCCCGCCCTGCCCTGACTGCGGGGATAATCGCCCTGTGACAGGGCAGTAATCACAGCCTGGGCTTGTCACCCTGAAAGCCCAGCCTGAAAGCAGGGAGTGCTCATGGCCATAAGGAAGTCCCCTCCCGCAGGCTCTGCCAGGACTCCCGGCCATTGGGGGCACCCGCGGGGCTTCATGGACACCAGGTGTAATTCCAGGCACCCAAAGGTGTGCCGTCAGGCGCATGGTCAGATGCCGGGACAAAGACAAACAGCCCAGGACTGGTGCTGCTCAGAGTCCACATCGCCACGCTTACGGCACCATCATCACACTGGGGTCACAGTTGCAAAAACTGAGGCATGAGGAGGATTCCCAGCCCAGACATCTGTTGTGGGCCTCAGGGATCCTGCCCAGCCCTCTGAGCTGCCGCACTGGGCCCAGCATGGCCCCCTGCAGCTCTCTGACACACCCACTGCATTGCCCTGTGTGGGCCTAGGATCCAATTTCAAACACTGGCTGGTGGATTCTGCCATCAACTGGTAGGTTATATATTTGGGAAATCAAGCACAATGAGTCAAGTTAATCATGAAACCCATCACAAACAAGGGTGAACACTTTCCGCCCCCCAATGTCTGGCCCTGCATATTCAGTGTCTTCAAGAGGTAGTCAGTTAACATGGCCCTTGTGAGACGAATTCCAATTCTGGGCTCCTGTATTGGAAGCAGTTCCCCACTCTGCTGATAGACAGGAAGAAGTCTCTACTGTAGACGTTGTTGTTCGGTGCCAGTGAGTCAGAACAGACCCTGCACCATCCTCACGATTGTTCCTGAACTTGAGCCCATTGCTACAGCCACGGTGTCAGTCTATCTTGTGGAGGGCCTTCCTGTTTTGGGGTTCACTTTTCCCCTCCACTTTACCAAGCATGATGCCCTTCTCCAAGATGTCCTTCTCGAATCAAGCTGTGGCAGTTACATACTCTTCTCTCAACTTGTGAAGAGGTGGAGTTTAGCCTGTCAATCAGGTCGCAGCTCAATGACCTCACACGGAAGCGCAAAGGAAATAAATAAATAGCTCACTGGAGGTCAGATACATGTTCTGCTACACATTCCTGTTGACAAGCCACCTGGAGCTACGTGGGTGGAACCAGAGCCCTGGAGCTGGAGGAGCCACATGGAGACCCACGCCAGTGCTGAGATGCTTCCACCACCACTGGATCCACAAGACTTTCCACCCACTGGCCTGTCATCTTCCTGCATTC
>NW_022111373.1:142810613-142839047 GCF_000313985.2 Echinops telfairi
GAAATAATTTTATGGATGGGGGGGTCACCACAACATGAGGAACTGTATGAAAGGGTCGCGGTACTGGGAAGGTGGAGAACCACTGCTCTACAGGGTCTCTGTGAGTTGGAAGTAACTCGGTGACTGCGGGTTTGGGTTTGTTAATCAAATATATTTCTCTGTTAGTGACAGGCCATTAAATTGATTTGTGCACAAATACATTTTAAAAACAGACCAAAAAAACCCCTCACATATTTCAAGCCAATTCTGTCTCACAGTGACCCTATAGAACAGGGTAGAACTGCCCCTGTGGGTTTCCAAGGCTGTCAATCTTTATGAGACGAGAAAGCCTCATCTTTGTCTCTCAGAGTGACTGGTGGTTTCGAACTGCTGACTTTGCAGATAGCAGCTCATGTGTAACCCACTCCAGCACTGGGGCTCCTGCAGGTACATTCGCAGGCAGATACTATGGCCTGCGGGCTTTATTTCAGGAGATAAGAGGGCAGGATGGACTCTCTGTTCTGGAAGGTGGGGGCAGGAGCATTGAGCTTGATGGGCTGGAAAACTGACAGCAGCCCCTCATCTCCTGGCCGCCAGCGGGCAGAGAGGGTGAAATGACTCTGTGGAGGGCAGCACAGTGGTTGCTCTGGAAGCTGATGCCCAGATGGCAGCACGGGGCTCCTGGCCTCCAATTCTCTAACTCCAGGAAACCAGGAGGGAGGGGTATCTGTTAGCTGCCGGATGCCTGGGTCGCCTGCCAGAAACAGATGCTACTTTCTTGTTACCTAATTATGAAGAGATGAGTCTGTCTATCAAGTCTATTTTTTCAAAGCATGGAAAAGTTGCCTTTGGGGAAAGTTACCAGAGCCAGAATATACACGTTCAAAAACCATTACACAGGTTTCTGCAGTAATAATAAGAATAAGAAGCAGCAGAAACTGATGCTACATTTCTCCCTCCCCTGGCCAGTGCAGCCACCCTCACCTGTCCCAGGATGTGGTGGTGGTGGTGGTAGATGGCCCTGGGGAGGCCACATGCATTTCCCTGAGGCTTTCCAGGCTGGGACCTTCCAAAGGCAGACAGGCCCGCCTGCTTCGGAGGCATCTTTAGGTAGCTTCAAACTGCTAGCCTTTTGGCCAGTGGTAGCAAGAAGAGGGGGGATGAGGTCTGTTCTGAACCCTGACTTTCCCTGGAGGCAGGCTGTCTGCAAAGACTATCCCCTTGTCGTGGAGAAGTTCCAGCACCTGCGACCCATCTAACGTGACAATTGACGAGAGGCTCTGGACTCTGTTTGATGTCAGCTCCGGGCATCACCTGCGCCTGGTGGATTAGCCCCGAGGAGCTGTACCAGCTGGGCTTGAGGAGCGGGGCATCGCCCATTTTCTGTAATTGCTTCCAGGGTTTCCAACGTGGTCATTATATGTGGAGCGCTGGGCTCGGCCTGTTCCTTCATTGTCTCTCCCGGGGAAGAGGGCGGCGGTGCAGGTCATGTGCCAAAGGCACAGGACACTTTGTACCCAAGTACATGGCGAGAGAGATCTACGAGGGGCCTTCAAGAAGTTCCAGAAGAAGTGGGACGAAAAGATGATGGGATTTTCTCACGGAGTTCTTAAAAACCCCTTCTCGACCAGAGGTTAACATTTTTCTCCATCTTTTTCTTTCTTTCTTTCTCTTCTTCAAAAGGGTTTTGGAAAATTCATCTCTCGGTGGAATTTTTTTAAAGTTTATTTCTAAGCAGGGCAGGGGGCAGCGCAAAAGAAGACCCTCCGCCAGATGATGGTCTCAGTGGCAGCAAGGATGGGCTCGGGCATGGGGACAAGTGTGAGGGTGGCCCAGAACCAGACAGCCTTCCATTCTGTTGTGCATAAGGTTGCTGTTTTAGTCTGGGTACTTTAGAGAAGCAAATCCACAGAAATGCATATGTATTAGAGAGTTTTATACAAAGGGTAAGTGCACATCAAGAAAACATCCCAACCCAGTGCTGCCCAAGCCCACAAGTCCAACATTAGCCCATACGTCTGACACCAATCCACAAAGTCCTCCTCTGTCTCACAAAGTAAATGCAATCATGCCGACTTCAGGAGGGGAGCCGAATCAGTGAACGTGTAAGCATCTCAGCGCTGGCAGGGGTTCCACACAGCTGCTCCAGCACCCAGGGCAGCATTGGGGTAGGTCCATGTGGCTTCTCCTCAGGGATGTCTCACAGGAAGTGAGCCTTGCCAGCTGAAGCAGGGAACTGTTAAGGCAGCTGCACCCTGGTCGGACCATCACAAAGCAAGAGACCCGAGAACTCGAAAGGTGAGGCTTACCAAGCCATTTATCCCTCCAGCCTTCAATTAACTGCACATGTTTATCGGCCAGGTTGGTACAATAAAGTTTAACTATATCAGTTGCTATGGGTCGGAACCAACTCGATGGCATCTAACAACAACAACAACAACAACAACAAGCAGGGCAATGCCAGAGACTAGAACGTTCAGAAATTGTTTGGATTGGATAACGATCAAGAATCGGATCTATGTCCAATATGGGACAAGATGGGCTTTTGGTCATCTTGGGGGTGGGGAGACAATTAAATAGTCATTTGGAGAAGGGTAAGATTGAACCCCTCTGAACATTGCCTGATTGAATTGTAGGATACGTGAATTATAGGCCAATAAAACTGGTTTTCTTGTTTGTTTCTTTTTAAGATTGAACTCTTATCTTGTCCTTCTATATCACAATAAACTCCCAAGGACCGGAGAGTTAAAGATGAAAAGGAAATATGTAAATCCTCAAGGAAAGCGGGGAGGGAAGCTAACACTGTGCGGGAGCAGGGGAAAGTCCTGTTTCCTGGGGTGGACAGCCCACAGGCGGCATGGCATGTAAGACCTCGCCACCTTCTGTCACTGAAAAGGAAGTAAACCAGATCTCCCATGGGAAAAGTAAACGTCCTACAAAGAAAACCAAAGACAGATGACCCGTGGAGGAAGAGAAGTCTCTACACTTACATCCTTTATAAGGATCTCCTCAATATCAGGATGCCCCCCTGAGGGCTTGGGTTTCCAGCCGGAGGGAGAAAGATGAGGCTTCCTTCTCCCGTAAAGATCTACAACCTTGGAAGTCTGCAGGGGCACTTAAATTCTTTTCTACAATATACAGCCTTAAAAATTTTTTTAATAAATCATTTTATTGGGGACTCTTAAAGCTCTAATAACAATCCATACACCAATTACATCAACCACGTTTGTACATATGTTGCCATCATTATTTTCAAAACATTTTCTTTCTACTTGAGCCCTTGGTATCAGCATCTTTTTTCCCTCCCTGCCCAACCCTTGGTAAATGTGTTAGGTGGGGTTCTTTAGAGAAATGAAACCAGGATACTTATGATTTTATGTATATAATATGTTAATATATATACACATACATATACATATGGCTAGGTTTATACAGTGAGAAGGAATATAACAGCTAATTAGTCCACACAGCAGTACAGAGGGTTCAGTTCAACTCCCTCCCATGGACCCATTAATATATTGGAAGTCCTTCAACTCACATGGGCCTCGGGGTCCAAAGTCAAGGAAGCAGACAGCAGAGTCCTCCCTGGGGTCAGGCCAGCAGAGTCTGCCCACAGGCAGCAAGCAGCAGGGTGGGTCACCAACAGGCAGTAGCTGGGGAGCTTAGTGAAGCAGGCCCGGATGGGCTACCGAATGCAAGCAATGCAAGGTGACAGAACCCACCAGCCACAAGCTCAAGTGATGTATGCACCCACAGTGTGGCAAAGCAGGTTTCGAAGGAGCCTCAAATTCTAGTGACACGATTCATGGATTGGCCTGGCCCACAGGTAGTGTAGCCCACAGGTTGAGGAAGAGAACTAGCTACATCAGCAGCACGCATGCTTCAGCATGCTCCGATCACCAGAGAGCGAGAGAGGGGGGGGCGGGCCTTGCAGAGCCTTTTATCTCTTTGCCGTCCAATCAAACTGCGACCTCATTAATCCTACATGTTCCTATTGGCCAGTTTAGCACAATCAACCTACCTATCACAGTAAATTATAAATTATTATTTTCATATCTTATGCCATCCACTGTCCCCCTTCTCCCATGTTAATAGAGTCCTTTTTTTGTTTTAAATAAATCATTTTATTGGGGGCTCCTACAACTCTTATCACAATCCATCCCTCCATCTATTGTGTCAAGCACATTTGTACATTTGTTGCCATCATCCTTCTCAAAACATTTTCTGTCTGCTTGAGCCCCGTGAAGAGTCTTAATGAGCTGGGATGGACTCAGTGGCAGTGGGTTTGGTTTCAGGGTTGTGTTGGGCAGATCTGGGGCATAAGAGCACTTCAACGTGTGGGAAAGCAAGGGTGTGACTTTGAGGACGAAGGTGAGCCTGACCCAAGCCATGGTCTTTTCAACCGCTCCATATGCATGTGCAAGCGGGCCAAAGACCCAGGAAGACGCTGCAGGATGGATGCCTGCGAAGTTGGTGCCGCGTGTGGCCCGAGGAACCAATACATCTGTCTCGGAAGCCGTACAGCTATGGTGCTCCTTGGAAGTGACACTTCCTCACAAGGACTTGGGACCTGTTCTCAGGAGGGACTAGTCCTGGAAAAGGGCGTCAGAAAGTCAGAGCCAAAGAGCAAGTCCCAGAGAAGATGGATGGACACCAGAGCTGCAACAATGGGCTCAAGCTTAGTAACGCTTGTCAGGATGGTGCAGGACCGGCTGTGTTCCTTTCTCCTGGGGCCAGGGGCTGTCGACGTGCATTCTGTCCACACGGGCCCACAGCGACCCCCTGACAGCAGCAGAAACACGGCACCTGCCTCGCACCTGTGGGTAGGTTGGAGCCCATTGTTGCAGCCACGGTGTCAGTCCATCTTGTTGGGGGACTTCCTCTCTTTGACTTTTTCACCCCTCTGCTTTACCAAGCATGATGTCCTTCTCCAGGTCTCTCCTGAAAATGTGTCCAAAGTCTACGAGCTGCAGTTACCCCATCCTCGCTTCCAAGGGGCATTCCGGGTGTACTTCCCTTAGGAGATTTGTCTGGGGTTTTGCAGTTCATGGTAATATATATATATATATATATGAAGGTGACCACACGTCCAGCTTTTAGCGGGACAGTCCCGAATTTTAACAAATTTTCCCGCGCCCCGCAGCATTTTTAAAAAGTCTCGATTTTTGGAAAGAATGCATGACAAGCTAGGGTATACGGTTTTCGGCTGCCATGTGGCTATTTCACCAGGATATAAGTTTTATCAATGGTGTCCTGCTTTACCAATGTCAAAATTTGGTCATATATATATATATATATTTTTAAACAAGCACCATCATCATTGTAATACCTGGATTCTTCTTAGGTCTCCCTTATTCGGTGTCCAACTGTCACATGCCCATGAGGTGACTGAAAATACCTATGGCTCAGGTCAGGCCCACCTTGGACCACGATGTGACCTCTTTGCTCTTTGACAGCTCAAAGAGGTCTGTGCAGCAGATTTGCCCAGTGCAACATGTCCTTTGATTTCTTGACCAGCTGCTTTGATGAGTATTGGCTATGGACCCAAGCAGGATGAAATCCTCAATGGCTTCAACGTTTTCTCCATTTCTCATGATGGCGACGATTGGGTCAGGTGGGAGGATTTTTGTTTTCCTGGCATTGAGGCGTAATCCAAGTGCCTCAAGTCTTTGCACCTTTCCACAAGCAAGGCTGTGTTACCTGGGTATCACAGGCTGTTAATAAGCTTCTCTTCGATCCGGATGCCACGTTCTTCAAGCCACAGGCCCTACAGTTAGAAGCCAAGCACTTAACCGCTCTACCACCAGGCCTCCTCTAGCTGGATACTGGTTACACTCGCTTGCGTGTATGTGTGTGTGCATGGAAGCACTTGACACTGGGGCCGGGAGCTACCCTGTGCATCACAGGCTATTTCTGGCAGCTACTAGAAGACACTGGATGATGTCCACCCTCCCACATCCCCTACCCTCCCTTTGCACTCGGCCTCAGGGTTGAAGGAAGGCTTATGCGCAGCCTGTGCTGGCATGGACAACAGAACCTTGCTGGATGAATGGAGGAGGACTCGAAGCACTGACTGACGAAGATCCAAGACTGTAGCCTTCTGGACCGATGACAACTCCACTCGGATGAAAACAAATCCTCACAAACGGATTCCAAGGCAGGGAGTTGGGGTTTGTCTTTCCTTCTAAAGCTTCGAACCGACCAAGTGGTGGTTTCGTGACTTTGCGTGAATGCTGACTCACAGTGTCTCCATGGGACAGTTACTAAGCGGTCACTCTTCCCGCCCCATCCCCAACAGTGTCATTGGCATGTCATTCACATGTCATACGATTGAATAGCTCAATCCCATCAAGAAGAGCTCTGCAGTCATCACCACCATCAGTTTCAGATCATTTTCTTCATTCTTGTGAGACAGAGCAGCACTAGCCACTGTAAGGCCATCTTGTTGACCGCTGAATGAATGACCTGCCTCCTTCCCCCTCCCATCTCAGAAAGTCCCACTAATGATTGATTTTAGCATGTACTCTCATGTTCTCGAGATCAGAACATTGTAATTAATAATATCGTTCCTTCTGATGTTGTAACCAGGGTATTGCTACTTTGATCTCATTAACCAGGTTGTTATAATCAAGGCTGTACCCTTTCACGCTCCCTAACTCTAAAGAATAGTAACGTTAATTTTGCTTTGTGCTTCTGTCCACGCTTGCTTAAGTCCTAGACAAATGATAAATGAGTTTTTGGCCTCTAAAGATGGGCTGAAATGTCCACTCGGAACTGCAATCAAAGAATCGCTTTTCGATTCTGACAGTCCACTTATAACCCACTAAAGTCTCCTCTAAGTTATCAAGACATGCTGGTGGCTGTCACCTGTTTGAACCCGCAATCCTTGTGCTCACCGTGATTCATTCTTGGTGTCGGTGGGTGCCATCGAGTGGGTGCCATCGAGTGGGCGCTGGCCCACATCGACCCTGTGCACAGCAGAACCAAGCACGGCACGGTCCTGTACCGCTGTCCTCACAATTGTTCCCGCGCCCGAGCTCATTGATGCAGCCTGTGTCTTCATTATTAGCTCCCCACTTCCCCCCAGCCTCCCCTGCCAGGCCCCCAAGGAGCCATTCATCCAGTTACTGACTCTATAGCAGGGGTTCTCAACCTGTGGGGGTCGAACGACCCTTTCACAGGGGTCGCCCAAGACCATTGGAAAACACATACCACATATACTCAAGTATAAGCCGACCCGAATATCAGCCAAGGCACCTGATTTTACCACAAAACCTGCATTAAAAATGTGCTGAACAACTCAGCTTACACACGAGTATATACAGTATTTTTGATGGTCTTAGGAACCAAGACGCCACTCCTCTATCCGTCTCCAGGCGGTCCGCCCACAGGCAGATGTGCTGATCTGTGAGAAAGAAGCCAGCTCCACCTTCGCACTGACTTTAGCTTTTTATGCATCCTGTCGCAAAATGTTGCAATGTAGTTTACTGTTGTTATATTTAAGACTGTTACCCATGCTATACCATGCTTCAAGACAAAATTTCATTTATTTGTAATTAGAAATAAATATTCACAATATATAATTACATATTGGTTTTGTGATTCATCACTATGCTTTAATTATGTTCAATTTGTAACAATGAAAATACATCCTGCATATCAGATATTTACATGATGAGTCATAACAGTAGCAAAATTACATTTATAGTTAAAGTTTATTGTGCCAACCTGGCCGATAAACACATGTGGGATTAATTAAAGGGCTGAGAGATACATGACTCATTGAACCTCACCTTTCTAATTCTCTGGTCTCTTGCTTTCTAATGGTTGGACCAAGGTGCAGCTGCCTTAGCCAGTTCCCTGCTTCAGCTGGCAAGGCTCACTTCCTGCGAGATATCCCTGAGGAGAAGCCGCATGGACCTACCCCGATGCAGCCCTGGGTTCTGGAGCAGCCGTGTGGAGACCCCTGCCAGCGCTGAGATGCTTACACGCTCACTGACTCAGCTTTCCTCCTGCAGTAGGCATCATTGCATGTGTTTTGTAAGATGGAGGAGGACTTTGTGGATTGGTGTCAGACATACGGGCCAATGTTGGACTTGTGGGCTTGGGCAGCACTGGGTTGGGATGTTTTCTTGATGCGCATATGAGTTTCTGTGGATTTGTTTCTCTAATGTCCCCAGACTAACACATGAAGTAGCAAGGAAAAAAACTTTATGGTTGGGGGGTCACCACAACACGAGGAACTGTATTAAAGGGTCGTGGAAGTAGGAAGGCTGAGAACCACTGCTCTATAGATTTACCTATCGTGGACTTCATATACAGGAAAACACTAAGAAAACAAAACAACTGGCAACAATCTCACAGTCAAACAGCTGTAAGCATCCATCGAAAAGGCAGCACTGTAGTAGGATACACAATCAACAAGCAGAAGGCAGTCAGAGGCCTCTATACATTGGTTCTCCTGTGGGTTTGAACTCCGAAAGAAACATCGGGAAAGCAATACCATTTGCACTATTTCAAGAGTTTCTGCTTTCTCTCTGATTAGGCTGAAACTCTTTATGGAAGCCAACTTCTTCCTCGTCTTTCTCCCGAGAAGCTGGGGGTGGTGGGATGGGGGGGGGCCTTGGGGGTCCACAACAACCCACCCACCTTCTGATTAGCAGCCAAGCCCTCAGCCACTGTGTAACTGGGCTCCTCATAAAACCCCTGAGTCATAGTTGGGTGCTGTCAAGTCAGTTAGAATCTGACTCTCCGAGGCCCCGCGTGTCAAGCACCGCTGGGTCCTGAGCCTGCCTCACAAGTGGTGTCTGATAATCCCCTAGCCCATCTCATAAGACACCTGGGAAACTCTGGTTCCGTCTCTGTGTGAAGAAGGCTTAAAGGAAAGGAGCATTTTAAGAGCAGACGGGCTGTAAGGCCATTCTTGATATCTAGCATCATATTAACATTTCCCTCCGAAACCAGGGGGGGCTTTCAGGGTTTGGGGAACTGAGCGAGGGGTCTTGCCCAATGTCTGCCTTAGTGTCCTGTCATGCATGTGCCTGCCACTCAAATCCCAAGCCAATAGGAGCTGCCTGCTGGCACCCCAGTCTCGCTAGCAAATAGCTGAGGGAAAAGCAGCTTAGCTCCCAGGAGAATGTTATAGGCAGAAGGAAAAAGATTTCGATTCTAGGTAAATACCTTCCATGCGGCTTGACTTTGAAAGTTCAGTTACATAAATGGCAGTTCTGCATTTAATCAGAAGAGCGATTTCCAAAAGCAACCAACTTTCTTTTCAGACACTCCGCTTCCGAGTCTGGAAGGCTCCCCGCCTGGGGGCTCCATACCCGCAGGACTCAGAGGGTCTCTAAGGAGCAGCCCCACCTGGGTGCCCCTTCCATCCTCAGAGGAGAGGGAGGGAGAGTGTGTGGTGGATTAGTCTAGCGTCAGGAGGCATGTCCTTTATTCTTGAAACCCTCAAGACAGCCTGAAAGGTGAAAGTTAGTGCCCTTTGCGATTGTGAACTGCACCTCAATGAGCATTGGTGCACTGATGTCTGGTTGTGGTCTGTTTCTTACCTCGTCTGGGTATATGCCCAGTAGGGGGATTGCTGGGTCGTATGGTAGCTCGATTTCCATTTGCTGTAGGTATTGATTGGCAAATCGATTTCCACAATGGCTACACATACCTACAGGTCCACCAGCAGTGGATGAGAGTTCCTCTCTCACCACATCCCCTTCAGCACTTGCTGCTTTCTGATTTTTTGAATTGGGCTATCTTTGAGGGTGTTAGGTGGCGTCTCATAGTTGGTTTGATTGGCATTTCCCTTATTTAGAATGATTCAGACATTTTCTCATATGTTTATTGGCCATTTGGATTTCTTCTGTTCGGGTCCTTTGCCCATCTCCTCAGTGGGCTATTGGTTTTTTTCTTTTTTCTTAATGTAGGCTACAGAGTACTGTAGATTTTAGTAATAAGGACATTGTCTGATGGCTAAAGATGTTTTCCCAGTCTGTGGGCTCCCTGATTACTCTCTTGGTGAATTCTTTCAGTGTACACAGGTGTTTTATCTTCGGTATATCCCACTTGTCAATTTGTGCTTCCTCTGTGCTTGTGTCTGTCTCTATTTCTGATGGCCAATGTATTCTCCCCAGTGCCAAGATTCTTAGGTTTGTCCCAATTCCTTCATTAATGGCCTTGATAGTTTGGGGTTTTACCTCGAGCTCTGTGATCCACTTTGAGTTTATTCTTGTGCACTGAGTGAGGTAAGGGTCTTGCTTCAATTTTCTGCAGGTAGATATCCATTTTTTCCAGCACCATTTATTGAAGAGGGCATCTGTTTCCTATTTGATATTTTTGGGGCCCTTATCAAAGATCAGTCGTCTGTATGGTGATGATTTCATTTTGGGGTTTTCAGTTCTTTTCCATTGGTCTAAATAGCTGTCATTATACGAGTATCATGCTCTTTTGACCACTGTGGCTGTATAATAGGTGCTAAAGTCAGGTAGAGCAAGCCCTCCCACTTTGTCCTTCTTCTTGAGGAGTTCTCTGCTAATTCTGGACTTCTACCCTTGCCATATGAAATTGGTAACTGGTTTTTCCATTTCTTTGAAGAAGGATGTTGGTATTTGTATGGGGACAGTGCTAAACTTATATAGTGCCTTGAGGAGGTCTGACATCCTTACTATATTAAGTCTTTCTATCCACAAGCCTGGGATATTCTTCCATTTGTGGAGGTCGCTCTTGGTTTCTTGTAATAGTGTTCTGTAGTTTTCCTCGTACAAATCTTTTGGGTTTTTGTTGTTGTTGTTAGCTGTATCCCTAGATATTTCAATTTGTGCTCGGCTGTTGTGAAGGGTACTACCTTTTTGATCTCCTCTTCCATGATCTCGTCTGATATACATGTAGCAGTCCAATAGTGTTCTGTTTGTTGATCTTGTATCCTGCCACTGTGCCATATTCCTCTATTACTTCCAGCACTCCTCTTGTGGAGCTTTTAGTGTTTTCCATATATAAAATCATATCATCTGCAAATATGATAGTTTCACCTCTTCTTTCCCCAGACAAATACCTTTGATGTCTTTTCTTTGCCTTATGCTGTTAGCCAGGACCTCCAGTGTGATGTTAAATAAAAGTTGGGACAAGGGGCATCCTTGTGTGTTCCCTTTGTCAGTGGGATTGTTTTTGTCTTTTCTCCACTGACTACCAGATTGGTGTTGGTTTTTCATATATAGCTTGTATTATACTGAGGAAATCTCCTTCCATTCTCATCTTTTTGAGCATCAGAAGCAGGAATGGGTGTTGGATGTTGTCAAATGCCTTTTTGTGCACCTATCGATATTATCATGTGATTCTTACCCTTTTTCGTGTCAATGTGGAGAATAATGCTGCATTAGTCTGGGTTGACTAGAGAAACAAATCCAGAGACACTCATATATGTGTGTAAAAGAGAACTTTATATCAAAGAGCAATTGTACATTAAGAAAACATCCCAGCCCAGTTCAGATCAAGTCCATAAGTCTGATGACATTCCATATGTCCATACTAGTTCATAAATTCCTCTTTAGATTCACGCAGCCATGCAATGATACTGAATGCAGGAAGATCACAGGCTACTGGGTGGAAAGTCTTGTGAATCCAGTGGCAGTGGAAGCATCTCAGTGCTGATGTGGGTCTCCATGTGGCTCCTCCAGCTCCAGGGCTCTGGCTCCATCAGTGTAGCTCCATGTGGCTTGTCAACAGGAATGTCTCTCAGAGAGTCAAAGCAGAGAGAGGAAGTGGAGAGAGTGTGTCTGGCTTCCAGTGAGCTATTTATCACTGTCATGCCTCCAAATGAGGTCATCAAGCTGCAACTTGATTGACAACCCTGATTTGAGTTGTTTCCAACTCTTTGACAGGCTAAACGCCACCCCTTCACTCAATATTCTTAAGTTGACACCAGATTATGTAACTACCACAAATGCTGTTGAACCATCCTTGCATCCCTGGAATGAATCCCACCTGGTCATGGTGAATTATTAGTTTTATATACTTTTGTATTCTATTGGCCAGTATTTTGTTAAGGATTTTTGCATCGATGGTTAGGGATGGTTGTCTGTAGTTCTCAATTCTTGTGGGATCCTTGCCCACGTTACGTATTAGTGTTATGCTAGCTTCATAGGAAGAGTTTGGGAGTTTGCCGTCTTTTTCTCTGCTCTGGAAGAGTGTGTGTGTGATTGGTGTCACTTCTTTCCTGAATGTTTGGTAGAATTTTCCTGTGAAGCCAGGTGGCCTGGGGAATTTTTTTATTAGTAATCGCTTGATAACCTTGTCTATTTCTTCTATTGCTATGGGTCTGTTGAGGTTCTCGGTGTCCATCTGGGCTAATCTAGGGAGGGATTCTTTTTCCAAGTATTTTTCCATGTCTTTCACATTGTGAATTCATTGGAGTACAGTCCTTCATAGAATGGTGTAATTAGCTTTTTTAGTTTCGTTAACATCTGTTGTAATGTCCTGTTCCATCCCTCACCCTGGCTATTGAAATTTGTTTCTTCCTTTCTTTGGTTAGGTTTTCTAACAGTCTATCAATTCTGTTAATCCTTTCAAAGAACCAGCTTTTAGCTGCATTGATTTTTTGGAGTTGTTTTCCTGTTTTCCCTCTCCTGTATCTCAACCCTGATGTTTATGGAGGTTTTGTGCCAGCATATCGAGATTGATGAACTTTTTGAGCATCCTGCCCTCGGGTTTTGCCCATGTCATGAGGTGTCTGACAAACTTGTTGTTTCTTAAAAACCAGTGTATTCCACGGTGGCACAGTCCTATTCTGAGTCACATGGAATGACAGCAGGCTCTTGGGAGGGAGACCAGGTAGCAGAAAGCGTGGTAGGACATGGAGGGGCATTCAGTAGCTCAGAAGGATCTGAGAACCACATTAGTAATTGTGGTGGTTACATAACCTGCTGTCAATTTGAGACTATTAAGAGTGAAGGGGGTGAGTTTAGCCTGTCAATCAGGTTGCAGCTGGATGACCTCATTTGGAGGTGCTAAGGAGATAAATAGCTCGCTGGAGGCAGGACACACACTCACTCCCTGTGAGACATTCCTGTTGACAAGACTCAGGGAGCTTAGCTGGAGGAGCCACGTGGAGACCCATGCCAGCACTTAGAAGCTTACACTGGATTCACAAAACTTTCCACCCATGGGCCTGTGATCTTCCTGCATTTGGCGTCATTGCATGTGCTGCATGAGTCTCAAGAGGACTTTATAGATTGGTATCAGATATATGGGATAACATCAGACTTATGGACTTCATCTGGACTGGCCTGGGATGTTTTCTCACTATTCAATTGCTCTGGTATATAAAACTCTTTCTTACACACATAAGAGTGACTCCCTGGATTGGTTTCTCTAGTATACCCAGACTAACACAGCGATCACACATGTACCAATCCCTCTTGGTCACAGATTGAAAGCCTATGCAAGCTGTTAAGTTGGTTCTGACTCATAGTGTCTACAATGAATGGCATTCCCTTTTGCCTTGGGGCTCCATCCTTTGTTCCCTATTCTGACACCAACCTTTTATCTACATTTATGCCGAATTCCGTCACTTATTACAGTGCCCACACAGGCCGACAGACAATATGCACAATTTCAGGGCTTTCGTAGAGAAGTCAATGGGTTACCACAAGTCAGGATCAGCAAACAATAAGGATACAGTTATTGGTCTCCTCTGCCAGCAGCCAAATCTTTCTCAGGTCCTCAGTCTCTCAGCCACATGGTCCTTGGCCTTTGCTTTTATGAGCCAGGAAGCCAGCCCACCTGTCATTCTGTCTCACAGTCACATTGTCTCAGACCATGCGTTAGACCAGGTTGACTTGAGAAACAAGTCCAGGGACCCTCATGTACGTATACGACAGAGCTTTATATCAAAGAGTAATGGAACCAGTGGCCGTGGAAGCATCTCAGTGCTGGTGTGAGTCTCCACGTGGCTCCTCCAGCTCCAGGACTCTGGCTGCCATCAGCACGGCTCCATGTGGCTTGTCAACAAGAATGTCAAGCAGAGAGTGTGTGGCCGTCCTCCCAGGAGAAAAAGAGGAAGTCCCAGAATCCTTCTGGTTGGTGTTACCTTGTGAGCTGATTGACAGGCTGATTGACTCCACCCCTACACCCTATTTGTCAAGTTGACATGAAATTATGTAACTACCACCCCCACAGTATCAGCGTTCCTCCTCGGACTCTCTGCGCCACAGTCCCTAGGGCATTGTTTTCAGCCTCTGCCACTTCAGACAGAAATCTTGGACATGCTCCAACACCTCTCTAGGACTCGGGGCAGTGGGGTTCCCTGCTTCCCCCAGGGCGAAGCCCTAAGAGAGACTGGGGCTGTGGTCAGCCATTCAAACCCACCAGCTGATCCTCAAGGAAAAGATGAGTCTGCTGCTTCCATAAAGACGTTTAGTCTTGGGAACCCACAGGGACAGCTCCACTCAGTTCTGTAGGGGCTCTAAGATTCTGCAGTGAGTGAGTGACCCTCACCAGTGTGAGGCCAAGATATATACAGATAGGAAAACATCCCGGCAGAAAATACGCTCAACTATTAACAACGATGGGGAATTTTTTAGGAGCCCTGGTGGTGCCATGGGTTACTGGTTGAGCTGCTAACCTCAAAGTCGGCAGTTTGAAACCACCAGCCACTTCTCAGGAGAAAGATGAGGCTTACTGCTCCCATAAAAGTATACAGCTTCACAACCTTCCTCTAGTTCTTAAATGCTTCCTCCCCCCCAACTATTATGATCCCAATTCTACCTTGCAAACCTGGTGAGACCAGAGGATGCACAGCGGTACAGATGGGAGCTGGAAACACAGGGAATCCAGGACAGATGAACCCCTCAGGACCAGTGGTGAGAGTGGCGATACTGGGAGGGAAGGAGGGGTAGAAAGGGGGAATCGATCACAAGGATCTACATATAACCCCCTCCCTGGGGGATGGGCAACAGAAAAGTGGGTGAAGGAAGATTCCAGGCAGTGTAAGATAAGATAAAATAATAATGTATAAATTATCAAGGAGTCATAAAGGAGGGGGAAGCGGGGAGAGAGGGGGAGGGGAAAAAGGAAAATGAGGAGCTGATTCCAGGAACCCAAGCGGAAAGCGAGTTTTGAGAATGATGAGGACAACGAATATATAAGTGTGCTTTACGCAATTGATGTATGTATAGATTGTGATAAGAGTTGTATGAGCCCCAATAAAATGATTTATAAAAAGAGAAAAATATATACAGCCTCAGAAAATCACAGCAGCCGGTCTACTCAGTCCTGAAGGGTTGCTGTGAGTCAGAATCACCTTGCTGACAGTGAGTGTGGTGTGATTGCCCACAAGTCCCATCTTGGCCACCTTGTCCCTCCCATTGGCCACGGCCCTGATGTGCCTGGCAGGGTGTCCTCTGACCCCAATAGTCCCCTCTGCTTGTGCAGGGACCTGGGTTTGCTGGCCCCTCCTTCTCCTTCGGTGCAGTTACTCTCCTGTCCAGGCTCCAAGGGTGCAGATCGAGCCTGTCTTAACAGGAGCCCCCTCACACCACCTGACCTCGGGGCCCTGCCACGCCACCACCCTAACAAACAGACCTGGCCAGTGGAGCTGGAGGTGGTCCCAGTGAAGGAAGGCAAGGCACGGAGTGCTCCGGGTGCTGTCCCAGTGTCTGGAAGGACAGACAGCCCCGTGCCATGGGGAACATGGCCAGAGGGACCCCATTCAGCTGCCAGTTTGGGGTGGATTTGTCAGCAATGGTGGGAGTCTGGCCCCAGCTGGCTGAAGTTGCAGGGAGCCTCTAGAAAGCAACCCGGGAGAGAAGACTGTCCTATTTGGACCCTGTGTTAGTCTGGGTACTTTGGAGAAACAAATCCACAGCGACTCATGTATAAGAGAGTTTTATGTGAAAAAAATGTGCATCATGAAAACATCCCAACTCAATGCTGCCCAAGCCCACAAGTCCAACATTAACCCATTAACCCAACACCAGTCCACAAAGTCCTCCACCTCACAAAACAGAGGCAATGATGCCGACTGCAGGAGGAAAGCTGAGTCAGTGAACGAACAAGCATCTCAGCACTAGCAGGGGTCTCCACACGGCTGCTCCAGCACCCAGGGCTGCATCGG
Source organism: Echinops telfairi (assembly GCF_000313985.2). NCBI lineage: Eukaryota > Metazoa > Chordata > Mammalia > Afrosoricida > Tenrecidae > Echinops > Echinops telfairi. The sequence goes on from NW_022111373.1 coordinate 142,826,701, forward strand.
GATAGGTCCATGTAGCTTCTCCTTGGGGATGTCTTGTAGGAAGTCAATCTTGCAAACTGAAGCAGGGAACTGCTAAGGCAGCTGCAGCCTGGTGCGACCATCACATAGCAAGAGACCCGAGAACTAGAAAGACGAGGCTTCACCACCCATTTATCCCTCCGCCTTTCAACCAGCCCCACATGTGATTATCGGCCAGCCTGGCACAATTAACTAACTCAGACCCCCACCTGGGGAGAGGCCCTGGACTTGCCCTCAGCATTATCCCAGCCAGGCAGTCAGCCTCCTGGGCACCATAGGGTTGCATGACAGCCAGGGCTCGGCCATGAGGTGGGTGTGGGTTAGGGCTGCAGCCTCTCAAGACTCGGGCAGGGATGAGGGGCCAGGGACTCCTGGTGACAGGCAGAGTGGGGTCAGCCAGGGACCAGCCCGCATCCCAGGAGCCCCCTCAATCCTGAGCAAGTCAGGTGGATGGTCGCTCTGCCCAGGGCAGGGCCACATGTGCCATCACTCCCCAGCCTTCCCCCATCCGTCTTTCTGTCCATTACTTCAGCTGAAGCCAGAGCCTCCAGAGCAGACCCTGCCTTCTCGCTGTGGACTTAAGACCATGTTTGAGCCAGACCCACCGGACTGATGTCCAAATGGCATTTCTGGTTCTATTTAGTACCATCAAGATGGCCGCTCCCAGCCCTCAGTGTAGGGGGCTGGGGGCTCGTCCTTGGCTGTACTGGGACCCCTGGGAGGCCTTGAGAAGCTCACCCACTTGGCCTCCCCCAGACCCACTCAGCAGCTGGCCAGGGAGCTGGCCAAGGCAAGGACACACACAGAGCAGGTCTCATTGTGCTGCTTTGGTGGAGGGGCTGGCAGGCTTCCCCGGCTCCCTTTCCTCTGGGGGTCTTAGGGTCCTGGTGTCCTGTGTCACCCCCATTCCACAGGGCCTGGTGGGGACCCTGGCTGGCCTTTGTGGGTGGGGGTGGTCCCGCAGATGTGCCGGCAGTTGACTGTGTTCTCTGTAGAAGGATGCTGCTCCAAAGACTCTGATGGGCCCTATTGCTCCCCTTGCTTCTCCTGCCAACCGTCGGGAGGCAGGCAGAGGCCACGGCCTGAGCCTGCCAGGAGAGTACAGCGATTAGAGGAGGATTCCCGAGGAAAAGGCACAGAAGACAAACACACAGGGTCCGCTTACCTTTTAAGCCCCTGGAGCCACTAACGTTGCTAAACCTTTATTGAAATGGCTTCTCTCCAAGGAAATCTCACCTGGCGCTCGGGCGCTAACACCGGAGTCGATGTCGAAAGGTCACTTTGCCAGAAGCGGCCGTGGGCAGTGTGGAGGGAGGGGTGGGGACTGGCTGCCGCAGGCTTAGGGGGACCTACTCCTTCTCCCCAAGGACCGAACTTCATTTCCGCACTGGACGGAGGGAGAGAAGAGAACACTTGGCCCGGTGTTTTGAAAGGAATGTGTTTCATTTGTATTGAAGAGCCCCACCTCTCCCTGGAGAAGAAATGGAGCCTTCACCTGTCTGAGATGAGATCAGAATGATGGACTAAGATAGAGTACATCCTTCATGCTTCCTTCCTTCCATCCATCCATCCATCCATGCATCCACCCACCCACTCATCCAACTATCCATCCACCCATCCACCCAATCAACCTTCCATCCATCCATTCACCCATCCATTTTCACATGTCTGAGATTAGATCAGAACAAGAGTAAGATAGAGTACATCCTTCATCCTTCCTTCCTCCCATCCATCCATCCATCCATCCGTCCACCCACTCATCCAACTATCCATCCACCCATCCATTCATTCAACCTTCCATCCATCCACTCACTCACGCACTCATTCATATTCACTTACTCATTCACCCACCCACACATCCACCTACGCTTCAACCTACCCATCCATTCACCCACCTATTCTGTCATCCTTCCCATTCTCTCTCCTTCATTGTTTCCTTCCTTTATCTACTCATCTATCCATCCTTCCATCCATCCATCCATCCATCCACCAATTCACCCACCTACTCACCCATCCAACTATCCAGCTCATCCACTCATCCATTCATTATCAAGTCACCCAACTTTCCATCCATTCACACTACCCACTCATGTCCCAACCACCAACCCATCTAACTAACTAGCTATCCATCTATCCATTCTGCCTTCCTTCCTTCCTTTCATCTAACCACCCTTCCACCCACTCAAATACCTATCATCTAACCATCCATTCAATCACCCTTCCACCCATCTACCCACCCTCTCAAATACCCACTATCCAATCATTCACTCAACCACCCTTGCATCCATCCATCCATCCATCCATCCATCCATCCATCCATCCATGCATCCATCCATCCATCCACTCTCCCTTTAAGAATACACATTAAGTACCATTGTCTAACACAGAAGGGAAGGGGACCAACCCCAGTCCTGCTCCCAGTCAAACTGGGAAAAGAGAGTGTGAGGAACCTCTCTACCGAAAAACATGTGATTGGGGGGTGAGGGATAGACAGGAGAGATGGGGGAATGGGGAGATTCGAAGCACTGACTAAGGCCCACAGGCCCACTGCTGGAGAGCAGTCCTGGAAGGTGTCTGATTTGGCTGTAACCCTGAGGGTTTGAGTAAAGTAGATTAGCCCTCCTAGATCCGGGTTAGCCCCCCACCCACAGCCAATGGCCCCTCATGGTGAGCTAGGAGCCAAGGAGCATGCCTGCTGTTTTCAGCTTGGGCTTTACTGCAGCTGAGAACCATCTGGCCCACACGTGCCCGGGTCCACCGGCTCATTCCCAGGCTCATTCCCATCGGGGCACACCCAGGTCTCCTGAGTCGGCCTTTTTGAGAGTCGAGCCCTGGTCCGACCCGTCAGAAATGCCTTCTCTGACTTGTGCCCTGGGCCTGACAGTTCCCCCACCCCAGGGCCTGACAAGCACCCTGAAATGGGACCGGGGTGCCCAGCAGGGAAGGAGACTCCAGGGAAGCCACAGGCAGAGGCATATGGCAGGGGCCAGGAGAAGGACATGGTGGGGGTGAGGGCAGGCTCTATCCCAAGAGGTGGCTACAAGGCAAGGAAGTGGGTGTGGGGGGTGGGGTGGAGTAGGCATGGCCGGGCTGTGGTGGCAACACTCTGATGTTGTAGGGGACCCAGAACAATCTGCTCAGCCACCTTCAGAATCCCTACACTCCTGCTGTGTCCCTTGGACAGCAAGAGTGTCCACCCTGGGATTCTCTTGGGCCATCTGTGGATGGCTGGGCTGCTTTGTGCATCGGGGCAGAGCCAGGCATCCTGAGGAGTGCAGGGGGAAGGTGTTCTTGGCCGGGAAAGGGGACAAACTTCTGGGATTAAAGTCCAACTGGAGTTCCGCAAGGGCTCATGCTCCAGCGTGGGCCAAATTGAGGCTTAGGCTTGGGCTCAGCTCAGGTTTGGGCTAAACTCAGGCTCAGGCCAAAGTCAAGCGCAGCTCAGGCACATGCTCCACTCAGCCCTATGCTTGGGATAGGGTTCGGGCTCGGACTCAGGCTCAGCTTTAGCTCTGGTTTGGGCTTGGACTCAGGTTAGGTTCAGGTTCAGGTGCAGGTGCAGCTCTGGCACCGCCTCTGGTTCAGGCTCTGACTTGGGCTGTGGCTGTGACCTGGCTCCTTTCTGGCCCCACCCTCCCCCATTTTATGGTTCACTCCAACCGCCCCCTGGCTGTTGACTGCACCCAGATTCCCATGCAGGGCCTGGGCCTGGAGCTGTGGGCCCTGCTCTTTTGCTCCTCCCTGGCGTGGCTGTCTGAAGAGCTGGGGGCACCTAAGGGAGTGGAGCTGGCAGCCGCCACCTTCTTGACCCTGGGAGCCCGAGTCTGAGGCCCGCACATAGCGTCTGTGAATCTCACACCCTCCCGAGGGTGGGCACTGCCTCTCACACTGTGGGGTTGGATCTTTCTCCTGTCTCTGGCCCTCCCTTGCAGGAGGTGCTGTGTGTTTCCTCTGCTGGGGACCCAGGGCAAGGACTGGAGGTCTCAGCTGGTCTGGCCCCGGGGTTCTCTCTACTACTGTCATGTGAGGGGACAGAATGATGACACCTGATGACAAAGCCCCACTGTCTCTCTGCTGTGCTCCAGGGTAGCAGCAGAGGCTCCTGGGAGCTGCCAGGAGCCCAGGCCCTGGGGACATTGGGGAGTGGGCTCAGACAGTGGTGTCCCACTCACTGAAGCAAGGAGTCCCCTGTGGGGACTGCAGAAGGCAACAGGGGTGTCTGGAGACATGAGACCAGGGCAGCCATGCAGGGGGTCAGGGCAGGAAGCCCCATGGAGTCCCAGGGTGGGGGGGGGGGACTCGGCAGCAGGACTAAGATTGAGACTGGTGCAATGGCCAGCTATCCAGTCCAGTCACCGGAGGCCTTTGGAGCAGCAATTCTCAACCTGTGGGTCATGACCCTTTTGGGGGGGGGTCGAAAGACCCTTTCACAGGGGTCTCCGGATGCATAACAGTAGCGAAATGACAGTTATGAAAATAGTCTTATGGTTGGGGGTCACCACAACACGAGGAACTGTATTATAGGGTCTCGGCATTCGGAAGGTGGAGAACCACTGCTTTGGAGTATCTTCCCAGCCGGGGGATAAACCACGGAGGTGACCTTTGCATTCTGTCCACAGCCCAAGGGGCCCTCAGGAACAAGGGCAGAGGTGGGGGTGAGGAGGTGGAGCTGTAGTCAGGACACATGGAGCAGACATGGGGTACTCCAGGGTTGGGGCTTAACAGGTGGCCACAGGCAGGTGTCATCAAGGCTGAGAGGGGAACTTGCAGGAGGGTGGGGTCCAGGCCATTCAAGGAGAGCCCCAGGATGTGTTCAGTCTTAGGGGTGGGGAGAGGCTGCGATGGAGGGCCAGTGGGGGTGGGGTGGGGGGCCTCGGTGCTAAAGAGGACCGATTATGGAGCCCAGGAGTGATTGTGGACAGGGGGTGGGTGGGGGCAGCCAACTCAGATGAAGGCGAGTCTGGTGGTGAACTTTGTGTGTCTTCTCGGCTAGGTTGGGGCTCCCAGGGGTGTGGCCAAATCCTAGTCAAGCTGCTCCCATGGAGTAGTTCACTGTGCGATTGAATCAAGCGACAGTGGCAGGGCAGATGGCCTTCCTTAATCTCATCTGCAAGGACCTCTTATCAAATCTAATGCAACAGAAAGCAGTCATCTGTTACGGGAGGTTGGGTGAGCTAATCACCTTTCCTAAAGTAATCTGACGCAATGCGGTGTAGCCACCCCCACGCAACCTTATGTGATGTGATCGCGTTCCACGTGCATGTAATAGCGTGGTGCATTGAAAGTAAACAAATACCAGGGACTGCCCAAATAACCAACCGGTCTGTCTTGGAAGAAGTACGGCCAGAATACTCCACAGAGGCGAGACTTCGTCTTTCATGCTTGGGACATGTTGTCAGGAGAGACCGGTGCCTGGAGAGGGCCATCGTGTTTGGTTAAGAATGGGGCAATGAAAACGAGGAAAGCCCTGGATGAGATGGATGGACACAGTGGACTGCGACAGTGGGCTCAACCACAAGAACACTTGTGACGGTGGCGCAGGACTGGCGGCCCACCCCCCACCCTGGTGTTTCCTTCTGCTGTGCAAAGGGGTAGCTATGGGTCAGAACTGACTAGATGGCAGCTAACAGCAACATGATGGAATCTGGTGTATTCCTCCTTGCACTATGTAATCTGATGTGATTACTTTCCAGGGTATAATCTAATAGAATGCCATTAATCCATCAGAAGAGGTCATAGCAGTCTAGGGTGGGTCCTAAACCTAATCACTCCTGGGTTTTCTATAAAGCAGCAGAGACCCTCAAGTAGAAAGAAAATGCTTTGAAAATGATGCTGGCAACAAATGTATGAATGTGCTTGACACAATGGATGGATGGCTGGCTTGTGATGAGTTGTGCGGGCCCCAAATAAAATGATTTTTAAAGAAGCAGCAGACCCACACGGATGTGAGAAGACAGAAAGGCCCTGACTCAAACTCCCAGCCTCTTCTTAGAACAAAGAGGAAATGCTACCATGTTCCTTAGAAGGGAGGATGATGAGACTGTGTCTCACATGCTTTGGACATGTCATCAGGAGGGACCAGTCAGTGCCTGGAGAAGGACATCATGCTTGGAAGGCCTTCGACAAGACGCATGGACACAGTGGCTGCAACCGTGGGTTCACCCCCAGAAATGAGTTGGGCAGGGATGGCACCGGACCGGGCAGTGTTTCTGCTGTGTATGGGTCACTGTGAGTCAGTGCTGATTCCACAGCACCAACCATGGCTTCTAGACTTGTAGCTTTGTCCTGGTGGAGGCGGAGGTACGACAGCACCAGCGGACCCTGGGTCCAGGGACAGTGCAGGAAGTAGGCAATGGGTCTGTGGTCATTTCCACAGCACAGCGTTTCCGCCTCGGTGTGCACAGGACCCCACAACGCAGACGGCGGCGATGTGGGCAGGCAGCGGTGGCACACAGCTAGTGTATGTGGCAGCACTGAAAGCAGTGCACACAGTGGATGCTGTGGGTCAGGACTCCCACACGTCTGTGTCCCGCTGAGCAGAGAGCCACCTCACTGTGTCCACACTTGGGATGGAGGTGAGAAAAGGGACCCCCAGGCACACGGGCCTCTGCTTGGCCACACGTCCCTTCAAGACTCCCTGAATTTCTCCTCAGTAGGACGGACTGTCCAGCAAGGTGCTCCACAGCCGTGTCCATCTGCGGACCTCGATAATGTCATCCCTGTTTCTCTCGCCTGGTCCTTGCCACACAGAAACCCCGGGAGAGCACACGGTGCCTTTGCAGAAACCAGGCTCACATTCTGAGATCGGGTTTTGATTTGATGATAAGTCGGATTTGGGCCAAGCATCCCGATGTCAAAACGGATCCATATGCCTGTGTGTGTGTGAGAGAGAGGGGCAGCTCTGGGGTAGCCTGCCTTCTGCTGGGCAATGCCCTGCGGGACAGGGTCTCTGGGCGTGCCTGCCTCTGGGTGGTCCAGGCAACCACAGGAACAGGGAGGACGCACCTGCCTGTGGGGCATACTTCTTCCTGGGGGGCCAGGACTGAGCTGCCCTGACTGCCCAGGGACTTACTCCCTTGAGAAAACAAATGGAATTGCCCATCAGCCACCATCAACAGGTCCAAAGGACTCCACGAGTGACCTTCTCACTGCCATTGAGCCAGTTCCGCCTCATAGCGAGCCTGCAGGACGGAGTAGAACTGCCCCCGTGGGTTTCGGGGACGACTTCTGTCTTGGAGCAGAACGCCTTATCTTTGTCTCATGGAGTGAGCTGGTGCTTTAGAATTGCTGATCTCACAGTGAACAGCTCAGTTTGCAGCCCACGACACCAGGGGCTCTCTGCCCAGAACTGGGTGTTTGGAAGACCTTCAAAGGGATGGAAGGGCCCAGTGGCTGCAACCAGGGTCTCACCCATAGCAGCAAGGACGGGGATGGTGCAAGACCCGGCAGATGCGGTGCCTTCTGCGGTTGGTCCGTGGGGTCGCCAAGGGTTCCAGCCGACTCCGCGCGGCCTCTCACAACAACAGGGCATTTAGAAGTGGCGTTGCCAGGGGACTAGCCCTCCCACCCCACATGCTGTCAGTCGGACACAACGGGATACATGGTGTTTTTAATATGAACGAGTATAATCCAGATGGATCCGGGAGGCCGTCGTAAGCTCTGGGTTTCCAGGACAATGTGTCTACAGGGGCCACATCCCCTCTCAGAGCACACACATGACACAAGGGACAGTGGCCGGAAGTCAGGGATGGGGGGTGGGGAGCCAGTTTCACATGAAGAGGACACGGAGTGAGGTGAGTTCTACCCCATGGGGCTGGGGGCCGGGCTCAGCACGCGGGTCTACACTAAGTTATTCTAGCAACACAAGGCCAACACAGAGAGGGGTGCGGTGTGTTCCTCTGAGCTGCCAGCAAAGCCTCCCTCCCACCCCTGATGGGTAGTGTTGGGGAGTGAAGAGACCCCTCTTCTTTGGGAAGGTCCCCGTTGTCTTCTCAGCTGCTTCTCACCCGGAGTTAGCGACAACCTCACCCGGGAGGGGTCTCCTTCCCCCGCCTGCGCTACACCATCAGCCAGTGGCGGAGCTGGAAAGAAAAAGGAGTTACTTAGAGTTGAATGGGGGCCCTAGGTCGATGGTCCCCTCCCCTCCCAGTTAGATCTCTTGGATGAGCAGATGGGCATGGGGCCAGACTGCGGCTAGTTCCTAGGGCTGGACCAGATACCTGCTACAAGTTTATGCAAGGTATTAATTGGTCAAGCAAAGTCAGACAGTGGATGCCTCAAATCCATGCAGGGAGCACCTCTGGCTAGAGTTGAGGCATGCGGATAGCTTGGCTACCAGACAGAGAGCTTTGTGGAGTCCACGACGGCCGAGATGGTGAGGCTAATACGCAGTGCCTTATCTTTTGAGCTCCCTTTTGACCCATTTGAAAGTAGTTTCAGTTTTTAGTATTTCCTGTTTTCTTGTTGATTTGAGTTTTTCTACGTTGCATTGAATCGTCATTATCGCTGGTTTGTTGTCGTCGTTGTGGTGTGTTGGCTTCCTGTTTGTGTTCTGGATTACTTTCTGTACAGGAAATCCAGGCTAGGTAGATCTAGAGACAGTAACTGGATTGGTAAGCATCTAGGTTCACGGCCACGCTGGTGGCCTAGTGGTTATAGGTTAGACTGCTAACTATAAGACCAGCAGTTCGAAACCATCGGCTGCGCCGTGGAACGTGCTGGGCCTTTCTACTCCCATAAAGACATACCGTCTCGGAGGCTCTACCTTGTCCTCTCGGGTCACTAGGAGCCAGCATCGACTGGGGGGCAAAGACTTTGGTTTTGGTTCAGGGGCACGGCAGAGGAGAATGGGGGGGGGCGGGATGGGGAGCTAACAACAATGATATGAGAAGAAAATGCTCTGGAATTGATTGTGGTGATGATGGCACAACTCTTAATACGATTAAATGACTGACTTGTATGACATATGACTCTTTAAAAAAGAAAGCTCTGGAATTGATTGTGGTGATGATGGCACAACTCAATACGATTAAATGACTGACTTGTATGATATATGAAGTCTATGCCAATAGACTCTTTAAAAAAGAAAGCTAGGAAAGAAAAGTCAGAGAGCAGAGCTGCCCAGGGACCAGAGGAGGTTTTCGTGGTCGAAAACAGCTCCTGAACTGGCCACCAGTCTTACCCCACGCCCTCCCAGCAATGTCCCCTGTGAGAGTTGGATGGTTTTGTGTCAACCTGACACTCCCGGCTAGGGGTCGAACTAAACCTGTCAATCAAGTGCTAACGTGACACCTCCAGGGGATGTGGCCTTTTGAGCCCGAGGGACTCTGGTTCTGTCACTTTGCCTTCTTCCTCCTGGGACTTCATGGAGACTCTGTGTCTGCCTCCAGGGTGGCCCCCTGTAGGCTGCCTGACCTGACCCTGACAGCGGGGAACTGATGGCTAGACAGGGACAGCTATTTAGCCCCGGCACAGAATGTCATCCTCTGTGATTACGCAGCTGTTTGTTCAGCCCTGCGCTGACACGAGCCGTTCAGCAGCAGCTAAGTCCACTGGAAGAGCTTGCAGAGTTCACTTCTGGGACAAACACATGGGCTGAAGGGGCTAAGCTACTGCAGATGACAGGGCAGGGCTCTTCTGTGTCCCCCATTGGGAGAGCTCTGGGGGGTTCTATTTCTTCAGCCATCAGTGGGGGCTGGGGGACGTCGGGAAGCCCCGAGAAACCAGCAGGTAAGGCCAGCGTAGGAGAGTCCAGGTGTGGTACAGGGCTCTGGTGACATGGGATTCAGTGCCAGCGTGGCAGGGGCTGCCTTAACCAGGGCCAGAGCCGGTGTGTCAGAGTCCTGGTGACCACGGCACTTCAGAGCAGCAGTGAGGGCAGGGGTCAGGCTAGGACCGCAGCCCCCAGCCCTCCTGAGGGTGAGGTGTCCCTCTCCCTTGGTTAATGGCAAAAGTAGAAGGTGGCCGAAGAGGAAGGCATGCTGGTACGTGTGTATGTGTGTGTTTATCAGCATTCCCCTGGATAAAGACATAAGTTATAAATTCACAAACAAAAAGACCACCAGAAGCACAAGATAAAGGCCAACTGTGCCTGCAAGTGACCAGAAGCCTGAGATTTAAGACTCGGCATGAGAGGCGGCAGAATTGTCTGATACAGACGACACAGCAGCTAGGGATGCAATTTATATTTTTACAGTTTGCACACAGTTTCCTCCATAAGTCAAGCGTGACTTGTGAAACTAGACTGTCACTCTTAGTGAAGTAGAAGACAATGAAGGGAGAGGGGAGAGGGGAAACCCCTAAGGAACGTGTGGACTGTCTACACAATGGAATAATACGCAGTGGTCAAAAGGAAAGAACCACAGCTGTCTAAAACGGCTACTTCTGGCCAAGACGGAGCCACATGGATACATTAAACAATCCAGGAGCAAACTATATGTATCGATGGCTTTCTCAACACTGGGCATCACACACAAAGGTCAGTGATTCCCAAGAAACAGGAAACAAGCCTGGTGAGCCTTCCAATGCCTCTGCCCGAGGACGGGGAGGAGGCTGGCGGGGAAGGCGTGGGACACTCGGACTGAGACCATCCGGTGCTTGGACACACCTGTGGTGTTTGGGACAGGTGAGCATATTTGAAGGCAGGGGAAAAAGGCGTCCGCGGTAGAGAGGAAAGAGGTAAGAGAGACTCTGGGATGAGACCAGTCTGCAACCAGGACCTGAGCTGCGGAGGCAGAACCAGGAGACGAAGGACCAACGTGCCGAGGTGATCAGAACGGCCATGCGTGCTGAAACCATGCAGCGTCCCAACCCTTCCTTCCCGCCACGTCAACCAATGATAGCTTATGGATCTGAGTGGGTCCTCGAGGGGAGGGTGCACATGGTTACACACTTGATCCCTAACTGAAAGGTGGGTGGACCCTCCGGGAAGTGGTCCAAACTACAGGCCTGGCCATTGGCTTGCTTTGAAAGTCCTACAGTGTTGTTCTACTCTGTATGTGTGGTTCTACTCTGTAAGTCAAATGGCCTCAATGGTAACTAATACGAACAAGAACAACATCTTTGAGAGGTCAGGTGGTACTCTCAGGTAGGTCGTGGGCCCACATGGTCAGTTGTCCAAACCCACCAGCCCCTCTGAGGGAGAAGAGGAGGCTAACTGCTCCCATAAAGACTTACAACTACCCAAACCCTACGCAGGGTCACTATGAATTGGATTGGATGTGACAGCAGTGGGTAGGTAGGATAAGAGTCAATGTGTGGGGCATTTGATTTCTGTCTGTGACTATCTGGATCAAAAGGCAGTCCCTGAGCACAGCACAGCTGGTCAGCGGAAGTTGGGTATAAGTGGGTGCTCTTTTTTTTTTTTTTAAAAAAGGATTGTTTTATTGGGGGCTCTTACAGCTCTTATAACAATCCATACATCAATTGTATCAAGCACATTTGCACATATGTTGCCATCATTATTTTCAAAACATTTTCTTTGTACTTGAGCCCTTGGTATCAGCTCCTCTTTGTACCCTCCCTCCTTCGTGACTCCTTGATAAATTATAAATTATTTTCATTTCCTTCACCGTCCACTGGCTCCTTTCACCCGTGTTTCTGTTGTTTGTTATGTCGATCCTTGCGAGTGGTTACCCCCTTCCCACCCCCACCCCCCACCTTTCCCCTATCCTCATGGTTTCCCTACTCCCATTGTTGTTCCTGAGGGGTTTATCTGTCCTGGATTCTGTGTGTCAAGAGCTCTTATCTGTACCAGTGTGCATGCTCCAGTCTAGCCCTGATTTGTAAGTTAGAACTGGGATCATGGCAGTGGGGATGGGGTGGAGGAAGAAGTACAGAACGAAAGGAATATTGTGTATTTCATGGTGCTATCCTGCACCCTGGCTCATCCCTTCCTTGTGACCCTTCTGTGAGGGGATGTCCACTTTTCTACAGATGGGCTTTGGGTCTCCACTCTGATCCCCCTCATTCGCATTGATATTATTATTTGTTTTGGGTCTTCTGATGCCTGATACCTGATCCTGTTGACATCTCGTGATCACACAAGCTGGTGTGCTTCTTGCATGTGGGCTTTGTTGCCTCCCTGTTAGATGGCTGCTTGTTTAACCTCAAGCCTTTAAGATATCAGACACTGTATCTTCTAATAGTCAGGCACCATCAGCTTTCTTCACCACATTTGCTTATACACCCATTTTGACTTCAGCAATTGTGTCAGGAAGGTGAGCATCATAGAAGCATGCCAGGTTATTAGAACAAAGTGTTCTTGCATTGAGGGAGGACTTGAGTAGAGGCCCAGTGTCCATCTGCTACTTTGATAAGTAACATATAAA
>NW_022111373.1:142839646-142840660 GCF_000313985.2 Echinops telfairi
CACAGGCATGCAAGTACAAACATACACAGACACACATGGTGCACCACACACAGGTCACCACCCCCCTCAACAGCATGTGCCAGTCAGCTTCTGCAGTCTTCACTGGGTCCACCCCTTCCTGCCTTCCTTCCCCTGTTGGGGCAGGGGACGTGGGTTGTTGAATGGCCTCACAATTGAGAAAAGCCCAGGGTGGTGCTGCCTCCCTCCCAGTACTCACCTCTCGGAAGGACCCAGGCAAGCTGCAGAACTTGTAAGTGGCGTAGATAGGCACCATGGACATGGAGGATGTGGCAATGACCCAGCCGAGCACGTTGGCCCAGTCGGGGAAGACGTAGGTGCCATAGTGTGGGGGCCTGAAGGTCACAATGCTGACTACGACCACAAACTGAAACCAAGCAACACAGAGGTCAGGATGACATCTCTTGGCCAACAGGGCTTGAGGACAGAAGTGGAAAAATCAAGCAATATTGGATGGCACAGAGTCACTCGGCCATACATTTCTATGAGTATCAGGCCAGCGCCAACAGCACCAGGTAAATGCTGGGGCTGGTTCTGTGGGCTGATCCTGCTTCAATGGCGTGGCCCGAAAGCCCTGGGGTGGTCATGCTGGGAAAATATCCATTATGGGATAGACGTCTCTTCAAGTCATGTTTGATAAGTGAAAGTCCTCCTAAGCATTCTCTGGAAGCTTTATATAATATCACCTAACACCCATGCAATTAGATCCTCTCAAGGGTACCTGCTTGCCTAGAGGTCACCCATCTGACCACCTCAGCTCCTGGGACTGCAAGTTCATTCCTCACAAGGTTGTAACTCTTTAATGATCCACACAGCCCCATGTCTTGGCACAGTAAATAGAGCACAAGTAAACATCTTCTTGGTCTTCTCTGCTTTCAGCCAAGATTCAAGTGACGTCAGCAATGCTAGTCCTCATTCTACATCTTCTTCTAATGCTCGTCCTCATTCTACATCTTCTTCTAATGCTAGTCCTCATTCTACATCTTCTTCTAATGC
>NW_022111373.1:142842160-142844048 GCF_000313985.2 Echinops telfairi
CATCAATTGTGTAAAGCACATTTGTACATTCATTGCCCTCATCATTCTCAAAACATTTCCTCTCCACTTAAGCCCCCGGCATTAGGTCCTCGACAGATTCTTTTGGGCACAGTGTGACTCTACGTACGTTTCCATCTTCCCTTGATGCTCCCTGCACTTGAGTTAGAAGCTTTCAGTATTACAACTCAAGGCTTGCGTTTTTCCTTCAGTTCTTCCAGCTTGCTATAAGCCAAGCGTATTTTCCCTCTTGGTTTCTAAGTCCAGGCATTTCATCATTATGCTGCACGTTTTCTTCTTGCGCCTCCTTTGAAACCCCAAGTCTAGCTCGTTTGTGCTTTAGTTACTCTATGGCCAAGAATAAATTTTAGTTTCCTTTGGCATCCACTCATTTCTTTTTCCTTGCCTCTCTTTTGTAGGACGTTTGCTTTCTCCAGGTATGATGACAGGCCCGAGGCCATCCCATAACGTGGCTGGCCATTAGCGTTTAATGTATCAGAATTATTTTGGGGGATTCTCTAAATTTAAGTGGGGTAAATCAAGGTCATACTTGGGCTCTCATGGACTTGTTCTAATTTTCTACAGTTTCAACTTGAACTTACATATAAGAAATTCGTCCCTGGCCTTGTTCGGACTAATGATATCATATTTCTCCAGGGGTTCTTTCCACAGATGTAATTTTTTTATCCCTTTGTACCCATCCAGTTAGATCCACATTTGTAGTTGCCACATATGTACTTACAGATGGTATGTGCAATGAAGACATCGCTAGTCTTGCAAAATTCTTACATTCAATCTCCGGCGTCATTTCTATCACCAAGGCCATATTTTAAAATTCCGGATCCTTCTGATTTTTGCATTCCAATCATCAATGCACCTTGATTGGATGTTTGACCAATTTTAGGCTGCAGAAGTTGGTAAACATCTTTTTAAAACAGTTTTTTATAGCACTTCATCCACATGTCATACAATTCAAAAGTTTAATCATATCAAGAAGAGTTGTACAATTGTCACCGCATTCAATTCTAGAACATATTCTTCTCCCTTGTTCACTTCATTATTCATATAATCATTATTTTTTCTAATTGTAGCTAAAAATCTTTCATTTCTTCATCTTTGGCAAGAGTGGTGAGTGTACACATTTGAATGATATTTTATAAGCTGCTCTTCCTTGTAGGTGTGTGGGTGTGATCCTATCACTGATGGTGTACTTCAAGGGAGATCTCTGTATAATTTAAAAAATGGTAAGCTTAAAAATTATAAATTAGGAGGGAGTTTATGTTTCTGATATCCAATTTTGTATTCAACAACTTAAAGTACTTATTAACACCCCTCCCCCCCAATAGCTTTCCCTGCCCCTCCCCGATTTGATTTCTCCTCTCCTCCTTGTAGAACACCATCTCCTCCTTCGCCCACGTAAACACCTTTATCTTGGCTTTCACTTCCTAACCGTGGTGCCATACATTATTTTTCCTTCTGTGATGGGCAAATTTTGCTCCGCATAACGTTCTCCAAGTCCATCTATGCTGTGAGGTACTCCACAGTTTCACCATCATTCTTTAGGGATGCATAGTATTCCCTTGTGTCTATAGATCAACATGTACTTATCCATTCACCCACACTGATGGGCATGTGGGTTGCTTCCGTCTTCATGGGATTGTGAACAGTGCTGCGAGGACCACAGGAGTGCGTGTGTCTGGTCATGTTCAGCCTTTGACTTCTTTAGGGTACATTCCCCGCAAATGTATGGCTGGGCGATACTCTCTTCTAGTCCCAGTTGTTTGAGAGAGCTCCCCTCAGTGGTCGCACATTTTCACAGTCTCACCAGCAAGGATGCATCTTAAAATGTTCTTTTTACTGATGATTGCCACACTAGTCATCTTCAACACCA
>NW_022111373.1:142845133-142846311 GCF_000313985.2 Echinops telfairi
TATTTGGAAGTAGGTTACCAGGCCTTTCTTCTAAGGCGCCAGTGGGTGGACTCAGACCAGCCACCTTTTGGAGCGTGTCTGAGTGGATTCACGACTTCACCACACAAGGACTTGATATTGAACTCGGTTCCCTCCACCTACACATGCCAGGCTCTTCCGGCTGCCCTTGTAGATGATACGGGCTTTCTCCCGCAGGGACACATAGCTGCTCCCTGGAGCCCTTGGGTTGGTCTGTGAGAGGGTTCCGGCCAGAGATACCAGCCTGGTCCCATTCATGTCTCTCATGAGAGGCTGGGCAGGACAGTTAGTGTCCAGAGACATCTTTGTCCCTGTGACTAGCTTCTGGGGCTCTCTGCTTACACTGGAGGTCACCAGTCTGAGACCACCTGCCCAGGTGACCTGAGGTCCACTTGACTTTGAGGAGCCAGCTCTTGGCCTGTCTGAGGTCACCTGCTTGCCACAAAAAACCTATAAATGAATGGATGGGGCTGTGCTTCAAGAAAGCCGTATCCACAGAAACAAGTGGCGTTGTCCATGGGCCGATATAGTTTGCCAACCCCTGGCCCGGCTTATGAAACACGGGCAACTACGGAACGTGTCTTTGGGCTGATGGCACGTGTATCTGATCGCACGGTGGTCAAAGGGCTTGCTTTAGAATCGAACACTGGGTGGTTCGAACCCACCGGCTCGTCCACAGGAGAAAGATGGGGTGGTCTGCTTGCAGGCAGGTTTGCCACCTTGGGAACCCAGGGGGCAGCCTCACCGTGTGCTACAGGGCCGAGAAGAGTTGGACTTGACTCACAGCAGCTGCAGAAATAGTGGGTTCGTGTCTGAGGAAGGACGCTGAGGACGGTGAGCTGTGAAAGGAGCTGCACCCCCCCTCCTTCCTCCGGGCTCCACGGACCTGCCACCCACCCTCCCCTCGGAAGGTCTGAGCTCCATCTCCACCCGACAGGCAGCAACAGGTCGATGGGCCCACAGGTCTTATACAATGGCTCTGGGGGCTGAAGAATGTGGTTGCTCACGGGAACCCTGAATCGGGGTTGGCGGGTCCCTTGAGGCTCGCATGGAATTTCTTCTCTGGTGCAAATGGCTAACACATTTGGCTGCCGTCTGAAAGCCCACCCGGAGGCACCTCGGAAGAAAGTCCTGGCCATCTACTCTCCCAAAACCATCCA
>NW_022111373.1:142848030-142856648 GCF_000313985.2 Echinops telfairi
AGAAGGCCTAGGATAGAGTGGGAGGAAACTGTGGAGCTAGATTCCCAAATCAGAAAAGGGTAAGGATGGCGAGTCATCTAGAGATTGGTGGGACCCTCAAGACTAGACTATGGCTGTGAGTTGCCCTTCAGGCCTGGAACTGAACACACACACACACACTCACACCCCACAGATCAATTTTAAGTCAAACAATAGACATGTAACAGTAACAATAGACAATAAAGTAACCCTAACCCTGGTGAGGTCTGCACGGCCCAGAATAGCAATGAATGGACAAAGGGCCAAGGACCAAGGTTTGGTGTTTGACTGTTTTACCTAGAGACAATCATTCAGAAGGGTGAGGGAAGGAGGCACAGAGACAGGAATCTGGGAGGAAGTGGGCTGAGGACCAAGGCAGGAGCAGAGGGTAAACACCATGTGTGGGGACTGTTGAGTGGAAACTGACCTGCTCTGTAAACCTTCACCCAATTCACAGAAAAGGTTAAATAGGAGCCCCCTGCTCTTCCAGGCCTCCCGCTGGTGGTCTGTGAGTAGGAGGGTAAGACACCTCTCTACCACGACCCTCAGGTCTAAGGATCCCAACGTCCCGACTTAACATACTTTCTTACTAACTAGGAGGGTGGCTTAGTGGGTTACACGCTGGGCTGCTAACCACAAAGCCAGCCGTTCAAGACCACTTGCCACTCCTGGGGAGAAAGATGAGGCTTTCTAGATTTACAGTTTTGAAAATATACAGGTACACTCCTACTTTGTCCTATAAGGTTACTGAGTCAGAACAGACTCAATGCCAGTGAGTGACATCACCTGAGAAAGTAAGCCACACTAAGCAGCTCTGGCCACGGTGTGGACCGCTGGGCTGCCATCCAGGCGAACTATCGATCCAGGGGACCCTCCCTTCTCTGTGTGCTGAAGCAGGCTTTCTGAGACACCTTTGTCTGCAGAGCAGCTTTGCTGGTAAGAAGGCAGCGTGGGGATGAGAGACAGGGAAGCCAGCTCAGCTGGCGACAGACAGGGCAGAATGCCAGCTCCCCCCGCTCCCCTACCCCAGGGAAGAGTCCCAGCACCAGGACCCCAGGCTCTGACTTACCGTAGAACCAGGCCACCCCGATGGCTTCAATGAGCACCCCAAAGAGGATGGACGTGCCGGCTGCAAAGTGGTCTAACAGTGTGAAGACGTAGATGCCACCCTGGGAGTGAGAGCATGTCTCTTGAGCTCGGGGCCACACGGCAGGGTCCCTGCCCCACGGTGTCTGTCCTTCCGGATGGTGTCTGTCCAAGTCTGGCACATCACTAACACCCAACTCTCATGCAGCGCACTGCACAAAACGGACACCACCTCTCCACTCCCTCCCCCTGCCGCCCAGAAGCCACCCAATGCCACACTCGGCAGTGGTTCCTCCAGGAGAGGAGAGGACCCCACCCCACCCCCAGCCCCTGAGGATCCCGAGGGATGCCCCTCAGTCCCACAGAGCCGGCAGCAAGGAGGCTCCAGTCAGGGCACCACCCAAAGAGCTGACCAGGTGCTGTAGGAATGCGTGCTGGGGACCCGCACCCCCCCACCCCCACCCCAACAGTCCAGAGGCTTTCAGAAGAGCAGCTGGGTTAGAATGATTTGGTTTGACTGACAGCACCCTCCCGTCTCCCCAGCACCAGGCCCCAAAGACGGCCATGTTGTCTGACAGCCGTTCTTTGCACTGAGCCCTGTCACCCGCCTCCAGACGGTGGTGACTGTACTTACGTTGGTGACGCAGAAGAGGGAGAGGAGGAAGGTGGCCAGGACGATGAAGAGAGTGAAGCGCTCCCGGTGCCGGTGCAGCAGCTGGAACTCGTCGATGAGGCCGGTGATGACGGACTCCATCCCGCCCATCTGGAGCCGCCCACGGCACAGAGAAGGCCCACGCCTGGGTCACCCAGGTGCCCCGGCCAGAGGCCCAGGGGAGGCACCCTCCACGGGGGGCATGCGCAAGAGCTGCATTGTCCTCGGAGGTTTGAACTGCCACAGAGAGCTAACTGCAAAAACGCAGAGGCCGGAGGCCATCCGCTCCGTGGCCACGGCGGATGGGCAGCCCAGCAGGGTTTGGTGAGGCCAGGGGTTCTAAGCCACGGTTGGTGCCGCACAAGGCTTCCCTTTGGCTTCCTAGGGCGAATCTAGCCTGGCTGGCAGCTCTGTTCTCACCAGCAAACTTCAATGGCTCACAAAGGCCACGACAGAGCATCGTCCCAGGAGCTGTGGGACCAGTGTCCCCATGTTCTACAATGTCTACCTGTTCCAGGGGGCATGTTCATCCCACCAGAAGCCCAGGGATCCCAGAGGCCGTGGGCCACCCAGTGGGTCAGGACCTAGCTGGACAGTAATTGGGAGCTAAACGCAGAGGGCAGTTAGCCAGGACGCCACCAGAAGATGTCTTGGCAAACCCAGGGGCAGTCCTTCATCCATGGGATGGGGCTCCCCTCACTCATAGGGAGGGGAAGCTCATGGAAAAGGCCCATCTATGATGGAGGCTGTGTCCCCTGGGAATGTGAGTCTGGAGCCTCTCAGAGTCAGCAAACACCATGGAAGCCCAGGCATCCAAGTGCAACCCCATGGTCCCAGCTGTCAGGTCCTGGACACCCCTGCAGGCCCAGGGCCGGGTGAGCACCTGCCTGCTGCCTCTAGACTTTGGGGAAACCAGATGCATACAAAGCCAGGTGGTCAGGCTCAGCTGAGGGGCCCTGCTGCAGCCCTGGCCACAGGACATGCTTATTCCTCAGGTGGAAGCTCAGGGGCTCTACGTTCCCACCCCCCTGCTATTCCAGCGCAGCCTGAGGGTCCCTGCATGTCCAGAGTCCAGGGTGCTCAGAGTAGGGAGACTGATGCCTCAGAGGGCGAAGATGGGAGGGCCAGTTGTACTCAGCCACCCAGGCTCCACAAAGGGGACTCCAGCCCCCCAGGGGCTCTGGGATACAAGGCGTGGCGCCCGAGGGGAGGCAGCCGGCTGCCAGGACTCACAGCGCTGTCGATGCCCAGCGTGAGCAGCATGATGAAGAAGACCACGGCCCAGGCTGAGGACAGGGGCAGCGTCGCGATGGCTTCGGGGTAGATGATGAAGATCAGCCCAGGCCCTGGAACCACAAGGCCATCGCTGTCCCAGCTGGTCCTTCCCCGCCGGCCCATCCCAGGAGTCTGGCAGTCGCCCAGCCCAATACCTGCCCTGAGACTGGCCCAGGCTCTCCTTTGCTCCCTGACAGCTGCCCCCGCAATGACTCGGCCCCAGACTCTAGAAAACAGTGACCAGAAACACATCAGTCACCACCAGCCCTGCGGCCTTGGCCCCCAATCACACATGTCCATGTTGGGCAACGGGAGCCCAGATCCAGGGGAGGAAGTGGGAACCAGAGCTGAGGAGGGGCTCCCGGGGCCCCTCTGCACCTTCATCCTCATGAATACACACAGCACATGCATATACACGCAACAAACACACGTACACACAACACAGATCCACATGCACACAGTAAACATGCGCATACATACCCTAATAATTACACACATGGATACACACCACACATAGCTACATACATACAATAAACACATACACACAAATAGATACACATATACACATACACCCAGTGAACACACACACACAACATGTGCATATGTATACACAATAAACACACATACCTATACACATAAACACTCACATACACATTTATATACACATACAAATACATACACATTTATACACATGAGAGCACACACATGTACACACAAACACACATGTGCATATAATCACACACTGAATAAACACACATATACACAAATATACATACACACAGACATAACTATGCACACACATAGACCCTCACATACACAGACACACACATGCATATAAACACACATAGCTACACGTACATACACATATACTCACATAAACACATGCATATATCCCTACACATATACACATGCATATATCCATACCCACAAATGCACGCACCCCCACAAACATACACACATATAAACACATGCATACCCATACACACAATTTAGTGGCCTTCATTTTGCATTCTGCAGAGAAATAGTATAATTATTTTTTTGTGTCAACAAATTACTCTGTTAATCTTTAAAAACCACACACCATGAATACAGAGGCACTATAGCAGGTAACAGGGAGTCCTGGTTGCATTGTGGTTACGCACTGGGCTGCCAACCAGAAGGTCAGCAGTTTGAAAACACCAGTCACTCTCTGGGACTAAGACAAGGCTTTCTACTCCCGTAAAGAGGTGAAGTCTGGGAAACTCAGAGAGGCAGTTTGACCCTGTCTTTGGGGGTGCTAAGAGTCAGAATTGACTGGATGGCAGTGAGTTTGGTTTGGGTTTAGATGGGCAACAGGGAAGTGTTCAAACACTGACCAAAAAGTTAGTGGCTGAATGCCATGCATTTCCTGATGCATGGGGTCACCCGGCATGGGGAGCAGACTGGGGAGCATCTAATGTTTACCAGCCACACAGCAGAGGGCAACAGTTGAAAGGACCCAGTTTGCCACACGGGTGGGCAGGTCCCTCTGAGGAGCTCTCCAGTCTCAAAGCCAGGAGCCAAGGGCACGGGAAGGTCTTCTTCATTGCTGCTGCTGGGCGCTAGCAAGTTGGTTCTGACTCACAGCCACCCTACACACACTGCCCGGTCCTGCGCCGTCCTCACAATCGTGCTGAGGTCTGGCGCCGTGGCTGCAGCCACTGCGTCCGTCCATGGCATCGAGGGGATTTCTCTTTAGGCTGCCCCTCTACTTTGCTACGTGTGACGTCCTTCTTCAGGCACTGGTCTCTCCTGGCTGGCTGTCCAAAGTAGTCCTTAGCTTGGCTGAATGCTGTGTCCATCTCTTAGCCATTCATTTCCATACTGTTAACACCACCAGCCCCACCCCCATTTCCTCGAGAATTGGAGTTATAAATGACATTTACTTGGATCATCACAAAAATGCATAGAAGACAGTAAGCTTTACTGTGGGGGCCTACCTGGGCGTTTTGCAAGCTGACTCGTTATCATAATAAAGGGCAGAAAGAAGGGCGAAAATGCATGAACGCAG
The DNA here is from genome assembly GCF_000313985.2 of Echinops telfairi. NCBI lineage: Eukaryota > Metazoa > Chordata > Mammalia > Afrosoricida > Tenrecidae > Echinops > Echinops telfairi. Next base: position 142,853,091 of record NW_022111373.1, read on the forward strand.
CAGTGGGTAAATTTCACTGCTGGCTGCTATCTATTTGCATTTATGCCCCTCTCCTGCCTTTATTGGATTTTTCCCGAGGGGAGAGAATACAGACTCAGAAAAACACACACACCTGGACTTCACCCGGCCCTCTGCTTTCCCCCTGCAAGTTCCCAAGCCCCCAGCTCTGACTCCCACTGGTGAAGTCTCCTCTCCCAGGGTTCCTCTAAGATCCAAGTGCACAAGGAAGCCGGAGCCCCAGCTGTGTGCTCATGCGCCCCACGCCCGCGTCCCCCAGCAGGATCCACATGGACAGAGATCCCCCCCGCCCTGCCCGGAGAGGACAGGCAGTGTGCCTGCCCCACTCCAGCTCTGCTGGGCTTGAGAGAACAGTGGCTCGTCCTCACCCAGCAAAACCAAGTATAGAGGAAGCGGACCCTCCCACATCCGATGGAAAGCAGACCCCTGGACTGGGGCAGTCTCTGGTCTCTGCGTCATCCGCTCACCCTCAGAACAATCTAGAAGGCAAGTGAGGAGTACCGTAGCTGCCCAGAAACTGGAGCTCAGGGCAGCCCCAACTCAAGACTGGCTGCGTCGTGATCTCCTCCCCACTCAAAGTGCTGTCATGGTCGTGGTTAAGTGCCATGGAGTTGGCTTGGACCCGCAGTGACCCTGGGACAGCCTGGTCCGGTGCCATCCTCACATGCCTGATTCAAAGTGCTAGAACCAACCAAGAAAACTCAATCCAGATGTCCTGCCTTCTTGTCCGTTCTGCCTCTCAGTGGCTCTGGAGGATGGGATAGAACTGTCCCTGTGGGCTTCGGAAGCAGTCACGTTTTAGGGACCTAGAAAGTCTCATCTTTCTCCCAGGGCACAGCTGATGGATTCAAACCGCTGAGCTAGCAGTTCCCAGCCCAATGCACAACCTACTATGTCACCAGGGCCCCTTTTAGAACCAACCTAAAACTCAAAACAAACTCACTGCCCACGAGTAGACCCACTGCTGTGGGTTTCCTAGACTGTAACTTTATGGGAGTAGAAAGCCTCATCTTTCGCCCACGGAGCTGCTGGTGGTTTGGAACTGCTAACTCTGTAGTGAGTAGCCCAGAGAGTAACCAGTATACCAGCAGGGCCCCTAAATGCCCAGGAGGGGGACAACCACCTGAATCCCTCCACAGCCAGCTCCCTGCAGGGGCTCATGGGACTCTGGCTTGCTCCTGCCCAGAGCTGGTGTCTCCTACCTGTGCCTCCTCCTGGTACCTGTCCTACTCAGTCACAAGCTCAGTTGCTGCACCTCACACAGGTGCTGGCTATACAAGCATTAATTCAAGGAACTATATCTTATTTAAAAAGTAATACATTGCCAATAAGTTGATTGGGACTTACAGCGACCCCGTGTGTCAGGCAGACTGTGCTTCAGGACCTGCTTTTGGGAAGTCGAATGCCAGTCCTCCTTTCCTGTGCATCTCTGTGTGCACGTGAACCTGAAGCCTCTTGATTAAGCAGCCTGATGCCTAAACTCTGTGCCCCTGCTGTTTTACACCCTAACCCAAACCCACTGCCACAGAGTCCATTCCGACTCATAGTGTGACCCCACAGAGGATTTCGGAGACTGTATATCGTTAAAGGAGCAGACAGCCTCATCTTTTACCTGTGGAGCGGCTGGTGGGTTTGAACTGTGACAGTCAGGGCTCCTTACTATGTCTCAGAAGCACTAATTAACTCCTTTTGTAGTCTCCGGCTAAGGAACTTTGGTAGCATAATGGTTATGTCTTGGTATGTTAACACAAGGTCGGTAGTTTGGGACCACCAGCCATCCCCCAGGAGAAAGATGAGTCTTTCTGCACCAATCAAAATTTACCGTCTTGGAACCCCACAGGTGCAGTTCTACCCTGTCTTATAGGGTCGCTATGAGTCAGAATTGACTTGATGAGTTTGGTTGGGGTCTTGGTTAACTCCATATGTAGTCTCTGGGTAGCGCAAATGGTTGATGAGTTCGGCTGTTCCCTGAAACGTTGGGAGTTCAAGTCCACCGAGAGGAGCCTCAGAAGAAGGGCCTGGAGATCATCTTAGGGAAGACGTCCCCTTGAAGCCCCTCAAGGAAGGGCCAGCTCTGTGCTGGCACACCTGGCTTGTAGTGACTCGGGGATTGTGGCTGACTCGCAGGCACCTGGACTGGCGCTTGCTCCTTTGTCTCTGAGGGAAGCCACTTGGCTGTGTAGGGTGGGGCGTAGAGGGGCACTCACCATCCTTGGCCACATCCCCGATGGGCACGCTGTGCTTCTGTGCCATGTAGCCCAGGAAGGAGAAGATGACGAAGCCAGAGAAGAAGCTGGTCAGGGAGTTGACGGAGGTGGTAATGATGGCATCTCTGAAAAATGAGAAAAGTCGTCCTGGGCACGGAGCTGGGCATGATTTTCCGGGGGCAGGCTGGCAGGGCTGGGGAGGGGGCTGCGTCTCCAGCTCCCTTCTGTCCTCACAGCCACAGGGCCCCTCCCACCTGGGCCCCCAGTCACTGATGTCCAGCAGGAGCTGGACAGTGCAGCCTTGGTGCTGGGCAGCCAGGGGTGGCCAGCTGTCCCAGTCTGCCTATGTCAGGAGACTCCCAGGCATGGCTTCCAGTGCTGAAGCTGGGACAGCCCTCATGAGCCCCACTGAGGTCCAGAGTGGGCAGAGGAGAAGACCACGGGGCTTCTCTGACAGCCCTGCCCCAGGTCCCCTAAGATCCGTGGCCTCCTCCTTGATCCAGGGTCCCCTACCCTTCATGGTGGAGCGGGGCTGCAGGCAGGGTCATGGGAAGTTGAGAGGAAACACAGCTTCCTACTAGGTGGGCTCTACATATCCCATGAGCTGGGGAGGAAGAGGTGGGAGGACCCACTCTAAGTGGTGAGAAATCTGGGGGAGGAAGGAATGTGAAAACAGGGCAGGGAGGGCTAGGCATCCTCCTGGAGCACCCCTTGGCTGCTGGGGTCTTGTCCTGCCCAGGTGGGCACAAGCAGGACTAGGGGTCTCCGGGCGTGTTGGCCACAGGGATCTGGAGGCCCAGGCCCAGCATGGCCAGCCACCGCAACAAACGACCTCCAGATGGGGGCAAGGGAGTTGCAAGGGAGTTTCAGAAGGGAAAATGCTGTTCTCCTTTCATTCCATTTCTCCGTGAACAGTTTGTGCCCCTATGTGCTTACTCACTGCTGCGAAAGGAAGCAGATACAGCTCACAGGGTTCAGAGTCCCAGGGTCAGGCAGACTAGAGGTCAGAGCCCCAGGTTCAGGAAGACTAGAGGTCAGAGCCTCCAGGGTCAGGAAGACTAGAGGTCAGAGCCCCCAGGTCCAGGAAGACTAGAGGTCAGAGCCCCCAGGTTCAGGAAGACTAGAGGTCAGAGCCCCAGGGTCAGGAAGACTAGAGGTCAGAGCCTCCAGGGTCAGGAAGACTAGAGGTCAGAGCCTCCAGGGTCAGGAAGACTAGAGGTCAGAGCCTCCAGGGTCAGAAAGACTAGAGGTCAGAGCCCCCAGGTTCAGGAAGACTAGAGGTCAGAGCCCCCAGGTTCAGGAAGACTAGAGGTCAGAGCCTCCAGGGTCAGGA
>NW_022111373.1:142857375-142877947 GCF_000313985.2 Echinops telfairi
CCTGCTGCTTAGAGGAAGGGAGGTACCTGCTCAGGGCTAACAGTGCCCTGGGGAACCCTGGTCCACACAGGTACCACTTTGGGTGGCTGGCCTTGGAGGTGAAGCTGGAGCCAGAGTTCAGGGAAGAGAGGGGCTGGCAGAGACAGAGGAGGGGCTGACTGGAGTCTGGAGGGGACAGAGGAGGTGCTGGCTGGGTACTCTGTGAGCAGTCCTGGTGCCACATGAAATCTAGAGGGCTTCCCAGAGGAGGTGGAGGAGAGGAGCACCTTCACAAACTTCGTCCCCCTTTTAAAGTGAGGCTCAAGATTCTGCCTGTGGCCTCTGCAGTTCCATTTCCATCTAAAAAGGTATTCTGGGTAATAGCTTTACCCGCCCTCGTCTGACCCCCCACCTTCTTCAATCAGACACATCATCTCCAAAGGGCCGTGGACCTCCCACGCCCCCACATCTTCCTCCATTCTGCAGGGCCTTCCATGCAGTGAAGACAGCCCAGGTCCTGATATCAGCGAGGGCCCCCTCATTGCTCAGAGGCTCTCCTGGCGGTGATGGACCACAGAGACCCTAGACATCACAAGTGTCCCCTTGACTGCGCGGACCCTGTCCCGCTGTGCTGGCAACACAGGGCTCACCTGTAACAGTTGTTGGTGAATTTGTTGTAACTAGAGAAGGCGATCAGCACCCCAAACCCAACGCCCAGCGAGAAGCATATCTGAGTGGCAGCATCAATCCACACCTGCAGGACAAGGCATCAGGGAGGGGTGGGAGAGGGAGGGAAGTGAAGGGGGAGGGGAGAGCCACAGGGAGAGGGAACGGGGCGGGCAGGCCGCTGCTGTTAGAGATAATTGCCAGTGGCGCATGCATCCCCGAGATGAAGGATGGAGTGCACACAGGTCATTGCGCCCTCCTGCTGCCTGCACGTCCGTCCACAGCCCGCCCTGGGACTGCTCTGTGCGGCTGCGGTGCTGCAGGCCCTGGGGACCACGGCTGTGTCTCCCTGGACGCCGTTCTTGTGAACACGGTGTGAGTTTAAGCTCAGGGTCATCCACAAGCAAATGGCGTGTTCATGTGATCAGTGGCAAGTGACATCCCAGGGAGAGACCATTTTCTGCCACTGGATGGAAGGAGCTTGGTTGGAAGAGGCAACTTCCTTTGTACGTTCATGGTGGCTTACTCTCCGAACAGCATGCTAGTTCCACATATCAGCTGAAGGGTTATCTGGCTCATTACCCTGGCAGCAGTGCTAATTTACTAAAATACTACCCACCCACCCACCATCCATCCATACACTCACCTGTCCACCCACCCACCCATTTAGCAATACATCCATTTCTAAGGTACCTACCTTCAACATACCGACCTATCATCTACCTACATACCCTCTACACGCCTACCTACCTACCCTCTACACACCTATCTACCCTTTATACACCTACCTACCTACCCTCTATATACCTACCTACTACCTTCTGCACACTTATCTACCCTCTATACACCTATCTACCTTCTACCTACCTACTTATCTACCCTCTACACACCTACCAACCCTCTGCACACCTGCCTTCCTACCTATGACCCACCTACCTCTCTGCCTGTTGTGTTGTTAGTTGACTTCAAGTGGGTCTTTGACTCCAAGGGACGCAGCGGGACAGAGCACAAGTATCTCAGAGGGTTTCTCCGAGTCCCGCAGTGCTCCCAGGGACAGACCATCAATTCTTCTCTCCCGCCGGGTGGGTTTGAACTGCCCATCTTTGGGGTTAGCAGGCACCTATTTTACTGCTGAGCATCGGGACTCCTTCTGTGTCTTACCTACCTACCAATCCTCTATCCATCCCCACTGATGGCCTGACAACTGATCTAGCCACCACCTCTTTGCCCATCTAGCTACCTCTCTGATTGTTGACAACCCCCCGTCTTCTCTTTTACTGCCAGACTCAGAGATTTGAGGAGGCCCCCTCCTTGCCGTGTGCTCTCCTGGGCTTCTGCGGTGAGCAGCCTCTCACCTGGCCTGGGTTCTGCTCTGCCTCATCCTGAGAGCTGCCTGTCCTTACTCCTGGCTGGAGCACTGCTCGCTCACTCGTTAATCTTCTTTGATCTCTATAAATGGCCCATCTGGGTCTATGACACACACCCACATCCACGTCCCCTGGGCTCTTCTCTGGTCTCTCCCGAGCACTGTGGTCTGCTGGCTCCCCTTGACTGGGACCCCTGGGCTCTCTGCTGAGCTCACCCTATGGCTCCTTGGGCCAGCCAGATCTCCTCACCTCCATGAGGAAGCCCCAAATATTTCAACCCTGAATTATTGCTATGTTCTCAGAAGCAATCTACAGCCCAACTGCAGATGCAGGTGTTTGTCACATTGGATTTGAATCTCTCTCTTGCTGTGTCGTGGGCCTTGTGAGTGTCTCCCATTAAGGTTTTAGGCTGCCTGAGGAGGGGACCCTAGTGTATGCCACTCTGAACCGTCTCAAGAGATCCCTGGTGGTGTAGTGGTTATGAATTGGGCTGTGATCCATGAGGTCTTCAGTTCGAAAGCACCAGGAGCTCCCGGGGAGAAAGATGGGGCTTTCTACTCCCTTAATGAGTGACGGCCTCAGAAGCCCATGGGAGCCGTTCGATCCTGTCCTAAAGGGTCTCCAGGAGTTAGGACGGACTCGGTGACAGTGAGGCTTTAAACCTTTTTGATCAACAACCTCTCAGCTTGGCTCCAATGGTGGGCATGCCCACTAAAGCCCGTTGGTACTACGTGGGTGAGGACTGATGTTCTATGCCCCAGTTGGGCAGCCCCATCAGTACTGATGATGGAGAACCGGAAAGCATCCCTCCCAGAAGCTGAGCACGTTGAGGGGAAGCAGGTGGAGGTAAGGTCCAGGTGGTTCTGACTGACAGCAACCTTCTCTTGCTGGAGATGGGGAGTGGAGGACCCTGCTCCCCGGACTCCTTAGCCTGCATTCCCCCGGGCTTCTTACTGCACAGCCTGGCGCTCAGGCCAAACCACACTTGCCGAGTTGGCAGGGGAGGGAGGAGTTCCCGGAGAGCTGCTCCCTTGGGGATCTCCTGCCCCATCCCATTGCACCGGCCTGGGCTGCCCAGGTGAGCAGACAGCGAGCACACTCACCGAGGCCTCGCAGAGCCGGTAGAAGTCGACACTCAGGTACGCCCGGATGCCGTCGATGGCTCCAGGTAGGGTGACCCCACGCAGAAGCAGGGCAGTGAGGACCACGTACGGCATGGTGGCCGTGATCCACACGACCTAAGGGAAAGAGAGGGCAGTGTTACCAGGCTGTGCCAGCCATACACTGGCAGGGTCCTCGGCTGGAGAGGGTGCTGGCGGGGCGTGAGCACAAGAGCCACCAGAAAGCTTAGTCTTCAGAGAAAGAGGTGGCCTTTGATGGTGGAGCCTGAGTACCCCACAGCACCCCACAGGTCGCCAGCTCCACAAATGTCCCTTCCGCGCCTCGTGTCTCAGACACCTTCCCCGGAGATGAATCCAAGGAAGAGCAATGAGGTGGGAGGGGAACATTCCTTTCGGCCTTTGTTCGGATTTCCAAGAGAGACAAGAGTGAGTTTGTACTGACTGTCCCCCTCGGAGGTCCATAACAAGGTGGATTCTGGGGTAAAAAGGAAAGAGGGAGGAGGAACCTGCCCTTAAGATTGCCACAGGTTGGCACTTCCTTATGGGTATTGTGAGGAGCCACGGACACACCGGGTCAAAATTGGATGCCCAGATACACCCGATGGATTCTGAGCAGTGAGAATTCCATCATGTGCTCTGTGTGAGCACTTCCCACTTTGAGACACTCTCCTGACCACACAGCCATGTGCCCACAGCCCAAACTATCCCAACCCTGACCCAAGCAAGGGCCCTGTGTCCACTCCTCAACCCAGCCAGAGCCATTTCCCCAACTCAACCGTGACCCACATACCCACTCCCCAAAGCACCCCTACTCATGGGCCTACCTTCCCAGCCCACTCCAAGCCAGCTCAGCCCATGAATTCAACTCCACTCCCCACCCAACCATGGACCGCCTGTCCACTCCCCACCTCAGATGCAAGCCCCTGTGGCTACTCCCTGCCCTGGCTAGCCACCGCCCCTGTGCACGCCCCTCAACCCACTCACAGGCCAGGCGTCCACTCCCCGCCACCCCCCATGTGCACACCCCACATCCGTTCCCACCGAGTCGAGCCCAGCCCCCTCACCTTCCCAGAAGTCTTCACTCCCTTCCACAGGCTGAAGTACAGCAGCACGATGACCAGCACCAGGCAGGCGGTGAGCTGCCACTGCGGAGGGCCCAGGTCATCGATGCCACGGCTCTGGTGGAGGTGCAGCACGCCCCGCCTGGAGAGGGCGGGTGGAGAACCAGGGCATCACTGGAGGTTCAGGGGGGCTGCCTGCCCTCCCTCCCGGAACTGGTGGGGACTGAGGAGCTGAGCTTGCCCAGAGAGGCCCGTTACCCACCTCCGCATGACAGGAAGTCCTCACCCTTGGCCAAACCGGAGACACCACCCACCCAAAGGGCTGCTCTGTCAATCCCCCTGGCCTTTGCTCTCTCAATTAGGGGGTGGGGTTGAAGGGGTCCTTGACACTGCCCCCCAGTAACCTCTCGTCTTGGGATCTATGGGTCTTCAAAGAAAGGCGCCGTTAACAACCGGGCCCGCTCAGTGATGGGGATGTGATCATGCCGGGAGGCCCTCCATAGTCCCGCTCCCCTTTGCAGGCACCGGGGCTAAGCAAGCTCTGGGCAAGAGTGCAGGAGGCACCGGCACCCGCCCGCTTGCTGAAGGCAACAGCTCACAGCAGGGATCTCCCTGAGCCCCCTGCTGGACGGGACTGAGTCCCCATGCCTCTGGGACTTTGCTCTGGGTTAGACCAAGACCCACTCACTGCCCCACCCACCCTTGAAGTATGACATCCCAGAGGGCAGACTGGCAGGCTGCCAGCTGACCTGCCCTGGGCACCAGAGTTTGAGGACCGGTGTACATCCTCTCATTCAATCCTTGCAACAACTGACGGGAAAGGTCGTGTCACCGTCCCTGCCCCCGGGAGCGAGCGTGGCAGGGCTGTTGCCCTCGGGAGCATGCAGCTATCTCCTTGGAAGACCTGGACCGTGAGCTCAAACAGACCCCAGTGACCATGCTTCCACTGCTAAGTGGAGGGTCCGCCCGACCACAGGATCCCTCCGGCACAGGTCTGCTGTGAGGGTGGCTCAGCTGCGGTCCCCAGGAAGTCACACCACCAGCCACTGCAGAATCTGGGGGGCCCCTGAGTTTCTCCCCCTTCGGGGGCTAGGTATGGCAAAACCCCAGCATCTCCACTAGACCTGCCCAGGCTCCGGGCTCTGAGCAGGGGAAGGAACTCCTACTCCAGGTTCATCGCTCCCATCTCACCCCAGCACCAGACACAGCCCAGCTGGTTGGCTAGGTGGGCAGACTGATACACCATTCCAGGGGTCTCTGTTCTGTGTGTGTGTGTGTGTGTGTGTGTGTGTGTGTGTGTGTGAGAGAGAGAGAGAGAGAGAGAGACCCAAGAGCCTCCCCTCTGAGCGCCCACTGTGAGGTGTGCAGAGGTAGGGGCTCAGCTGGAGAGACCACGGCCAGGGCCCACACTCAGCAGGTGCCTGCTCTACTCAGGGGTGCTCCTGGGGACCGTGCTGCCCTGAGGGGCTCTCTAAGGCTGTATCCTTTCCTCTCCTGCCTCAGACCTGGCTGCAGCTCTGCCTTCAAATGTCCCCCATGGACATTTGACCTAGCCCGGACCTTGTGACCTCGCCCTCCTCCCCCCGCCCCCCAAGAGAGACAAGTCTCTTTGGGAAAAGCCCTGTGGCAAGCGAACCAGGCTCCCCGCTCTGCGGCTGCCGACCAGCAGCCTCGGGGACCTCCTACCTGTGCATGTTACCTGAACCTGACATCTAAGGGCCACGCTCCCTGGGTCTGTGACAGAAAGACACCATCTGAGCTGAGGGACGTGGGTCCCAGTGGATGCTCCCCTGCCCTCTGCCCTCGGAGATGGCGTCACGAAGCTGCACACACACAGGCTCCACTAGGCTAGATTTCAAATCGCTGTTAGAGTGAGACCCTTGTCTTTACTGGTTTGACGGTTTCCCCAGAGGTAGACGCTGTCCTGCTTTGGCCACAGTGGAGAGGACTTCCTGAGCCAAGTTGGACCAACACACTTCTGCCCCTTCTCCATGAAAGGGCGTCTGGGCAAGGTCCTTGAGTTGAAGCACAGGGACCCCTGGGCCCATAGTCTGGCAGGGATAGAGCAGATCCCGGGAGATGGGCACCATCTCAGATGAGCAGATGGCATGGGATGGCCATCTGCCTCGGGAAAGGTAGGGCACTTTGTTTTCGTGGGGCTCCTTCTCCAGGTGAATATGTGATTCTTCCATTCAGACATTGTTGTTGTCTGGTGCTGTTAAGTCCGTTATGATGCAGAGCAATAGAACAACAGACCAAGTCCCGTGTCATCCTCACCACATGGGGCTGTGAATCATTCGAATGATTTGCGTTCCCACCAGCCGAGTAGAACACTTGGGGGGTCACTTGGGGGAGTGTGCTATGGTCACCAGAAGGGCCAGACTTCAACAGAGCGGATAACCTACTCCTGAAAGAAGGCCACTCTTAAAAGCAAGCTCCAAAAGGTTAAAACTGAACCAAAATAACTTAACTTTCCGCCAGAGAAAATATAACATTTTTTTAAAGGGAGATAAAACAATATAAACCCATCAGTGTCGACCTCATAAAGTCCCACATCTAACAAAAAATTACTAGGCAGGACAAGAAGCAAGAAAAGGAAACCTCACAACAAGGAGATAAACCAGTCAATAGAACCAGATCTAGAGATGACAGCAATGATGGGATTACAGACAAGTATGTTAACACATCTGTCACATTTTCAAATATTTAAAGGAAAGCATGAATAGAAGGAAAGAAACGGAAGACAAAAATGAACCAAATGAAACTTCTAGTTATAAAAAACTACAATATCTGAAATGAAAATCTCAATGTATGGGGTTAGTGAGCAGATAAGGCACCGCAAAATCCACGACTTGAAAAAATAATAAAGCGGCAGAAAGTATCTGAAATAAAACTTGGAAAAGACAAAGGCTGGAAAAAAATTGAGTCTGAATGGCTGACACTTGCCAACGCCAACTTATGCTGTGACTTTAGTGAGTTTTCTTTGTATTCATTCCGTTTAGGGTTTAGTGAACTTCTTGGACCTGTTGTTTGAAAATACATGAAAGAAAACTGGATACAAATGTGAAGAGAAATCAACAAATCCATGACTGTAGCAGAAAATTTTAGTGCCTCTCGCTTGCTAATTATTGAAAAGTACCATGGACTGCTGAAAGGACAGCCTGATCTGTCTTGAAAGAAGCCTGGCCAGGGTGCTCCTTAGAGTGAGGATGGCGGGACTTCACCTTACACACGTTGGACATGGTGTCTGCAGAGACCAGTCCCTGGAGAAGGACATCCTGCTTGGTCAAGTGGAGGAGCAGTGAAAAAGAGGAAGGCCCTCCAGGAGATGGACGGACACCGTGGCTGCACCAATGGGCTCAAGCATGGGCTCAACCATTGTGGATGGTGCAGGACAGGGCAGTGTTTCCTTCTGTTGGCCACAGGGTCGCTGTGGGTTGGAATGTATTAGGTGGCACTGAACAACAGCAGCAACAAGTCTTACTAATTGACAGAATACAGGAACTCTGTAATGGCACAGAAGACTAAACACTCTCAATCGATAAGAATAGGACAAAATGTGCATGGATTTTTTAATGGACGATGGATTTGCTCTGTAAACCTTCACCCGCTTTACAACAGAAAGTGAGAAACATCAAAAAGAAATGGGAAAGAGAGATAAGGATATACAATGAAGATTTGGATAAATAATCCCTAAAAAATCTTCCAAATGTGTTGAGAACAACAAACCCATAGAGCCAAGGGCCTCAACAAATTCAAACGGGATAAACACAAATAATCCCACACCAACACTCCTCATCATCAAATCCCAGGGAAGAATCTGAAAAGCAATCAGAGAGCGAAAGGGACCCAGGGAGCCACAACGTTAATTTTCCTCTCATCAGAAATGAGGCACCCCAGAGGCTATTAGAATATCTTTACAGTTGTGACCAAACAAACAAATAAAACAAATGACAACCCAGGACTCTACAAAATAATAATGAAAAAGTCTTTCAAAATAAAGACTTTTCGGGAGTGGGGGAAGGGTGGCAGTCAGAGAATCCAGCTTTTGAATTAGAAATGTCTGCACTACAGGAGGTGGTGCCAATGGTTCAGTGCTTAACCACTAGCAGAAAGGTTGGTGATCCAGTCTCCCAAGTTCCAAAACAACTCCGAAGAAAGGCCAGAGGTCCAACAGAGGCACACAGTTCTCCTGACACACCGGGGTTGGCACGAGTCAGAATCGGCTTAATGGCTATGAGTTTGGCCTAAAAACAGAAAACTAAAAGAAATTCCGAAAGTAAAAAGATGGACGGAAACGAGTCTACATATAGAAGTGCAGCCTAAATGGTGAACCTACAAGTTAAAAGTAAAATAGTTTTTCTCAGTTTTAAATTTCTTTAAATGGAAGACTATGTAGAGCCAACACAAACAAAAACTATGCATTAAGGAGTTTTTAACATACAGAACCAAACTCTCAGTTGCACAGAGACCATGATGCGCAAAGTAGAAGAATATTATTTAAGTTCTTATACTGTGCAGGAAAAGATATAACGTCAGGTGAAGGTGGACTATGATAAAGATGTCAACTGTAAAACCTAGAGGAGTCACTAAAAAACAAAATGAAGCAAGAGCCAAAGGGTGTCCGATGGCTCTGTTGGATCAGCATTGGACTGCTCGTCACAGGTTGGCAGGTCAAACCCACCAAGCATCTCCTTAGGAGAAAGATGAGGCTGTCTGTTCCCATAAACAGTTAGTCTTAGGAACCCTATGAACGGGAATTGACTCAATAGCAGTGGGTTTGGATAGCTTGTAAGTCAGTCTACAGATGAAACAGAATCCTAAAAATTACCCAACTAATCCAAAAGGGGGAAGAAGAAAGGAAACAAAAGACAAAGAAGAGTCTATCAAACAAAAGCAAACACGCGTAAAAAAACAAAACAACCCTCACTGCCATCAAGTCAATTCTGACTCATTGAGACCCGATAGGACAGAGTAGAACTGCCCCTGTGGATTTCTGAAACTGTGCATCTTTATTGGAGTAGGAAGCCTCATATTTCTCCCTCAAAGCAGTGGATGGTTTTGAACTGCTGACCTTGTTATGAGTCCAATGAATGCACAAGCAATCCATCATGTCAACTCACTCGCCGCCATTGTTGAATTGATGCAGACTCATACGGACCACACTGGATAAGGGAGAGTTACTCCGTGGTATTCTGACACCATAACTCCTTATGGCAGTAGGAAGCCTCACCTTTCTCCCATAGAGCGGCTGGTGATTTTGAACTGCTGACATTGTGGATCTCAGCCGTGTGATCACCCCACCGCAATGGTAATGACTAAACAGAAAGGGTCTAAACACTGATGAAAAGAGCTGGTCGGACTAGATAAATCAAGGTGAGACTCGATTCTACGTCGACTACAAGGAACCTATGTGTTAGGTGATGTGGAGTCGGCTCTGACATGTAGTGACGCCATGCCCCAGGCTGCACCACCTTCCTAGTTGAGGTTTTACAGTCCACATCCACTGTCCTGGCTGCTCTGCCCAGACTTCATGTGTGTAAAGCAGGTTCACAATGCCATCTCACAAAGACCCCTGGCTTCCCCTCTGAGCCTATCATTTGTTCTCACACATACCCATTGGGGTGAACCGGAAGGACGTTGGCAAGGACAGGGACTAGTGAGGAGTCAGGTCCTCTCGGTATTTCTCCCTTCAGGAAGATACAGTGAAACCTTCAGTAAGAAACTTTAACGCTTTAAAAGAAAAAAAGGCTAACTAGGGAGAAATCTGACACCTCCCTCTTGGACGAGTACAGCCAGAATGCTCTTTAGAAGCATCTCACATACACTGGTCATGCTATCAGGAGGGACCAGCCTCTGGAAAAGGACATCATGCTTGCCAAAGCAGAGAGTGGTGAAAAAGAGGACAACCCTTGGCACGGTGACCGCAGCAATGGGCTCGAGCAGAACAATCGGAGGATGGAGCAGGACTGGGCAGAGCTCGGTGTGTGGTGTCCAAGCGTCGCTGTGAGTCAGAACTCACGTGATAGCACCTATCAACGATGGAACGACAACGGGGTTTTCTTTTTCTCAGACAAGAAGTGACGTGAAAAGTAAGCATTCCTGGAGGAGCCATTTCACAGGACTGCGGAGTCAGAGTAAGATTGCCAGGTAAGGAGCCCTGGTGACCCCACTGGCCAAGTGCTTGGGGGAAACGGAAAGGTGGGTGGTTTGCATCGAGCAGCTCCAGCGTGGATGGAGGACGTGCCAGTTGGTTTCTGTGAAGATCTGTCGGCTTGGAGAGCCTGCAGGGCAGTCCTCCCGTGGCCTCCAGTCCCTGGGAGTCTTACAGCGACGTGATGGCCACTGGTCTGTTCTCCTGGGTTTTTGTCTTTTCTTCCCCCCCAACAGTTCTATTGGCACATAATTTAAAGATCATACCATTGAGCAGTTCAATCGTTCAATCATATCAAGGGGATTGGACCATCAGCATCATTTTACTCTAGAAAGCTGGAACTGTAGGGCTCTTGGACCCTTTGTATGATCTACGGCAGTTGAGTGGGCCCACTTTATAAGCCGTAGGAATTTATTATTTGAATGATTGCAAGTATAGTCTTTATGCATGTGTTTATGTGAGTTTATGTGTATGTATGTGTAGCTATGCATGTTTATATGCATGTGTGTGTCTGTGAGGGTCTATGTGCGTGCACAGATATGTGTATGTGTATATATGTGTGTTTATTCTGTGTATTATTATATGTGCATGTGTGTTTATGTGTACACACGTGTTTTCGTGTGTATAAATGTGTATATATTTATATGTGTTTGTGAGTGTTTATGTGTATAGACATGTGTGTATTGTGGTTATATATGCACATGTGTTTTGTGTGTGCATGTTCACGGGGTGTATGTATATATGCATTGAGTGTATGTATATATGTGTATCTATTTGTGTATGTATGTGTTTATTGTGTGTATGTAGATAATGTAGATATGTGTGGTGTGTATCCTTGTGTGTAGTTATCAGTGTATGTGTGTGCACGCTTAGTGTGTGCATGTAGATACAGGTGGTGTGTGTGTTTGTGTGTTCATTATGTGTATATGCATGAGCTGTGTGTATTCATGAGGATGAAGGTGCAGAGGGACCACAGGAGCCCCTCCTCAGCTCTGGTTCCCACTTCCTGAGGTCTTCATACAATGAATGCTTGCTACAATGGGTTTTAGGTCCAGGAAACTCTCTGGGCTCATCCTGGGCTCTGACAAATACACAAAACCCTGTTTCAAGGCAACCTGCTACCACTTTCTAGTCAAATAATCCTGAGTGTGCTCGCGTGGAGTAAGGTGTGCCTTGGTGCAGTTCAATAATTCACAGTGTCATTAATAATCTGTTAATGTTTCTGAAATCTTCTCAAGACTGACCAGCTTTGTCCTGCAGCTGCCACCACCTCTGAGGCCCTTTGCAAACAGGGCCTTCCAGCTGCAGAGCGCTGGGACAGCTGTCCATTTGCATCATTCTCTAGAAGGACACTGACGGAGTAGACGTGGCTAATCTGTTTTTTCGGGGTTTTTTTTTTTTAAGCATATATTCTTTCTGAGCGAATGCAACACAAACATTTCTCAGTGTGATTTGGGTGAAAGTGAACAGAGTAAATTGGGTTTGCACTGAGCAATTCATAGTCATTTAGATTGGAGGCACCGATCGCAGTCCCCACTGGGGAACAGGACTCTTCTCGCTGCCTCCTCTGCTTACGTTTCCATCCACCCTCCTCTCTGGATGCCTCCCTGCCTTCTAGGTTTTACTCCTGGGCAAATGCTGCCTGCCCTTTGATCTCTGAGCTGGCTGTTCTAGGGAGTGCCACCTCCTTGTCGGCCTGTCTATCTTTGGGCTGAAAGTTGAGCTCAGCGGGAACATGAAAAGGCTAAAGGGTGGTTAAAGGCCATAGTCTTGGGAGTTCCACCGGTCTGAATCAGAAAGCTCTCTAGCCATCTGCAAGCACCGTGAGATAATGAGTTGCTCAACCTGGGAGCTCAGAACCATTGCTTTAGGGGGTGACAAGGACAACTGGCATGGCACAGTCACAAAGGACATCCAACTGCGGTGCGCGGTGACTCAGGTCTTGAAAGATGGGCAAGCGGCATCTAGGGTATAACTATTGGTCTCTGCTCCTCTGGAGAAGGAACAGTGTAGAAAACTCCAAAGAAGAATGAGCACAACTAGCCCAAAGGACGAACAGACCTGGTGAATCCCAGCCTTTGCGATGCCAACTCACAGTGATCTCTGAGACGGGACCTCTTTATGGGAGCCAGAAGCCCCATCTTTCTCACAAACAAAGCGGTTGATGGTTTCAGACTGCCCGATCTTGTCATGGTTGGCATCCCAGCACGTAAGCACTCCGCCACTAAGACTCCTATGAACTTGAGAAGCGAAGTGTAATGAAGTTCATGAATGGGAGAGAGGCTGCCCCTGAGATGGGGGAGGGTCCACGGGAACAGTGGACCTACGGGGGCAGGGACGGCCCTATGGCGTCCAGCCACGTTGAGCAAGTGGGGAGGGAAGTAAAGGAAGCCATGAAGGACCTGAAAAACCGCACAGAAAACAGCGATCCCACAGGGGAGTGGCAGCAGCATGCTTGGGGCCTCACAGCAGGAAGAGCTGGGTCAGGCCTGGCCTCCATGGGAGGAGGCAGCAGCTGAGAGAAAAGTCCAGGGGCCTTGCTTGAAATGGGACCATGACACGGTGCGGGCAGGAAGCAGTGTTGGCAGAGAAGCAGAAGAAAGCTAGTGGACTGTGCTGGGTCAGCGAGTGAGGTCCACTGGCACAGCCTATTTCAGCGCAGGCACCACACTGTTTACAAATCAAAGGCCCGTGGTCACCCAACAACCAGCCGGTTCCCAACAGCCCTCTCCGGGTCAGCTTTTGGACACTCTCACAGCCTGTCTTGGAAGAACCCACGGCCAGAGTGCTCCTGACAAGACACATGGTGCGACGCCCTGGGAGCTGGAGAAGCCACATGGACCTGCCCTGATGCAACCAGACCTCTGGGGCCAGAGAAGCTACATAGAGACCCCTGCCAGCACTGAGATGCTTACAACGCCACTGAATCCACAAGACTTCCAACCCACTGGCCTGTGATCCTCCTGCATTCGGCATCATTGCATGTGTAGTGTGAGTCTGAAGAGGGCTTTATAGATTGGTATCTGACATTTGGGCTAATATTGGATTTATGGACTGGATCTGGACTGGGCTGGGGTGTCTTCTTAATATGCAATTGCTCTTGTATATACACTTCTTTCTTATACGCATGCATGTCTATGAATTTGTTCCTCTAGTCTACCCGGACTAACACACCTCCCTGAATAAGAAAGACCAAAGAAGAATCACTGCGTTTGCATCGTGGCGCTGGTGAAGAACATCAAAAGTCCCGTGGACTGCCAAAAGAGCAAACAAATCTGTCCCGGAACAAGGACGGCCGGGACGCTCCTTAGAGGCAAGGATGGCAAGCCTCCATCTCATGGACTTTGGAAGTGTTGTCCGGAGAGAGACCAGTCCCTGGAGAAGGACAGCGTGGTGGTAAAGCAGCAGGGCAGGAAAAGAGAGGAAGGCGCTCGATGAGATGGATCAACACAGTGGCCGCCAACCAGGAGCTCACAGGTGGGATACAATTGTGAGCATGGCCCAGGAGCAGCTAGTGTTTTGTTCTGCTGTACACAGGGGCACTCTGGGTCGGAACCCATTTGACGGCACCAAACAACCGCAGACTCTGATTTGGTACTGGCGGAACCTTCACAGGCACGGGGGAACCACAGCAAGTTGCATGAGTGGACAGTGCCATGTGTCGGAGGGAGGCATGGCTGTCTGCACTCAATTGGAAAGGCATCCTCTTATGCCCCCCAGGATGGCGACGGCCGAGGGAAGAACAGAACCAAGCAGAGCTCACCTTCTGGGCAGGGTCTGTGGGGGCTCCCGCAGCCTACTACCCGGGAGGGAGACAGAGCAGGGATGGGGCACGCCTGGTTTCCCACCCCTGCCGACGACTCACCCTGAACCACAGCTCTGTGAGCTCTGGGGCGCCATTCCGATGGACTCCCTCCTGAAGGCAGGCCAGGCCAGGAGCCTGGGGGAGGAGTCTGCTCTCCCCACACCTGGGAGGCGCGGGGGTACTGCCGCGCCACCACTCTGCTGCCATCCCTCCCCATGTTGGCAGCGGGCACAGTTAAGTGACCTGCCCAGTGGTCCGGAGGAGCTGGCCGCCCACTCACTCAAAGTATTCGGTGGCGGGCGTGGTCCTGAAGGTGTCGTTGAGGCCGTCGCTGGCGTTGCCGGCGTGGGTGTCGGAGCAGTTGGGGCTGTTCCAGGTGTTGTTGCAGTGGGTCCAGGGCAGCTCCATGGTGAAAGAGGAGAAGAAGTAGTGCAGGGCCCAGGCGATGATGACGTTGTAGAAGAAGCCCACGTAGAGCGAGATCAGGATGACCGTGAAGCCCACGCCTGGAGCAGAGGGAAGGCACCGCATCAGCAACAGGGTCCTCTCCCCTCCCCTCAGGGGAACATCTCCATCCCTGCTGTCATTCCATGCCACATTTTTAAACACACAGCAAGACAGCTCTGGAACAAGGCTGGTGACATGCTTTGTGCTGTGATCACCGAGCAGCTGCCTAACTTATAAGGCCACCATGGCCGCCTAAGGCCAGCAAGAGCATGTAGGGTCATCTGGGGGCCCCCCGAGCCAGCTAAACCACCTAAGGCAGCAGTTCTCAACCTGTGGGTTGCAACCCCTTTGGGGAGTCAAACGACCCTTTCACCGGGGCTGCCCGATTCATAACAGTAGCAAAATTATAGTGATGAAGTAGCAACGAAAATAATGTTATGGTTAGGGGGTCACCACAACATGAGGAACTGTATTAAAGGGTCGCAGCATTAGGAAGGTTGAGAACCACTGATCTAAGGCTACCCAGGGCCTGTAAAACCATCCAAGACCACTCACGGTCAACAAGACCATGCAAGGCCACCCATGGCCAACAAGATTATGCAGGGCCACCCAGGGCCACCCAGGGCCAACAGACCATGCAGGGCCACCCAGGGCCAACAAGACCATGCAGGGACACCCAAAGACACTAATGGCCAGCAAGACCATTCAAGGACACCCAGGGCAGTAAGACCATGCAGGGACACCCAGGGACACTAAGGGCCAGCAAGACCATGCAAGGCTATCCAGGGCCAACAAAACCTATTCAAGGCCATTAAAGCCCATGTGGGGCCACCTATGGGTCCACCATCACTCAGGGCTCCTCAAAATTATCCTAGGTGATGCAGGGCCACCCAAGATCATTTAGGACAAGGCCACCCATGTAAGACCACCCAGGGCCTTTCAGGGTGCCTCTTTCAGGATCGTAACCTCTAGAAGGGAAGCCCACTCATCGGAGGGCCCTCTGGTGACTTGGAGAGGATCCTCCTGGTGAGCAGTGCTTGGAGCTGCGTCATCCGACTGTGGTGGGCAGGGGGGTTCTGCTGTGAGAAGACCTTCCTGCCCCCGGACAAGGAGCTGCTCCTGTGCAGCCATAGACCGGCCCAGCCACGTTTGGGGGGCTGCGGCTCCCTTGACTGAGCTCCTGTAGACCTCATCTCAACACTCCTCCTCCAGTGGAGTCTGGGCCAGCTCTGTTACTCGCTTTAGGACATGAGTGAGTCTCTAGCCTTGTCCTGCCTGCTGGGGCTTGGGGAGGAGCAGGGCTTCCGGGTGGCTTGGCAGGGTGCTGTTTGGGCTTCTTTCTTACAGTCTTAACCCACCAGCAAGGTCTTGGTCTACCCTGCAATCCAAAAGCTGACAGTTCAGGCTTGGTTATGCCTCCCTGCTAACAGACCGAGGGGCGGGAATGGAGGAAGCCAACTGGCTCTGGCTCGGACTCCTGAAGCAACCCTGGTGGCACAATGGTTACAATGCTTGGCTGCTAACCATGTCAGAGGTTCAAAGCTAACAGGTACTCAAACGGTGCCAGGATAAAGGGCGGGGGGGGGGGGGCACGCATCCTGAGGAAGGAGGCTGCAAGTGTCAGGACTTCCCTTGGCCACACTGTTCTGGAAAGAAAGGGCCTGGGCCCAGATCTGGCAAATGCAGCCCTTCACCACCCCTGCCCTCAGCAGGCTGCTCCTTAGCGTCCCAGACCCACGAAGGCCGCCGTTTTGTCTGTGATGAAGATGCGCTTCAGGGCCCTGTCGGTGGCTCAGTGTCCTCTGAACAGTGCAACGATGGTGCAGGTCTTCCACCGTCGAGGCCGGAACACTGCCTCTCCCCAGGAGGGTCGTCGTGGGCTCCCTCCCTCCCAGGACTGTCTAATGGAAACTTGTTGCGTTTCCCTTTTCTGACTCTCCGCTCCCTCATGTCTTGCACATAGGGTCCCTTCCCCTGGATTTTTATCTTCTTATGAATTCTTTGTGTTTTAGGCATTAACCTCCTGTGTATTTTGTTTCATTTTGTTTTAAGCTATCCTAAAGTCTTTACGAAAAGAACTTGGAAAAAGACGAAAAGTTTGATAAAGCATGTAGAAATATTATTGGGGGAAAAAAAAAATCCCTCATTAGCATTCTTCATTGGGGTGGGGGGGTGGTTTCCATGGCGTATGTAGAACGAATTGGGTCACTGACAAATCAAACCTAACTCACAACTGACTCAATCCAGTCGACTCCGACTCAAGCCAATCGTGCAGGACCGGGTAGAACGGCCCCGGTGGGCTTCTAAGCCTGAAGCTTCTGATGGAAGCAGACGGCCCTGTCTTTTTCCTAAGGAGCAACCGGTGGTTTCAAACCTCTGACTTTGTGGATCGCAGCTGAATGTGGAACTGCTGGGCTACCAGGGCTCCTGAAACCAACCCAGCTGCCGTTCAAATCGGTTCCGACTCCTGGCGCCCGACGGGCTCGAGTGGAACCGGTCCACAGCAATCATGGAGGCTGTCGATGTTGATGGGCACGGGCTGCCTCATCCTTCTCCTTCGGAGGGGCTGGCAGGTGCCCCACAGATGACCACTGGCTTCTCGGGAACCAGGCCAACACATCCCCCACAGGGCCCCCAGGGTTCCTTCATTTACAAAGCAAAAACATAAAATAAAATAAAAATCACGGCCATCAAGTAGATGCTGATTCAAAGAGACCCTGATTCCAAGGTGGAGCAGACCTGCCTTTGTGGATTTCCAAGACTTTTAAATCTTTATGCGAACTGACAGCCTTTCTCTTTCTTCCAAGGAGGGTCTGGTGGGCTGGAATCCCTGACCGTGTGGTGAGTAGCTCAGGGTGAAGCCCACTAAACCACCAGGGTTCCCACTCATTGGCAACCTTAAAAAAGAAGGAGCATCCTCGCTAAGATGGGTCCTCCATCCTCCAAAGATCAAGGTGAATGTCGTCCCTCTGCCCTCCACACAAAGTCCTCCCTGCTCTGGAGTCTCAGGAGAAGCTGGTCCCTAGAGAAAGCATCGCACAGAAATCCCGAGGATACTAGCTGGTAAGGTGCTCTCTGGAGGCCAGCTCCCACAGACCTCAGATCTGGCATGCCTCGGGCGGAGAGTGGAGGCCCCAGTCACCCACGCTGGGTTAGGGGGTGGCTGGAGGGCAAGTCCTTCCATTTCTTGCATGAGCACTGGGAAAAGGAGATCATTTCTCCTCTCTTGGTCTGGGTGTTGTTTTTTGAGTGTGTGTGTGTGTGTGTGTGTGTGTGTGTGTGTGTGTTGGAGTGTTTTAAAGAGCATCTTCTCAGGAACCACGTGATGGAAACATTCTACTGTGCGTGTGTGCTGGAGAGAGAAAGTGCGTGTGTTTTAAGGACATCTTCTTGGGAACCGTGCTGATGGAAACATGTGGGTGCTGAAAGCCACCGAGAGGAAATCCAGGCTCTGACTTCTCCTGAGGGATTGTGGCGAGGCTGGTAGTCGGGGACCGTGAATGAGTCGTGGTCTCTTTGAAGCAGCTCCATGCTGCCACTGCCACCGTGGGTGTGACTACCTGGCTTTCTGAGACTGAGGGTTAGTAGCCCGGCCCAGGCCCACCATTGCCTCTTTCTGGGGTCCCGCTCACTGGAGAGATAGTGCCCCACAGATGGCCCGTGACAGGCATTTGAGCTTTAGCCCTATGCTAACGATTCCGAGCATTCTAACCGATGTCTTCATTTACCCGTGAGTACTCATTCTTCACGAGACACGGGCATGCCCACACGTATACTGACTAAAGTAGGAGAGCAGACAAGCAAGGCAAGAGATGGCTGGTGCACCAGGTACCCAGGAAGTACCTGGGTCGGGCCTCAGTTAACTTTAGCAATGAACATGGAAGGCTGAGGAAGAACGGATGCGTTTGGATGATGGCATTGCAAAGCACGCTCCATAGACCATGGTCTGCCAAACGCCAAGGAGATTGTCTATACCACGGGATGCCAGGGGCGTGGACACATCTGTCTTGGAAGACGTATTTGCAGCCAGAACGCTCCTTAGACCAGAGGATGTACACTGGTACAGATAGGAACTGGAAATACAGGGAATCCAGGGCGGATAATTCCTACAGGACCAGTGGTGTGAGTGGCGAAACAGGGAGGGTAAAGGGAGAATGGGTAGGAAAGAGGGAACTGATTACATGGAACTGTGTGTGACCTCCTCCCTGGGGGACGGACAACCGAAAAGTGGGTGAAGGGAGACGTCGGACAGGGCAAGATATGACAAAATACCAATTTATAAACTATCAAGGGCTCATGCGGGAGGGGGGAGCGGGGAGGGAGGGGAAAAATGAGGACCTAACGTCGGGGGGTTTAAGTGGAGAGAAAATGTTTTGAGAAACGATGTACAAATGCGCTTTACACAATTGATGTGTGTATGGATTGGGATAACAGTTGTATGAGCCCCTAATAAAATATTTAAAAAGGGAAAAAGTACCAAAGGCAGGAAAGACGTGGTTTCACATACTTTGGACCCGTTATCAAGAGAGACCCACCCCTGCAGAGGCCAGCATGCTGGTGAAAGCAGAGTTGGCGTGAAAGAGGAAGCCCCTCAACAAGCTGGAGCGACACAGGGGCTGCAACCATGGGCTCCGGCGCCGAGCGCGAGGACTGGGAGCCCGGCCCAGGGCCAGGCAGCGCTTTGCTCTTTTAAACACAGGGTCACAGTGGTTGGAACGGACTCAATGACGCTCAACAGTTAGGATAACCGAGGGCCACAAATGCTTGGCACCTGACGACTAATCCGATGGATTCAATGGCAGTGAGTGGAATGGCCAGCCCAAGGTTGGTGGCTCCAATCCACTCACTGGGACCACAGAAGGAGGCCTGGTGACCTGCTGTCCCATAAATATGACAGCCGAGAAAACCAAATGTACAGAACACAGGCCCATCTGACACCCAGGGGCCGCCCCACGTCAGAATTGACTTGGTCGCGTGGCTTTGGTTGGATCTACCCCAGAGAGTGGTCATGATGGCTGTTCAATGGCCATCCTCTGGAAGGCACAGTAGTTACACACTGGATTACCAACTGCAAGGTCAGCAGTTCGAAACCACCAACAGCTCAGTGGGAAAAGACTTTCTACTCCCAAAGGGAGTCACAGAAGCAGGTCTACCCTGTCCTATAGGGTAGAATCAACTGGGTCAGAATCAACTGGACAGCAGTGAGTGAGTGAGTATGAACTGATAACCTCACCACTCGTTGTAGCTTTATCGACATGGGGTTCGTGTCTCCTCTTTACACACTCTAGATTCCCTTTATCTCCTCAGCGAGCACATAAAGATCCAAATTAAAAATCAGAGAAGCAATCAGACTTATTGGTCTGATAGAAATAGGCGGGAGCCCCCACGACTGTGGCCCTTAGTCCCCCTTTGGGTCTGGAACCCAACTTAACATTGAATGAGAACCATCACCTGTTTAAAACCTCTTAAAAAGGCAGCAGTGACCCAAGGACAGGGTTCCAAGGGGTGGGACGGATGTAGGTGAGCGGTGGCCTGCCAAGAGGAGGGCTTTGGATGAGCTGAACCAGAATGTGGGTGTCTCTGACAAGCTGCTCTCTCAACCTTCCCCCAGTTCCCAATACAACATTGTGAGATAAAAAAAAAGTTCCCTTTGGGGGAGGGTATTGTTTATATCTCCACAGGGAAAGAGGGACCAGACTTCAACCCAGTGCTCCAAGATGTGAATGCAACATGCTGGCGTGGAGTAGGGAACGAGTGGAGAGGTCTGAGGGGCCAGGCCCAATCCCAACTACGTGGACACCTGCCCCTCCCCCCAGAAGAATTTATTTCAAAGGACAGCACTGAATCTGCAGCTCTGGGAGAGGGACATATCTGATCAGAGCACACAGGAGCAGATGAAGGAGGAGGAGGAGAGAGTGGAGCACATCCTGGCCCACCAGGCCTTGAGGATGATGTTCCCAATTAGAGCAGCC
>NW_022111373.1:142880237-142887031 GCF_000313985.2 Echinops telfairi
ATGTTTTGAGAATGATGAGGGCAATGAATGTATAAATGTGCTTTACACAATTGATGTATGTATGGATTGTGATCAGAGTTGTATGAGCCCCTAATAAAATGATTTTTTTTAAAAAGTTCCCTTTGGAGTGCCGGCAGAGTATGGTCCTCGAGGTCAGCCATGGGCAGTTGTCACTGGGCAGCCTACAGTTCCTGGTTCCTGAGTCACTGTCCCCTGGAGCTCCCCCAGGCCTTGGCCCCTGCCCTGCACATCTCAGGGTCCTTCCTGTCATCTGATTTCACATGAGTAGGGGGAGGCAGACGGCTGGGTCAGAGAAGCCCCTTCTGGCGAAGTGGAGTGTATCTTGACCATCCAACAGTGCTGTGTGGCCTCCTAGTCATCATGGGGTTATGGTGTGGCCCGAGGCTGGTCGTACTTTCGCCTGCCCCCCAGTCCTGGCACCTAATGAGGGAGGTGGGGTGGGGACAACCTAACTGCCAATGCACCTCTTTAAAGTATTTGGTCATGAACCTAGAAGGATGTCCACGTCCCCACCCCACAGGTTGGGCACCAGTGCTGGAAGATAGAGTCTGAGAGGAGGATACTCTTCACACATTTGTGTCTTGGAGGGCCACCTGGAGCTCATTGGCCTTGACCCCAGAAACACTGGGCCAATAAAACACAGACTTTGACACCCTGCCTCTATGACAACAGAGAAGCCACAAGCAGAAAAGGAGGAGGAGGAAGAGGCGGGGCATGAGCCTGAGGGCAGAAATGGGGTTTAGGACCATCTTTACCATTTTGGGGTCCCAGCACCAAAAGGCTCACCCAGTGGTGCCTCGGAAGAAAGGTAAAGAAATGGCTCCTTCCCAAAATGCAGCCATTAGACCCTGCCTGTGGCACAGCTTTGCTCTGACACCCACAAGCCCGCCAGGAGCTGCGTCACCTGAGCAGGACCTGGGTTTGTCATTCTTTTTGGTGTTGGTTTTCCTGTTCACATCTGCCAAGGGGCACCTGACACCTGGCATTCATCTTTCATTCTAAAGGTGTGTGTGTGTGTGTGTGTGTGTGTGTGTGTGTGTGTGTGTGTTTTGTGGGGGTGGGAGGAGAGGGTGGGCTGTAGGGTAAAGGTGGAGTGGGGCTAGGTTTCTGTCCATAGTTTGTTTCGGGGTGGCCTGTGAATCATTTTGTCTAGGAAAAATCTGCTAAAGTCGTAAGATGCCCCCACTCAGCTATTAAGGAAGGATCGCAAGTAAATGCCCTGGAAAAGCCACCATGCCTGAGCGGTTTCAGTGTTTCCACTGCGACCGCAGGGCTATTTTCTCCCCCAGAGCCCTGGGCATCTGGGAGCGCTGCTTCCTCCCACTGCCCAGACCGAACCGAACGCTGGGGGTCCAGCCGCTTCCTGAGTTGTACTGGGCAACTGCTGCCTGTAAGCAGGTCACCTTGTCAAGAACGTGGGAGAAATCCCCCCTCTTCTACAGTCATCTTCTTGGCGAGCGTCAACTGGCCTACGAGACAGCACCCTACTGACCTCTGAGAGGCCGCCCTGACCACCTGCTCCTAAGGGGCAGTGTCAGCCCAGGGGCCAGGCGTGACCCAAAGGCTGGGCCTGAGGGTTGGACAGACTGGGTCAGAGATCACTCGGACATTCGGCAAGTGACCAAGGGCAAGTTCACGTCCTACTGTCCCCACTCAGTGTCTGCATTCCTAGCCAACAGCAGCAGCAGGCATGCCCACCCTGGGGGGCTGGGGCCACGTGGAAAGGGTGGGCAGTCAGGAAGGCTGCCTGGTGCCTTCATTTCACTGGATAGAGATGTTGTCCTAGGAGCCTAGAGAGCTCAGTGAGGGAGTGCGGAAGTGGGTGGGCAGCTGGGTAGTGTGGATAGACGGGTGGGTAGATATATGAACGGACAGAAGACAAGACACCGGAGGGAGGGAAGGATGCTTAAACATATGGATAAGAGATAATATAATCTAGTTGATAGTGAATGGATAGAAAATAATTTACAAATAGTGGATAGATAGATGATAGATAAATAGGTGAATAGATAAGTAAATGATAGATGACGCATAGATAGGGGATGGGTAAATAGAACATGGATAGATAGATGATAGTTGGGTAGATAAATGATGGATAGATGGGTGGTGAATATATGGATGATAGATGGATACACAGATAGACAGCAGATAAGAGAGAGAGATAGGTGATAGCTAGTTGGTAGATAAATGATGGAAAGATAGACGATGGATAAATAGATGATGAATAGATGGACGATTGGTGAATATATACTTAGATGACGGATACACATTATAGTTATATCTTGTGTACTAGTTAAACACTTTGACCAGAGAGCACCACTAATGAACTTGACCCGAGACTCAGGGAAGATAATCTTGAATCCTTGGCTATGACAGACTTGAGACATAAAGCCCCCAACGGGAGGGCGTGCTCCTTCCTGTGTGTCTGGGCGCCCAGCAGGGAGGAGAGGAACCCTTCATGCTCTTACCTTTCAGAATCGGGCAGATCTTCCAGACCCCAGCAGCCCCTTCCCTGTTGAACTGCCCGAGGGCAAGCTCCATGTAGAAGAGCGGCATCCCAGCGATGACCATGAAGAACAGGTAGGGGACCAGGAAGGCACCTGTGGGCACGGCAGGACAGCATGTTGAGCAGGCGGTGCATGGAAGGCCACCTCCATCCCGGAGTCTGGGCTCAGTGGTCTAATCAACCCCTGCAGTCTTGAGGCCACTTGCTTTTACTTGGCTGCCCACCCTCCACAGGGCAGTCCCAGGTGGGCGTGGGTGGGCCTCTTCTCTCCATAGCTGTCCTTTGCTATCATCAGTGCCCCTGCGTGACACTGAGATTCCCCAACCGCCAGCTGGCTGGCAGAGCAGATGAAATCCCACCCACTTTTCAGCGCTTCTCCTGGGGCTGCCCCTCTCCCCTGCCTGCCCACTATCTCCCCCGGGCAGCCATCCATCCCCTCCTTTCAGGGCACTGACCTGGACCCTTGGTGAGCTCCGAGCCTGGCTCTCTCGGGGCCCACTGTTGGGGCTCCTTCTGGGCATCCAGGGCCTGCTCTGTGCTTCTCCCAGGGAGCAGCTAACCCGAATCCCCCTGGAGCCACCCTGAGACAGGGGGGCGCCCCCCACCCAGGTTCTCCTCTGAGGGTGGGGAGGGGTCATCCCTGTAGACAGCCTACAGCTCTGTCTGAACAGACCCCGGTCCCTGCTGACATCCCAGGACTTTCGTCCTGAAGATGGGCGAGCGAATGCCAGCGTACTCATGGGCATGCCGCACAGCCTTTTCCAAGAAGCCTCCCAGGGACCCTTCCCTGTGCAGCACAGAGCAGTCAGCACGTCACGGAGCAAGGGAGGGGTGGACAGAGACGCATGGAAACCAGAACAAGCCTAACCTTGGGGAAGTTTTGGGTGAGCCTTATCTTCTCTTCCTGACTCGAACCCAGAGGCAGTAGTGGCTGCGTGGCTGGGGGAGTGCTGGATCTGGTGGGCACAGGTCTAGGGCAGTCTCCTGTGACTTCAAACCCCTCTCGGCCTTCCCCTGTCCCCTCCTCCTTCTTCAACACCCCCACCCCCTTGTTCTTTCCCTTCTCACTGACTTCTTCTCTGTCTCCACAAGGCCCCCTGAGACTGGGTTACAGAGAGGGAGAGAAAATACCCTCTTTCGAACCACGTTCCAATGACCCGCCAACAATGGATCAGCAGTCAATGGTACCATTCTTTGGGCCTTTGAGAATTCTTTTTCCTGAGTGTAAACAACTGCTGGAAGAGGAGGGCCGAATTCAGAGGTCCCCGAGCAACTTCCTTCCAACACCTCCTTCCCCGGCCCCCGTTTCCTCAGATGCAAAACACACAGATGGGACCACATGGCTTTGAGGCCTCCATCTATAGTTTTGCATGGGATCACATGGGCCTCACTACTGCGTCTCACGTTCTGTGGACACATTTATCAGGTGAGCCCAGCCGGCCCCCCTCCCCCTGAGAAGGACATCATGCTTGGCAAAGGAGAAGGCCAGTGAAGATGAGGAAGGTGGATAACATGATTGTGAGAATGGCACGGGACCGGGTGGGGTGTCAGGGTCGCTGTGAGTCCAAACCCACTGGAAGGCACCTGACCTCAACACTGTGTGCAAAGTTAGGATGCATGCCTGCTCAGAGGGACACTGTATTCTTGTCCGAGTTGACCCATGTCTTGCCATCTCTGCCTCTAGCTGCCCCCAGGCACCCTGGGCACCCCACCCAGGATGGAGCTAGGACTCACCGCCACCGTTTTTGTAGCACAGGTACGGGAACCGCCAGACGTTGGCCAGGTCCACGGCGAAGCCGATCACGGAGAGCAGGAAGTCGATTTTCTTGCTCCAGGTCTCCCGCTCCTGGGGCTCCTCAGGGCTCTGCGGCGGGTTGATGATGGTGGAGTTGGTGAGCTGCACCCCATTTTGCTCCTTGACCAGAATGAGCTCAACCTCCTTGGGGCTCATGGCATTGGCCTCCTTAGCTGGGGCCACCGTGGAGGACATTGGTCCACGCGAGCATTTGATTTTACTCATGGGCAGGCCTGGTCTCTGGGGACGCCAGCAGTCTTCTCTCTCTGGGGCTTCAACCAGCCTGAAAAGCAACCACACACAGGAAGGACAATTGTTCAAAAGATACGACTACCCATGAGCCCTTGCATCAGGAGCAGAGATGCCACGTGGCATTGATTGCTAGGGGGATGGGGGAGACAAGTCCCTTCTCCACACCACGGGAGGCAGAGATGAGGTGACGCAGGGTCGGAGGCTGGTTGGAGGAGAAGGCAGAGCTAGGGAGGATGACGAGGAGGTTGGGGAAGGGAAGCCGGTGGCCTTCCAGACACAGCAATCACGTGGGGCTCTCCTTCCTCATCCAAGTCCCCTGGGGTGCTGCGTCACAATAATCTTGTGGAGACGTCACTTCCAGGGCATAGCCCCCAGTCCACATCTCCTGGGAGTCATTTACCATCGTAAACTGTCATCCCAGGAGAAAGACCAAGCTTTCTACTCCCCTGAGGAGTCACAGTCTCAGAAACCCACCAGGACAGTCCCACCCTGTCCTAGAGGGTCAGCCTGAGTCCGCTTCGACTCGATAGCGGCACGTTCAAGGCTGGGTGGCTGTAACAACGGAATCAAACATAAGAACGATTGTGAGGATGGTGCAAGACCGGCGGTGTTTCTTCCCGTCCTCTGCAGGGTCACTCGACGGCACCGAACGTGCGAATCATCATAATTTCTCAAAGGGGGTGGGGTTTGAAGAGGAGCTGATACCAAGGGCTCAAATAGAAAGTGAATGTTTAGAAAATGATGATGGCTATGTAGGTACAAATAGGCTCGAAACAAAACAAGGGATGGATGGATGGATTGTTATAAGAACTGTTAAGAACCCCCAATAAAATTATATTCAAAAAAACAGAGCATGCCTGCGAGCCTGCGGCACCAGACCTGCCCTTGACCTGCGAAGGTCAAAGGAAGAGGCCTTTTCCTCTCATGAAGACCGTCACAGGCAAATCCCAAACCAAACCCGTCACCTACGCCACCATGCTGCACAGAGTAGAACTGTCCCCACGGGGGTTTTCCAGGGCTGGGAATCTTAACCAAGCCCACTGCCACACTTTCCTCCAGAGGGGACTGCCGGCTGGCTTAAATGATGGACCATGCGGTTTGTGACAGGGTGCTTAGCTGCTGGCCCACCAGGTGCCCTGTTGCAGGCATGAAGAACTGGCATTTCAAAAATAAGGAGGAAAACAGCGGAAGGAACACCTGTCCTGTCCCCATCACCTGTGACTTCCCCAACAGTGCCCAGGAAGATCACCAAGGTAGAAGGACCAACCCCCCCAGCCCCGCCCTCCACCCAAACTCACTGCCACCCAGGGCTGACTCATGGGGACCCCCTGTGGGTTTCCGAGCCCGTGACTGCTTACAGGAGTGTTAAGCGGCAAACACTGTATGGCCTGAGCGCATCTATCCAGATAGAGGGAAAGAAGCACCCTTACGGACCAGGAACAACGGGGTCCTACCCGCCCACTGCACCCTGGAAACCATAGAAGTGGTGGGGAAAGCAGCAAAGGGGGTTGACAGCGTTCACACAGGGACACAGCCGGGGGCCACGGGCCCCTCTCGGCCTGAGAACTCCAAGAAGAGGGAGGTCCTTGTTTTGGGGTTTGGATCGCCCCCCACCCACCCACGCAGAGGCACTTGCTCACTCTGTGCGGTGCCCCCAGCTTGAGGGGGTGGAGGCTCGGGTGAGGCCATCCCAGTCTCAACTCGCGCTCCAAACAAGTGATTGGACCGCCACTGACCACCCCAGCAGGGTCACACCGCCGCCTGGCGCCAGAAAGGTCCTAGGGGGCGCGGACCCCCGTCGGGACCGAGCTGGGAGAGGGGGTGGGGGGATGGGGAAGTGACAGCCACAGTCGACCAGTTGCAGGGACCCCACCCCCCACCCCAAGCTGCGAACCCCAGGCTGAGCGACTCGAGTTAATACAACTTGGTCGCCTCAGCGGCGATGTTTGGGGTGCAGGACGCCAAAAGTGGGTGCCTTAAGGAGGTTCTTCCTCCTGGGCTATCAGGGCAGGACCCAGCTCTGGGGAACTCCGGGCCGCCCGCCTGCCGGCTCTCGGTCTGATTCGGTCGGGGAAGCGCTTTCCTCCCGGGAGGAGCTGCCCCGTCCCTGCGCGCCGGGACCAGAGCAGGGGCTCCCCAGAGGGGCCACCGCGGGGCTCGGGGTCGCCGTCGCGCTGGGGACTCGCGCTGGCCCGCTTTACCTGCCTGCCCGACGGCTCC
>NW_022111373.1:142887214-142888881 GCF_000313985.2 Echinops telfairi
GCCCGCCGCGCCCCGCGCCCCCCGCGGCCTCCTTGCGGGAGGAGGCGGTGCCCGAGGTCGTGAGCGCCCTGGCCTGGCTCGTGCGCGTCGCTGCCAGAGCTCCCCTCCACCCGTCCAAGGCCCCCCCGCGACGGCCACTACCCCCACCCCCGTCCCCGACCACGGCCACCTCCCTTGCCCCCTCCAGTTTTGTTCCCCGCGCCCTACTGGGGGCTGCCGCGGGGCGGGGCTCGCTGGACAGCAAGCTGGTCCCCAGCCCAAGCTCCTCCGTCCCTCCTCAGACTGCCCGCCCGCAGCCAGGTGGCCCTGAGTCCACCCCGGGCCCTTGCCGGTTGGGGGACCGAGTCATTTGACTCTCAGGGGCATTGGGGCTCTGGAGCGCACTGACTTGCCCTTTGCCAACCAGAGTGAGCATCGATTGGATACAAGTGGCCCCAGTCTCCACTCATCCATTGCGTAGACTGCACTCAGAATGCTGCTGGTGGTCCCTGAGCAGCTCTGGTCCCCAGACAGCTCGTGTCTTCCTTTCAAAGATGTGCTGGAGTGAGATTTTAGGTTCAGGGCTCAGGCGACTGGATCCAGGGGTACTGAGGGCAGAGAAGGCTCCTGGTGACTGGCCTCCACCAGGTGATTCCATCCAGGATGACCAACCCCCTGCACCAGTCTGTCCACAGCGGCTGGCCCCTGGATGGGCAAGCTGCCACGGGGCAGCCACTAGAGCCCAGGCCTCCCCTTGGGACACAGGATCTCAGCTCCCCAAACAACTGTTCCCTCCACTGTGGGGCACACCTGGTTGGGACATCCACACCCTGGTGGCATAGTGGTTATGGATCGGGCTGCTAACAGGAAGGTCAGCAGTTCGAAACTACCTGCTGTTCAGCGGGAGAAAGGTGAGGCTTTCTACTCGCGTCAAGCGTTATTGTCTGGGAAACCCTCATGAGCAGTTTAACTGGCGCCTGATACAACTTCAGGTCGGAGAAACCACCAAGAGAGGTCTCAGAAACAGTTCTTCCAGGAGGACAAGTGACTCCAGGAGACGATTTGCCAAAAGCCTCCCGGGAAGGCCTTTCTCCCAACAAATCCCCACTGTGCGGCGAGCAAGAGAAGTACAGCCAGGTGCTGCAGCCCCTTTATCGTCAGCAGGCAGGAGAAGGCCACCAAACAGCCAGCCACCGAATGCAAAGATCCCGTCAGGAAGGGAGGGGAAGGACTGTGTGAACCCCATGGGAACAAATGAATGCAGGCTAGAAGGACGAGTTCAGGCGGGCACATCCATCACCGGGGGGCTGGTGGAGACCAGGCTGCGGGAAGAATGAACAGGTCTACCTGGGAGTAAGTGCAGCCAGAAGGCTCCTTAGAAGCTAGGAGGGTGAGACGTCATCCCACTTACTTTGGACGTAGTACCAGCAGAGGCCGGGCTCTGGGAAAGGACATCATGCTTGGCGAGGGAGAGGGGCAGCGAAAAGGAGGAAGCCCCCTGGTGGGACAGGTTGACAGAGTGACTGCACAGCGCACTCAAACCTAACAACGATTGTGGGGATGGCGCAGGACCGGGTAGTGTTCTATTGTCCATGGGGTTGCCAAGAGCTGGAGCCGATGAAACGGTATCTAGCAGCCGCAATCACACACACACACACACACACACACACACACACACACACACACAC